>NC_136502.1:42627233-42857233 GCF_053919585.1 Euprymna scolopes | reverse complement strand
CCTAGTACCCTCATTTCTGTTTGGTTGGGTAGTTCCATGCCTTCAGTCGTTTCCAGTTTTCCCCTTTTTTATAGCTAGTAGTGCTCACTTTTCCATTCCAAATTCCATTTAGATATCTTGGTTGAAGATCCTGGTAGTGTTAATTAGTGTCTCCAGCTCCTTTTCGGTCCTTGCAAAAAGTTTCAGATTGTCCATGTACATCAGGTGGTTCATTTTTTCCTCGGTATTGGGGAACTTGTATCCGGCTTGGCACTTTCTCAGAATACTATTGAAGGGCATCATGGCTATGATGTACAGTAATTGTGATAATGAGTCTCCTTGGAAGATGCCTCTTTGTATGTTAATTTCTGTTATGTGTTGTCCATCTGATGTCAGTTCCAGTCTCCATGTTTTCATTTCATTTTCTATTAGATTGGTGATCCCGCTTGGTATTTTATACATTTTTTGGCATTGTATTATCCATGCTTGGGGGATCCTGTCGTATGCTTTTTGTAGTCGATCCATGCCATGGCTAAATTTTTCCTCTTCCTTTTTACCTCCTTTAGGATCTTTTGATCAACATATAGCAGATCATGTGTTCCTCTTTTCCCTTTTTGGCATCCTTTCTGTTCCTCGGGGATGAGTCCACGGTTATTCAATGAGAGGTAGATTTGTTCCCTCAGTTGTGCTGTCAGTATCTTCCACATGGTGGGTAGGCACGTAATTGGCCTATAATTGCTGGGGACGGTTCCTTTCTCCGTGTCCTTCTGTAGCAGTGTTGTTCTACCTTTTGTCATCCAGTCTGGCATGTTTGCTTCCTGTATACATCTTCTCAGGTTTTGGGCTAGCCTTTCGTGTAAGGTTGTGAATTTTTTGAACCAGTATGCATTATTATTATTATTATTATTATTATTATTATTATTATTATTATTGTTATTATTATTATTTTATTATTATTGTTATTATTAATTATCATTAGTATTGTTTGTTATTATTATTGTTATTATTATTGTTATTATTATTGTTGTTGTTATTATTATTGTTATTATTATTTTTATTATTCTTGTTATTATTATTAATTATTATTATTATTGTTAGTATTATTATTATTATTGTTAGTATTGTTATTATTATTGTTATTATTTATTATTATTATTATCATTATTATTAATCTTATTGTTGTTACTATTATTATTATAATTATTATTGTTGTTATTATTATTATTGTTATTATTATCGTTATTATCATTATTGTAATTATTATTTTTATTATTATTATTGTTACTATTAATTTTATTGTTATTATTACTGTTATTATAAATATCGTTATTATTATTGTTATTATTATTAATATTTTTGTTACTATTATTATTATTATTATTATCATTATTGTTATTATTATCATTATTATTATTATTATTATTATTATTGTTACTATTATTATTATTCTTATTATTATTGTTTTTGTTGTTATCATTATTATTATTGTTGTTATTTTTAATGATATTGTTATTATTATTATTATTGTTATTTTATGGTTATTATTATTATTATTATTATTATTATTATTATCGTTACTATAATAATAATTATTATTATTATTGTTATTATTATTAATATTATTATTATTAATAACAACCTACTTTCAGTGATTGCAAGAGAAGAGATTGAATGGATGGATAGGAATAAAATGAATAACGAAAGTAAAATTGATGAAACTAGCTCTGATGAAAGAACTGAGAGAGTGGAAGTGCAGAAGGGAAATGTAAGCGATGATGGGGGGGGGGCGGACAACTGAGGAGGTATGGAATCCTATGGTTAGGGGAAGTAATGAGAAAGAGTTTGAAGGATCTAAGGCAGATGAGATCATTGACTCTGAGACAATAGAGCCAGTGAAAGGAGCAGATGTATGGAGAAGTAGTGATGAAGTTCGAACTTTGACTTCTGTAGAAAAAGAAGTACTTCAGAAGTTAACAGAGGTTCTTCTTAGAGACGATATCATAGAGATTCTAAGTATAAAGAGTAGTGATAGACGGAAGTTGAAAAACGAGGTAAAAATAATTCAAGGAGTACTGATAACATCATAAGAAAGAACATACGGAACTTAATAGGCTTCTATATGCAGTGTCATACGTTATTGCGAATCGTCTTGGCTTATTGCAGAAGAAAAAGGGATAAATGAAGGATAGAAGGCCACACTGGCAGAGGTGGTTTGAAGAAAGTATTAAACGGTAGTGGAAAGACATTGATAGAATCAAAGAAATAAGAAAAGGAGTTAAACTAGGACAGGAAGCTAAGGACGAGCTTGAAAGGAGGTATAGATTGCTGGAAAAGGGAACGATGAACGTTCTAACAATGTTGAAAGAGAAGGACCACACTGGTGGTATGAAAATTAGGAACTTTGTTGGAAAAAGTGTTGCATTTCGGCAGAACAACCTTTTCCGGACAATCAGTCTCAGCTGTATAAAGAATTAAATGGTAGTAAACAGGCGGGAAATAACAACCCTCCAAATGCAAAAGATGCAAGAAAGTTCTGGAGTGGGGTTTGGTCTGTCGAAGGGCGATACTATGAGAAGGCTAGCTGGTTGGGAGAGGTCAGAGAAAGGCTACCAGAAATGCAGCAGATGAAGAACATTGAGATAACCATCAATGACGTTAAGGCTGGCATACGAAGGATGACAAACTGGAAGGCACCTGGTCCAGATGGAGTGATGGGCTTCTGATTTAAACAGTTTCCATGCCTTTATTCACATATAGCTGCTGCTCTGCAAAGGGTTGTCGGGAGATGTCCCTGATTGGCGTGTGAAGGGAAGAACAACACTGATTAGGAAAGATCCTGCAAAAGGAACAGATGCCAATAATTATAGACCAATTACATGTCTGCCATTGATGTGGAAACTGTTGACTGGAATATTTGCGGAGAAAATTTATGAACATCTAGAGAGTAATGGTGTTTTTCCTGACGAACAAAAGGGGTGCAGGAAAGGCTCAAGAGGTACTAAAGAGCAACTACTAATTGATAAAGCAATAATGCAGCATGCGAAGAAGAAGAGAAATCTGAGCATAGCATGGATCGATTACAGAAAGACTTATGACATGGTTCCTCATTCATGGATACGTGAAACACTATGTATGATGAAGGTTGCTGAGAATGTGGTAGGGCTTTTGGAGACAAGTATCGCTCAATGGAAAACGGTGCTGACAGCAAACAGAGAGGAGATGGTGCACGTTGGCATTAAACGTGGGATAGTTCAAGGAGATTTGTTATTGCCACTTCTTTTTTGTAATGGTAATGATCCCACTGAGCATTCTCTTGAAGAGAGAAAAACTGGGGTATAACTTTGGATCTGGTGACAGACACCTCAACCATCTACTGTTTATGGATGATTTGAAGATATTCAGTAGAAATGAAAAGGAAATGGAGAGACTGGTAGAACTTGTGGGGACATACTCAGAAGACATTGGGATGGAGTTTGGGATTAGTAAATGTGCGGTGCTGGTGATGAAAAGAGGAATAAAGGTTCATTCGAATGGAATAGTGCTGCCAAATGGAGAAATCATGAAAGAAATAGAAGATACAGGATATAAGTATTTGGGAGTGCTGGAGGGTGTAGGCATCATGAACAGAGAAATGAAGGAAAAAGTCAGGAAGGAGTATCTTAGAAGAGTGAAACTAATTGCAAAGTCGAAACTGTATGGAGGAAACCTAATGAAAGCAGTAAATGCATGGGCAGTCAGTGTTTTGAGATATAGTGCGGGAATTTTAGAATGGTCTGATAAGGATTTGCATGCCATGGATGTCAAAACAAGAAAAGTTTTAGCAATGTTTGGTATATTTCACATTCGAAGTAGCGTAGCAAGGCTGTATCAAAAGAGGAAAGATGGAGAGGATTGAAAAGTGTAAAAGATTGTGTTAGAACCGAGGAGATGTCGTTGAAGGAGCATGTGGTTAGAAGTGAGAAGTGGATACTTAAGGTTGTGGCCAATGAAGTGGAGGTATGTGAGACCAAAGCTGATTATGTGAAACGTATGGATAGAGAAAGGACAAAGGAACTGGCGAGGAAGAAAATGCATGGAAGGTTCTTCCAGGATATAGCAGAAGTGTCTGATGAAAGATCATGGCAATGGCTTAGAGCTGGGTATTTGGCTAAGAGTACTGAAGCTTTTGTTTGTGCAGCACAAGAGCAGGCATTAGGAAAACGATTGTTCAAAAAAGTGGTTCTAGGTGTGGAAGTTGCTGCAGAATGTTGGATTTGTGGTAAGACCTCAGAGTCAATTGCGCACCTTGCAGCAGGGTGTAGTGGACTGGCCCAGAGAGAGTACCGCAAAAGACACGATCGCATGGGACTCCGGATATATTGGGAGGTGTGTCAGAGGGTTGGGGTGAAGTGTGCTGGAAAATGATTTGAGGAGGTGACTGATGGAGTGAAAACAAGTGAGGATGGCAAGGTAGCGGTATGGTGGGACAAAAGTGTCATGACGACCAAGCAATTGGAACATAATCGTCCGGATTTGGTCGTCATTGACAAGGTCTCAAAAAACTGGCAGCTTGTAAACTTCTCAGTACCCTGGGACAGGAATGTGAGAGAAAAGGAGAATGAGAAGTGGAGCAATTATGCTCCATTAGCCTTGGAGATAAGGTTAAAACACAAATAATATGAAGTCGTCTGGAAGGACAATTGAAAAAACTACAACCCCCCGATGTTTTAGGCGGCTTTCAAACCTCTGCAATTATAGGTACCACCAACATCCTTAGGAAAACCCTTGATCTTTGAAGCTCCTGGGTTGAAGCTGGGATTAAGGGAAATCCCCTGGAAATAAATCCCATCCCTTTCCAGAGAGACATTCATAAACGAAATCAGAATTATTATTATTATTATTATTATTATTATTATTATTATTATTATTATTATTATTATTATTATTATTATTCACTTACTACGAGGCGTCATACAGGTCATCATTAGATACTATTCACTGAAAACCACCTAGGAATCTGGATGACAACAAGTCTCCTCAGATAACCAGTACTCTCCACCTCCTTCGATAAATAATGAATTTTCATAATTTGTTATTGAATCTGATTGATTTTCTGAAATGAGATTATTAATATTATGATAATTGGAAATTGTTCGATGTAGAGAATAGGAACGATCGATGAGAAAATATGGAACACCGGTTGTCATGTTATAAATTCAGTGCTAGTCTCGGACTCGGTAGACTTCTAAGTCCACTTTAAATGGCGCTACGAATAGGATCTGTTTCTACAGGATGTATTATTTTCTCGCTGAAATTGGAATAGTAATGGCGTTAGGACAAGTTCAGCAGTTGATAAATTTACAGAAAGAAAACAATGAGCATCGTGCCGGAAAGGAAAATGTGTCAAACCGACCCCACACTAAAAAATCCGGACAGACCTGTGATCGAGGATGGTTACACCGACAGGGACTGGGCGTTATTCATCGACACATTGACCTGGTACAAACAAAGATGGGGTTTAACATACCCCATGGAAAACGAAACGAATTAAGAATGGCTTGCTCGAGCGAGGTAAACAGACTTTTGTTCGAATTAGTAGGGCATGAAACAGCATATACGACTCGTTGTGGTGAAAGCTCTACATCCAGAGATGCATAGACATAGATTCTACAATACGAAACAGCATTTAGGGTCCCAGACAGTTTTTAGCAAAACTTCGGTCCCAAGCGAGGTTTTGCAATTTTACCGTCCAGTGTCCCAAAGAGAGCTGCCAACTAACTATAAACTAGACGGACGACATGGTAGCTGGCCAACTCGTAGCTGGACTTGCAAATACCGAATACCAGTGCAAGTTGTTGGCCGAGGCTAATATTTTGATAACAGTGGAACAGAAACTCCACAGACTGGTAAGTCTAGAGACAACGAATACGTCGACTCCTCATTTGCAAAACAGCCTAAATGAGTGCTCGACGTTTGACTCAACAAGGTCCGAGAAGGAACCATCTTGGAAAAAGATGGAACCCAGAACCCCTCGAAATAAATCTTCTGAAGGGTGTGGGAAGACATCACACCCTAACGGGCTAAAAGGATGGCAGAACTGTCCGGCAAGGGAGCTAAGATGCCATAATTGAAGAATTACTGGACACTTATGAAAAACAGAGAGGTTGACAACGGAGTCAACGAGTGATTCAACACGACACCAATCAAAAATGCTTAGCAGCAGAGGAGGAGGAAGACCAACGTTTGGTGAAAGAAGACAGAAATTAGCAGCAATACCACATCTTGCATGGAATAGAGATCCAAAAGAAGCCTCTCTCCCCCGAACTGTTCTCCCCCCCCCAAAGTTGAATTATTTTGATACCGGAGTCCTTTGATGAATTTGGGTGCGCCTTAGATAAGATAACTTGCCATCGAATACACCACATCTAGGCCGTTGCGGATACTGGTGCTCAAACATGGAAGTATTGTGATGCACTAGCGACATGCTAATACTAACTACTCATAGGTTATGTGGGATCACAGACGACCTACTACACATTAAGGGAATAATTTTTACATGTATTAAATTTGGCCTTAAACAAACCAAACAAGTCGTCTACTTATCGGAAAAGACTTCGGGATTTTACTTATTCGAATTAGCACTGAAAGACTTAGAATAAATCTTGCGTGACTTTCCACACCAGATATCAAAAGCTGATATGTAAACCTCAAATAATGGATTGCACCATTTAGATGTCCCCAAAGAGAAACGGCCCCGAACAAGCCTAAAAGAATTCCGTTTATCCCTATTGAAAATAATCGTGAACGTTTGGAATAATGGTTATTGGGGCACTTTAAATCAAGTGCATTGAGTACCTGCCCTCATCAACCGTTACAAGGGATGTCAGGGAGACCACTGGATATAACGTTCACGCCGGGAGAGAAACTATCAGCTGTACCCCCCCTCATTCATATCCCCCATGATTGGAAAAACAAGGTGAAAGATATAGATAGGGATGTTGCGTTTGGCATCATAGTGCTAGTACAGCAAGTACGCCTACCGCCTCGTGTTCGAGGATGGTGGTTGTGTTAGAGAGAGAGAGAGAGAGAGAGAGAGAGAGAGAGAGAGAGAGAGAGAGAGAGAGAGAGAGAGAGAGGAAGTGTGTAAATTATATCGTAGACACGTTGACCGGAAGTCAAGATCAGCTGATCGGATTGCGTGTGAGTTACGTGATCAGGTTAGCTGAATCATGGAGATTTGGTTTAGACTTAGAAGAGGACGAACGGCTTCACCGTTGTCTCCTCCCCTTCACTGGGGGGGGGGGTGGACGCTGACGTGTGTAGAAACGAGACCAACAGTACCACACAGGCCAGATTCACTTTCCATCATTCTGTGAGACATCTTGAAAGTGAAATAAAAAACTATAAAACCAATTCATCGTGTTGGAGTGAATGAATATTCGTCTAAAACAGATACCAAGTCTCCCCTCCAAGACGAGAGATTTCCAGATGGACCAACATCCAAGATGCAGAAGGTATATTGAAAAATGCATGTACCACACACACACACACACACACACACAAACGGCATATGAACAAATAGACAGAACCACTAGACGATCACATGACATTAACTCTGACTAGACGATCACACACGATCCTCTTTATGATACAATAAATATATTATATACGCCATCTCTTCTAATCCCTTATTAGAGATAACAACGCAACAGTTACACCCCCCTCCAAAAGGCGGACCTACAAAAATTGAATGCCGCAACAATGAGGTAAACCCATCACACTCCGTACCCATTTAATCGTCTGCGCGAACCAAGAAAACTGTGTTGGATGCACGAACCAAGAAAACAGTGTTGGATGCGTGGAACGGATATCACATTCTACTGCTCTCACAACGGCCTGAGACGCAACCACATTCATTACAGAGTGGTGTTATCGGTACTTTAGAGCACCAAAGCTTCCACGCCTCTGGTGACGGGTACACTCGCCGTTCGACGACATTACGATAGACATGCTCGTTGCATTGATGATACCCTTTCCTGGGATAAAACTATGGAATCTGCGTTCTGGCACACAGTGGACTCATTACGGCAGAAATAGAATCGTCTTCAATCCCGATAAGTTTCGATTCGCAGGCGAGAAATGGGAATTTGCCAGCTTTTTAATAACAGCTGATGGTTTAAGGCCAACTAAAAAAGTGACTGAAACCATTCTCAATTTCCCGGCGCCGACGAACATCACTGGCGTCAGATCGTAGTTTAGATTGGAGTCTTGTAGGATGTTCGGTTTGGGCTGCCCAGATTTATTGGTTACAGTGGACCATCAGTCATTGGTATAAATATTCTCAGATCAGGTCCCCGTCTTGTTTTCTTTCAAAGAACAGGTTCAGGATTAAGCAAATTCCTGGAAAACTTAATGCCGCACCTGGCTGCGCTTCTCGATACCCGGCAAAGGTTCTCAAAGTCACGACACGAACTGCCATCGAAAGTCCGGCAATTCTGAGCGATGGCAGACCAACTATATTGTTTGGAAGACCACTCATAAAATTCTAATACCAAAGCAGCTTAGAGCTGAGGTACTAGAGACCCTGCACTCCGCCTATCAAGGGGTGAATGGGATGTTAGCTAACGCTAGACAAAGATTATTTTGGCCCAGTCTAGACACTAGTATCTGACAAACAAGGGCACAATATCGAAAATGCAATTAGATCGTCTCGTACTAACCGAGAGAAACATTAATGCCACCCTCAAACCAAGAATTCACATTCCAAAAGACTGTCACGAACCTACTGGATATGCATGGGAAGAGTTACATGGTATATGTAGACCGATACACTGGCTGGATTGAACCGCTATCACCAGGAGAATTGGCCATCCAACTTCCCCAGGACAAAAGAAATGCAAAATGTGATGCTCAAATGACAACAGTCGATTCCATGGCACTCGTGCGTAGACTACTAATAAAAAAGATGAGCATTGAAACATTTGGCCAATTGAGACTTTATCCAAAATCATTCTTGCGCCAATAAAGGAGTCAACAAGAACTGATATTATTTTCGATGTTTATCAAAAATCATCGATCAAGAAAATCGAACGTGCAGAGAAAAGTTCTGAACAAATCACTATCATCATTAAGTCTGACAATGAGAAGGTACCTGTCGATTTAAATATGTTCTGGAGCTCAATATTGAACAAAGAGAAGGTCCAATGGATCTCTCTCTATTGGAAGGCTTTGGTGCAGAGGAATTGTCACCGAAGAAAAATTCCTTGCAATTGGATCAAAGAAAACTGACTGTTCAGCATTTGATGAGTATCGATGGGAACAGTACAATAATTCTAGGAAAAAAAATTTGATTTTAACCAGCTGGTATGTTGCTCCTCCACACTACAAGATAACATAAAACTAGCGCATCTACAGTGCATATTATAATTAGAAGCCTCACATCCTGTAATAATAAAACTAGATCCGTTAAAGTCTGGATATAAAACAACAGACTTCGGCATAACTCTTGCGATACTGCCTGTAATATGCAGGCCTACCGCCTCCATGAAAATACCCAATGTTATGTAAGATTTAAAAGACATGAACTTACAAAGAAAACAACATAAAAGCTGTGATGCTTTGTACTCGTAGTAAGAGCACAACGTGTCGAAATCCATAGAATTAAACTGAAACATATGGATAATGTACATAAGTAATACAACAAAAATATTGAAAATGTACATAAGTAAAATAACAAAAATATGCCTAATGTACATACGTATTATAACAAAAATATTGAAAATGTACCTAAGTAAGATAACAACAATACGGATAATGTACATAAGTAATATAACATAAATATGGATAATGTACATAAGTAATATAACAAAAATATGAATAATGTACATAAGAAATACAATAAAGATATGGATGATGTACATAAGTAATATAACAAAAATATAGATAATGTACATAAGTAACATGATAAAAATATTGACAATGTACATAAGTAATACAACAACAATATTGAAAATGTACATAAGTAATATAACAAAAATATAGATAAAGCACATAAGTTATATACCAAAATATGGATAATGTACATAAGTAATATAATAAAAATATTGAAAATATACATAAGTAATATAACAAAAATATGAATAATGTACATATGTAATATAAAAAAAATATGAATAATGTACATAAGTAATAAAACAAAAATATGAATAATGTACATAAGTAATATAAAACATATATGGATAATGTACATAAGTAATATAAAAAATATGGAAAATGTACATAAGTAATATAAAAAATATGGATAATGTACATAAGTAATATAACAAACGTATGGATAATGTACATCAGTAAAATAACAAAAATATTAATAATGTACATAAGTAATATAACAAAAATATGGATAATGTACATAAGTAATACAACAAAAAATATGAATAATGTGCATAAGTAAAATAACAAAAATATGGAAAATGTACATAAGTAATATAACAAAAACATGGATTATGTACATAAGTAATATAACAAAAATATGGATAATGTACATAAGTAATATAAAAACATATGGAAAATGTACATAAGTAATATAACAAAAATATTGATAATGTACATAAGTAATATAAAAAATATAGAAAATGTACATAAGTAATATAAATATATATGGATAATGTACATAAGTAATATAACAAAATACAGATAATGTACATAAGTAATACAACAAAAAACATGGACAATGTACATATGTAATATAACAAAAATATGGATAATGTACACAATTAATATAAAAAACATAGGAGTAATGTACATTAGTAATATAAAAAAAATATTGATAATGTACATAAGTAATATAACAAAAATATTGAAAATGTACATAAGTAATATAATCAAAACATGGATAATGTACATAAGTAATATAACAAAAATATGGAAAATGTACATAAGTAATATAAATAAAATATGGATAATGTACATACGTAATATAACTAAAATATTGATAATGTACATAAGTATTATAACAAGAATATTTATAACGTACATAAGTACTATAACAAAAATATTGAAAATGTACATAAGTAATATAACACAAATATGGATAATGTACATAAGTAATATAACAAAAACATGGACAATGTACATAAGTTATATAACAAAAATATGGATAATGTACACAAGTAATATAACAAAAATATGGATAATGTACATAAGTAATATAAAAACAATACAAATAATGTACATAAGTAATATAAATAAATATGGATAATGCACATAAGTAATATTACAAAAATATTGAAAATGTACGTAACTAATGTAACAAAAATATGGATAATGTACATAAGTAATATCACAAAAATATGGATAATGTACATAAGTGATATAACAAAAATATGGATAATGTACATAAGTAATATAACAAAAATATGGATAATGTACATAAGTAATATAATAAAAATATGGATAATGTACGTAAGTAATATAATACAAATATGGATAATGTACATAATAATAGAATACAGATATGGATAATGTACATAAGTAATATAACAAAATATTGATAATGTACATAAGTAATATAACAAAAATATTGATAATGTACATAAGTAATATAATAAAAATATGGACAATGTACATAAGTAATATAACAAAAATATGGATAAGATACATAAGTAATATAACAAAAATATGGATAATCTACATAAGTAATATAACAAAAATATTGATAATGTACATAAGTAATATAACAAAAATATGAATTTATGTACATAAGTAATATAACAAAGATATGGATAATGTACATAAGTAATATAACAAAAATATTAATAATGTACATAAGTAATATAACAAAGATATGGATAATGTACATAAGTAATATAACAAAAATATGGAAATTGTACATATGTAATATAACAAAAATATGGACAATGTACATAAGTAATATAACAAAAATATGGATAATGTACATAAGTAATATAACAAAGATAGGGATAATGTACATAAGTAATATAACAAAAAAATTGATAATTAACATAAGTAATATAACAAAAATATGGATAATGTACATAAGTAATATAAAAAAATATTGATAATGTACATAAGTAATATAACAAAAATATTAATCATGTATATAATTAATATAACAAAGATATGGATAATGTACATAAGTAATATATAAAGATATGGATAATGTACATAAGTTATAAAACATAAATATGGATAATGTACATAAGTAATATAACAAAGATATGGATAATGTACATAAGTAATATAACAAAAATATGGATAATGTACATACGTAATATAACAAAGATATGGATAATGTACATGAGTTATATTACAAAAATATGGATAATGTACATAAGTAATATAACAAAAATATGAATAATATACATAAGTAATATAACAAACATATGGATAATGTACATAAGTAATATAACAAAAATATGGATAATGTACATACGTAATTTAACAAAAATATGGATAATGTACATAAGTAATAAAAAAAATATGGATAATGGACATAAGTAATATAACAAAAATATGAATAATGTACATAAGTTATATAACAAAAATATGGATAATGTACACAAGTAATATAACAAAAATATGGATAATGTACATAAGTAATATAAAAACAATACAAATAATGTACATAAGTAATATAAATAAATATGGATAATGTACATAAGTGATATTACAAAAATATTGAAAATGTACGTAAGTAATGTAACAAAAATATGGATAATGTACATAAGTAATATCACAAAAATATGGATAATGTACACAAGTGATATAACAAAAATATGGATAATGTACATAAGTAATATAACAAAAATATGGATAATGTACATAAGTAATATAATACAAATATGGATAATGTACGTAAGTAATATAATACAAATATGGATAATGTACATAAGTAATACAATACAGATATGGATAATGTACATAAGTAATATAACAAAATATTGATAATGTACATAAGTAATATAACAAAAATATTGATAATGTACATAAGTAATATAATAAAAATATGGACAATGTACATAAGTAATATAACAAAAATATGGATTATTACATACGTAATATAACAAAAATATGGATAATCTACATAAGTAATATAACAAAAATATTGATAATGTACATGAGTAATATAACAAAAATATGAATTTATGTACATAAGTAATATAACAAAGATATGGATAATGTACATAAGTAATATAACAAAAATATTAATAATGTACATAAGTAATATAACAAAGATATGGATAATGTACATAAGTAATATAAAAAAATATGGATTATGTACATATGTAATATAACAAAAATATGGATAATGTACATAAGTAATATAACAAAAATATTAATAATGTACATAAGTAATATAACAAAGATAGGGATAATGTACATAAGTAATTTAACCAAAATATTGATAATTAACATAAGTAATATAACAAACATATGGATAATGTACATAAGTAATATAACAAAAATATTGATAATGTACATAAGTAATATAACAACAATAGGAATCATGTATATAATTAATATAACAAAGATATGGATAATGTACATAAGTAATATATTAAAGATATGGATAATGTACATAAGTTATATAACATAAATATGGATAATGTACATAAGTAATATAACAAAGATATGGATAATGTACATAAGTAATATAACAAAAATATGGATAATGTACATACGTAATAAAACAAAGATATGGATAATGTACATGAGTTATATTACAAAAATATGGATAATGTACATAAGTAATATAAAAAAATATGGATAATGGACATAAGTAATATAACAAAAATATAGATAATGTACATAAGTAATATAACAAAAATATGGATAATGTACATAAGTAATACAACAAAAATATTGAAAATGTACATAAGTAATATAATAAAAATATGGACAATGTACATAAGTAATATAACAAAAATATGGATAATGTACATACGTAATAAAACAAAGATATGGATAATGTACATAAGTTATATAACAAAAATATGGATAATGTACATAAGTAATATAACAAAAATATGAATAATATACATAAGTAATATAACAAAAATATGGATAATGTACATAAGTAATATCACAAAAATATGGATAATGTACATACGTAATATAACAAAAATATGGATAATGTACATAAGTAATATAAAAAAATATGGATAATGTACATAAGTAATATAACAAAAATATAGTTTATGTACATAAGTAATATAACAAAAATACGGATAATGTACATGAGTAATACAACAAGAATTTTGAAAATGTACATAAGTAATATAATAAAAATATGGACAATGTACATAAGTAATATAACAAAAATATTAATAATGTACATAAGTAATATAACAAAGATATCGATAATGTACATAAGTAATATAACAAAAATATGGAAATTGTACATATGTAATATAACAAAAATATGGATAATGTACATAAGTAATATAACAAAGATATGGATAATGTACATATGTAATATAACAAAAATTTGGATAATGTACATAAGTAATATAACCAAAATATTAATAATGTACATAAGTAATATAACAAAGATAGGGATAATGTACATAAGTAATATAACTAAAATATTGATAATAACCATAAGTAATATAACAAAAATATGGATAATGTACATAAGTAATATAACAAAAATATTGATAATGTACATAAGTAATATAACAAAAATAGGAATGATGTATATAATTAATATAACAAAGATATGGATAATGTACATAAGTAATATATTAAAGATATGGATAATGTACATATGTTTTATAACATAAATATGGATAATGTGCATAAGTAATATAACAAAGATATGGATAATGTACATAAGTAATATAACAAAAATATGGATAATGTACATACGTAATATAACAAAGATATGGATAATGTACATGAGTTATATTACAAAAATATGGATAATGTACATAAGTAATATAAAAAAAATATGGATAATCGACATAAGTAATCTAACAAAAATATAGATAATGTACATAAGTAATATAACAAAAATATGGATAATGTACATAAGTAATACAACAAAAATATTGAAAATGTACATAAGTAATATAATAAAAATATGGACAATGTGCATAAGTAATATAACAAAAATATGGATAATGTACATACGTAATATAACAAAGATATCTACCATGTACATAAGTTATATAAAAAAATATGGAAAATGTACATAAGTAATATAACAAAAATATTGATAAGGTACATAAGTCTTATAAAACATATGGAAAATGTACATAAGTAATATAAATAAATATGAATAATGTACATAAGTAATATAACTAAAATAGGATAATGTACATAAGTAATATAATAAAAATATGGATAATGTACATAAGTAATATAACAAAAAAATGAATAATGTACAAAAGTTATACAATAAAGATAGGGATAATGTACATACGTAATATAACAAAAAACATGGACAATGTACATAAGTAATATAATAATAATATGGACAATGTACATAAGTAATATAACAAACATATAGATATTGTACATACGTAATATAACAAAGATATGAATAATATACATAACAATATAACAAAAATATGGATAATGTACAGAAGTAATATAACAAAAATATGGATAATGTACATACGTAATATAAAAAAATATGGATAATGTACATAAGTAATATAACAAAAATATGGATAATGTACATAAGTAATATAACAAAAATATAGATAATGTACATAAGTAATATAACAAAAATATGGATAATGTACATAAGTAATACAACAAAAATATTGAAAATGTACATAAGTAATATAACAAAAATATGGATAATGTACATAACCAATATAACAAAAATATGGAAAATGTACATAAGTAATATAATAAAAATATGGACAATGAACATAAGTAATATAACAAACATATGGATAATGTACATACGTAATATAACAAAGATATGAATAATATACATAAGTAATATAACAAAAATATGGATAATGTACATAAGTAATATAACAAAAATATGAATAATATACATAAGTAATAGAACAAAAATATGGATAATGTACAGAAGTAATATAACAAAAATATGGATAATGTACATACGTAATATAACAAAAATATGGATAATGTACATAAGTAATATAAAAAAATATGGATAATGTACATAAGTAACATAACAAAAATATAGATAATGTACATAAGTAATATAACAAAAATATGGATAATGTACATCAGTAATACAACAAAAATATTGAAAATGTACATAAGTAATATAACAAAAATATGGATAATGTACATAACCAATATAACAAAAATATGGATAATGTACATAAGTAATATAACAAAAAATATTGATACTGTACATAAGTAATATAACAAAAATATGGATAATGTACACAGGTAATATAAAAAAATATGGATAATGTACATAAGTAATATAACAAAAATATGGATAATGTACATAAGTAATATAACAAAAATATTGAAAATGTACATAAGTAATATAACAAAAATATTGATAATTTACATAAGTAATATATCAAGAATATTGATAATGTACATAAGTAATATAACAAAAATATTGATAATGTACATAAGCAGTATAACAAAGACATGGATCATGTACATTAGTAATATAACAAAAATATTTAAAAATTACATAAGTAATAAAACAAAAATATGAATAATGTACATAAGTAATATAACAAAAACATGGATAATGTACATAAGTTATATAACAACAATATGGCTAATGTACATAAGTAATATAACAAAGATATGGATAATGTACATATATAATATTACAAAAATATGGATAATGTACATGAGTAATATAATAAAGATATGGATAATGTACATAAGTAATTAAAAAAAATATAGATAATGTACATAAGTAATATAACAAAAATATGAATAATGTACATAAGTAATATAACAAAAATATGGATAATGTACATAAGTAATATAACAAAAATATGGATCATGTACATAAGTAATATAACAAAAATATGAATACTGTACATAAGTAATATAACAAAAATATGAATAATGTACATAAGTAATATAACAAAAATATGGATAATGTACATAAGTAATATAACAAAAATATGAATAATGTACATAAGTAATATAATAAAAATATGAATAATGTACATAAGTAATATAACCAAAATATGGATAATGTACATAAGTAATATAACAAAAATATAGATAATGTACATAAGTAATATAACAAAAATATGAATAATGTACATAAGTAATATAACAAAAATATAGATAATGTACATAAGTAATATAACAAAAATATTGATAATGTACATAAGTAATATAAACAAAATATAGATAATGTACATAAGTAATATAACAAAAATATGAATAATGTACGTACGTAATATAACAAAAATATGGATAATGTACATAAGTAATATAAAAAAATATGAATAATGTACATAAGTTATATAACAAAAATATGGATAGTGTACACAAGTAATATAACAAAAATATGGATAATGTACATAAGTAATATAAAAACAATACAAATAATGTACATAAGTAATATAAATAAATATGGATAATGTACATAAGTGATATTACATAAATATTGAAAATGTACGTAAGTAATGTAACAAAAATAAGGATAATGTAATAAGTAATACCACAAATATATGGATAATGTACATAAGTGATATAACAAAAATATGGATAATGTACATAAGTAATATAACAAAAATATGGATCATGTACATAAGTAATATGATAAAAATATGAATAATGTAATTAAGTAATATAATACAAATATGGATAATGTACATAAGTAATAAAATACAAATATGGATAATGTACATAAGTAATATAACAAAATATTGATAATGTACATAAGTAATATAACAAAAATATTGATGATGTACATAAGTAATATAACAAACATATTGACAATGTACATAAGTAATATAACAAAAATATGGATTATTACATACGTAATATAACAAAAATATGGATAATCTACATAAGTAATATAACAAAAATATTGATAATGTACATAAGTAATATAACAAAAATATGAATTTATGTACATAAGAAATATAACACAGATATGGATAATGTACATAAGTAATATAACAAAAATATAAATAATGTACATAAGTAATATAACAAAGATATGGATAATGTACATAAGAAATATAACAAAAATATGGATAATGTACATATGTAATATAACAAAAATATGGATAATGTACATAAGTAATATAACAAAAATATGGATAATGTACATCAGTAATATAACAAAAATATTGAAAATATACATAAGTAATATAACAAAAATATTGATAATTAACATAAGTAATATAAATAAATATGAATAATGTACATAAGTAATATAACAAAAATAGGATAATGTACATAAGTAATATAACAAAAAAATTGATAATGTACATAAGTAATATAACAAAAATATGAATAATGTACAAAAGTTATACAATAAAGATAGGGATAATGTACACCAGTCATATAACAAAAAACATGGACAATGTACATAAGTAATAAAATAAAAATATGGACAATGTACATAAGTAATATAACAAAAATATGGATAATGTACATACGTAATATAACAAAGATATGAATAATATACATAAGTAATATAACAAAAATATGGATAATGTACATAAGTAATATAACAAAAATATGCATAATATACATAAGTAATATAACAAAAATATGGATAATGTACAGAAGTAATATAACAAAAATATGGATAATGTACATACGTAATATAACAAAAATATGGAAAATGTACATAAGTAATATAAAAAAATATGGATAATGTACATAAGTAATATAACAAAAATATAGATAATGTACATAAGTAATATAACAAAAATATGGATAATGTACATAAGTAATACAACAAAAATATTGAAAATGTACATAAGTAATATAACACAAATACGGATAATGTACATAACCAATATCACTAAAATATAGAAAAAGTCCATAAGTAATATACAAAAATATGGATAATGTACATAAGTAATATAACAAAAAATATTGATACTGTACATAAGTAATATAACAAAAATATGGATAATGTACATAAGTAATATAAAAAAATATGGATAATGTACATAAGTAATATAACAAAAATATGGATAATGTACATAAGTAATATAACAAAAATATTGAAAATGTACATAAGTAATATAACAAAAATATTGATAATGTACATAAGTAATATATCAAGAATATTGATAATGTACATAAGTAATATAACAAAAATATCGATAATGTACCTAAGTAATATAACTAAGATATGGATAATGTACATAAGTAATATAACAAAAATATTAAAAAATTACATAAGTAATATAACAAAAATATGAATAATGTACATAAGTAATATAACAAAAATATGGATAATGTACATAAGTTATATAACAAAAATATGGCTAATGTACATAAGTAATATAACAAAGATATGGATAATGTACATATATAATATAACAAAAATATGGATAATGTACATGAGTAATATAATTAAGATATGGATAATGTACATAATAATTTAACAAAAATATAGATAATGTACATGAGTAATATAACAAAAATATGAATAATGTACATAAGTAATATAACAAAAATATGGATTATGTACATAAGTAATATAACAAAAATATGGATAATGTACATAAGTAATATAACAAAAATATGAATACTGTACATATGTAATATAACAAAAATATGAATACTGTACATAAGTAATATAACAAAAATATGGATAATGTACATAAGTAATATAACAAAAATATGGATAATGTACATAAGTAATATAACAAAAATATGAATAATGTACATAAGTAATATAACTACAATATGAATAATGTACATAAGTAATATAACAAAAATATGACTAATGTACATAAGTAATAGAAAAAAAATATAGATAAGGTACATAAGTTATATAACAAAAATATTAATAATGTACATAAGTAATAATACAAAAATATGAATAATGTACATAAGTGATATAACAAAAATAGGGATAATGTACATAAGTAATATACCAAAAATATGGATAATGTACATAAGTAATATAACAAAAATATAGATAATGTACATAAGTAATATAACAAAAATATAGAAAATGTACATAAGTAATATATCAAGAATATTGATAATGTACATAAGTAATATAACACAAATATTGATAATATACATATGTAATATAACAAAAATATGGATAATGTACAGAAGTAATATAACAAAAATATTAAAAAATTACATAAGTAATATAACAAAGATATGGATAATGTACATAAGTAATATAATACAGATATGGATAGTGTACATAAGTTATATAACAAAAATATGGCTAATGTACATAAGTAATATAACAAAGATATGGATAATGTACATATATAATATAACAAAAATATGGATAATGTACATAAGTAATATAATAAAGATATGGATAATGTACATAAGTAATTTAACAAAAATATAGATAATGTACATAAGTAATATAATAAAAATATGAATAATGTACATAAGTAATATAACAAAAATATGGATAATGTACATAAGTAATATAACAAAAATATGGATAATGTACATAAGGAATATAACAAACATATGAATACTGTACATAAGTAATATAACAAACATATGAATAATATACATAAGTAATATAACAAAAATATGGATAATGTACATAAGTAATATAACAAAAATATGGATAATGTACATAATTAATATAACAAAAATATGCATAATGTACATAAGTAATAGACCAAAAATATGAATCATGTACATAAGTAATATAACAAAAATATGGATAATGTACATAAGTAATATAACAAAAATATAGATAATATACATAAGTAATATAACAAAAATATGAATAATGTACATAAGTAATATAACAAAAATATAGATAATGTACATAAGTAATATAACAAAAATATTGATAATGTACATAAGTAATATAAAAAAATACAGATAATGTACATAAGTAATATAACAAAAATATTGATAATGTACATAAGTAATAAAACAAAAATATGAATAATGTACATAAGTAATAAAACCAAAATATGGATAATGTACATACGTAATATAACAAAAATATGAATAATATACATAAGTAATATAACAAAAATATTGATAATTTACATAAGTAATATAACAAAAATATGGATAATGTACATAAGTAATATAACAAAAATAGGGATAATGTACATACGTAATTTAACAAAAATATGGATAATGTACATAAGTAATATAACAAAAATATGGATAATGTACACAAGTAATATAAAAAAATATTGATAATTTACATAAGTAATATAACAAAAATATGGATAATGTACATAAGTAATATAACAAAAATATGAATAATGTACATAAGTAATATAACAAAAATATTGATAATTTACATAAGTAATATAAAAAATATGGATAATGTACATAAGTAATATAACAAAAATATGGATAATGTACATCAGTAATATAACAAAAATATTGAAAATGTACAAAAGTAATATAATAAAGATATAGATAATGTACATAAGTAATATAACAAAAATATTAATAAATTACATAAGTAATATAACAAAAATATTCATAATGTACATAAGTAATATAACAAAAATATGGATAATGTACATAAGTAATATAACAAAAATATGAATAATGTACATAAGTAATATAACAAAAATATGGATAATGTATATAAGTAATATAACAAAAATATGGATAATGAACATACGTAATATAACAAAAATATAGATAATGTACATAAGTAATATAACAAAAATATGAATAATGTACATAAGTAATATAACAAAAATATCGATAATGTACATAAGTAATACAACAAAAATATTGAAAATGTACATAAGTAATATAACAACAATATGGATAATGTACATAAGTAATATAAAAAAATATGGATAATGTACATAAGTAATATAACAAAAATATGGATAATGTACATAAGTAATACAACAAAAATATTGAAAATGTACATAAGTAATATAACAAAAATATGGATAATGTACATAACCAATATAACAGAAATATGGAAAATGTACACAAGTAATACAAAAAAATATGGATAATGTACATAAGTAATACAACAAAAAATATTGATACTGTACATAAGTAATATAACAAAAATATTGATAATATACATAAGTGATATAAAAAAATATGGATAATGTACATAAGTAATATAACAAAAATATGGATAATGTACATAAGTAATATAACAAAAATATTGAAAATGTACATAAGTAATATATCAAGAATATTGATAATGTACATAAGTAATATAACAAAAATATTGATAATATTCATATGTTATATAACAAAAATATGGATAATGTACATAAGTAATATAACAAAAATATTAAAAAATTACATAAGTGATACAACAAAGATATGGATAATGTACATAAGTAACATAATACAGATATGGATACTGTACATAAGTTATATAACAAAAATATGGCTAATGTACATAAGTAATATAACAAAGATATGGATAATGTACATATATAATATAACAAAAATATGGATAATGTACATGAGTAATATAATAAAGATATGGATAATGTACATAAGTAATTTAACAAAAATATAGATAATGTACATAAGTAATATAACAAAAATATGGATAATGTACATAAGTAATATAACAAAAATATGAATAATGTACATAAGTAATATAACAAAAATATGGATAATGTACATAAGTAATATAACAAAAATATGAATACTGTACATAAGTAATATAACAAACATATGAATAATGTACATAAGTAATATAACAAAAATATGGATAATGTACATAAGTAATATAACAAAAATATGGATAATGTACATAAGTAATATAACAAAAATATGCATAATGTACATAAGTAATATAACAAAAATATGAATCATGTACATAAGTAATATAACAAAAATATGGATAATGTACATAAGTAATATAACAAAAATATAGATAATGTACATAAGTAATATAACAAAAATATGAATAATGTACATAAGTAATATAACGAAAATATAGATAATGTACATAAGTAATATAACAAAAATATTGATAATGTACATAAGTAATATAAAAAAATACAGATAATGTACATAAGTAATATAACAAAAATATGGATAATGTACATAAGTAATATAACAAAAATATGGATAATGTACATAAGTAATATAACAAAAATATGAATAATGTACATAAGTAATATAAAAAAAATATGGATAATGTACATACGTAATATAACAAAAATATGAATAATATACATAAGTAATATAACAAAAATATTGATAATTTACATAAGTAATATAACAAAAATATGGATAATGTACATAAGTAATATAACAAAAATAGGGATAATGTACATACGTAATTTAACAAAAATATTGATAATTTACATAAGTAATATAAAAAAATATGGATAATGTACGTAAGTAATATAACAAAAATATGGATAATGTACATCAGTAATATAACATAAATATTGAAAATATACATAAGTAATATAACAAAGATATAGATAATGTACATAAGTAATATAACAAAAATATTAATAAATTACAAAAGTAATATTACAAAAATATGGATAATGTACATAAGTAATATAACAAAAATATGGATAATGTACATAAGTAATATAACAAAAATATGAATAATGTACATAAGTAATTTAACAAAAATATGGATAATGTACATAAGTAATATAACAAAAATATGGATAATGTACATAAGTAATATAACAAAAATATGAATAATGTACATAAGTAATATAACAAAAATATGGATAATGTACATAAGAAATACAACAAAAATATTGAAAATGTACATAAGTAATATAACAAAAATATGGATAATGTACATAAGTAATATAATAAAAATATTGATAATTAACATAAGTAATATAAATAAATATGAATAATGTACATAAGTAATATAACAAAAATAGGATAATGTACATAAGTAATATAACAAAAATATTGATAATGTACATAAGTAATATAACAAAAATATGAATAATGTACCAAAGTTATACTATAAAGATCGGGATAATGTACATAAGTAATATAACAAAAAACATGGACAATAAGTATATAATAAAAATATGGACAATGTACATAAGTAATATAACAAAAATATGGATAATGTACATACGTAATATAACAAAGATATGAATAATATACATAAGTAATATAACAAAAATATGGATAATGTACATAAGTAATATAACAAAAATATGCATAATATACATAAGTAATATAACAAAAATATGGATAATGTACAGAAGTAATATAACAAAAATATGGATAATGTACATACGTAATATAACAAAAATATGGATAATGTACATAAGTAATATAAAAAAATATGGATAATGTACATAAGTAATATAACAAAAATATAGATAATGTACATAAGTAATATAACAAAAATATGGATAATGTACATAAGTAATACAACAAAAATATTGAAAATGTACATAAGTAATATAACAAAAATATGGATAATGTACATTACCAATATAACAAAAATATAGAAAAAGTACATAAGTAATATAAAAAAATATGGATAATGTACATAAGTAATATAACAAAAAATATTGATAATGTACATAAGTAATATAACAAAAATATGGATAATGTACATAAGTAATATAACAAAAATATTGAAAATGTACATAAGTAATATAACAAAAATATTGATAATGTACATAAGTAATATATCAAGAATATTAATAATGTACATAAGTAATATAACAAAAATATGGACAATGTACCTAAGTAATATAACAAAGATATGGATAATGTACATAAGTAATATAACAAAATATTTAAAAATTACATAAGTAATATAACAAAAATATAGATAATGTACATAAGTAATATAACAAACATATGGATAATGTAAATAAGTTATATAACAAAAATATGGCTAATGTACATAAGTAATATAACAAAAATATGGATAATGTACATATATAATATAACAAAAATATGGATAATGTACATGAGTAATATAATAAAGATATGGATAATGTACATAAGTAATTTAACAAAAATATAGATAATGTACATAAGTAATACAACAAAAATATGAATAATGTACATAAGTAATATAACAACAATATGGATAATGTACATAAGTAATTTAACAAAAATATGGATAATGTACATAAGTAATATAACAAAAATATGAATACTGTACATATGTAATATAACAAAAATATGAATAATGTACATAAGTAATATAACAAAAATATGGATAATGTACATAAGTAATATAACAAAAATATGGATAATGTACATAAGTAATATAACAAAAATATCATTAATGTACATAAGTAATATAACAAAAATATGGATAATGTACATAAGTAATATAACATAAATATAGATAATGTACATAAGTAATATAACAAAAATATTAATAATGTACATAAGTAATATAACAAAATTATGGATAATGTACATAAGTAATAACAAAAATATTGATAATGTACATAAGTAATATAAAAAACTATAGAAATTGTACATAAGTAATATAAACAAAAATATGAATAATGTACATAAGTAATAATACAAAAATATTAATAATGTACATAAGTGATATAACAAAAATAGGGATAATGTACATAAGTAATATAACAAAAATATGGATAATGTACATAAGTAATATAACAAAAATATAGATAATGTACATAAGTAATATAACAAAAATATGAATAATGTACACAAGTAATACAGCAAAAATATAGATAATGTACATAAGTAATATAACAAAAATATGGATAATGTACATAAGTAATATAACAAAATACAGATAATGTACATAAGTAATATAACAAAAATATGGATAATGTACACAAGTAATATAACAAAAATATGAATAATGTACATAAGTAATATAACAAAAATATGGATAATGTACATACGTAATATAACAAAAATATGAATAATATACATAAGTAATATAACAAAAATATTGATAATTTACATACGTAATATAATAAAAATATGGATAATGTACATAAGTAATATAACAAAAATATTTATAATGTACATACGTAATTTTACAAACATATGGATAATGTACATAAGTAATATAACACAAATATGGATAATGTACACAAGTAATATAACAAACATATTGATATTTTACATAAGTAATATAACAAAAATATGGATAATGTACATAAGTAATATAATAAAAATATGAATAATGTACATAAGTAATATAACAAAACTATTGATAATTTTCATAAGTAATATAACAAAAATATGGATAATGTACATAAGTAATATAACAAAAATATGGATAATGTACATACGTAATATAACAAAAATATGGATAATGTACATAAGTAATATAACAAAAATATTGATAATGTACCTACGTAATTTAACAAAAATATGGATAATGTACATAAGTAATATAACAACAATATGGATCATGTACACAAGTAATATAACAAAAATATTGATTATTTACATAAGTAATATAACAAAAATATGGATAATGTACATACGTAATTTAACAAAAATATGGACAATGTACATAAGTAATATAACAAAAATATGGATAATGTACACGCGTAATATAACAAAGATATGAACAATATACATAAGTAATATAACAAAAATATGGATAATGTACATAAGTAATATAACAAAAATATTAATAATATACATAAGTAATATAACAAAAATATGGATAATGTACATAAGTAATATAACACAAATATGGATAATGTACATACGTAATATAACAAAAATATGGATAATGTACATAAGTAATATAAAAAAATATGGATAATGTACATAAGTAATATAACAAAAATATGGATAATGTACATAAGTAATACAACAAAAATATTGAAAATGTACATAAGTAATATAACAAAAATATGGATAATGTACATAACCAATATAACAAAAATATGGAAAATATACATAAGTAATATAAAAAAATATGGATAATGTACATAAGTAATATAACCAAAAATATGGATAATGTACATAAGTAATATAACAAAAATATGGATAATGTACATAAGTAATATAAAAAAATATGGTTAATGTACATAAGTAATATAACAAAAATATGGAATATGTACATAAGTAATATAACAAAAATATTGAAAATGTACATAAGTAATATAACAAAAATATTGATACTGTACATAAGTAATATATCAAGAATATTGATAATGTACATAAGTAATATAACAAAAATATTGATAATGTACATAAGTAATATAACAAAGATATGGATAATGTACATAAGTAATATAACAAAAATATTAAAAAATTACATAAGTAATATAACAAAGATATGGATAATGTACATAAGTAATATAATACAGATATGCATAATGTACATAAGTTGTATAACAAAAATATGGCTAATATACATAAGTAATATAACAAAGATATGGATAATGTACATATTAAATATAACAAAAATATGGATAATGTACATAAGTAAAAAAAAATATGGATAATGTACATACGCAATATAAGTAATATAACAAAAATATGAATAATGTACATAAGTAATATAACAAAAATATGAATAATGTACATAAGTAATATAACCAAAATATGGATACTGTACATAAGTAATATAACAAAAATATGAATAATGTACATAAGTAATATAACAAAAATATGGATAATGTACATAAGTAATATAACAAAAATATGGATAATGTACATAAGTAATATAACAAAAATATGGATAATGTACATAAGTAATATAACAAAAATATGAATACTGTACATAAGTAATTTAACAAAAATATGAATAATGTACATAATTAATATAACAAAAATATGAATAATGTACATAAGTAATATAACAAAAATATGGATAATGTACTTAAGTAATATAAAAAAATATAGATAATGTACATAAGTAATATAACAAAAATATTGATAATGTACATAAGTAATATAACAAAAATATGGATAATGTACATAAGTAATATAACAAAAATATGAATAATGTACATAAGTAATATAACAATAATATTGATAATGTACATAAGTAATATAAAAAAATATAGATAATGTACATAAGTAATATAACAAAAATATGAATAATGTACATAAGAAATAATACAAAAATATGAATAATGTACATAAGTGATATAACAAAATTATGGATAATGTACATAAGAAATATAATAAAAATATGGATAATGTACATAAGTAATATAACAAAAATATAGATAATGTACATAAGTAATATAACAAAAATATGAATAATGTACATAAGTAATCTACCAAAAATATGGATAATGGACATAAGTAATATAACAAAAATATGGATAATGTACATAAGTAATATAACAAAAATATGGATAATGTACATAAGTAATATAACAAAAATATGGATAATGTACATACGTAATATAATAAAAATATGGATAATGTACATAAGGAATATAACAAACATATTTATAATGTATACACGTAATTTAACAAAAATATGGATAATGTACATAAGTAATATAACAAAAATATGGATAATGTACACAAGTAATATAACAAAAATATTGATAATTTACATAAGTAATATAACAAAAATATGGATAATGTACATAAGTAATATAAAAAAAATATGAATAATGTACATAAGTAATATAACAAAAATATGGATAATGTACATAAGTAATATAACAAAAATATGGATAATGTACATAAGTAATATAACAAAAATATGGATAATGTACATACGCAATATAACAAAAATATGGATAATGTACATAAGTAATATAACAAAAATATGGATAATGTACATACGTAATTTAACAAAAATATGGATAATGTACATAAGTAATATAACAAAAATATTGATAATGTACATAAGTAATACAACAAAAATATTGATACTGTACATAAGTAATATAACAAAAATATGAATAATGTACATAAGTAATATCACAAAAATATGGATAATGTACATAAGTAATACACCAAAAATATGGATAATGTACATAAGTAGTATAACAAAAATATGGATAATGTACATAAGTAGTATAACAAAATATGGATAATGTACATAAGTAATATAACAAAAATATGGATAATATACATAAGTAATATAACAAAAATATTGAAAATGTACATACGTAATATAACAAAAATATGGATAATGTACATAAGTAATATAAAAAAATATGGATAATGTACATAAGTAATATAACAAAAATATGGATAATGTACATAAGTAATATAAAAAAATATGGATAATGTACATAAGTAATATAACAAAAATATGGATAATGTACATAAGTAATACAACAAAAATATTGAAAATGTACATAAGTAATATAACAAAAATATGGATAATGTACATAACCAATATAACAAAAATATGGAAAATGTACATAAGTAATATAAAAAAATATGGATAATGTACATAAGTAATATAACAAAAATATGGATAATGTACATAAGTAATATAACAAAAATATGGATAATGTACATAAGTAATATAAAAAAATATGGTTAATGTACATAAGTAATATAACAAAAATATGGAATATGTACATAAGTAATATAACAAAAATATTGAAAATGTACATAAGTAATATAACAAAAATATTGATACTGTACATAAGTAATATATCAAGAATATTGATAATGTACATAAGTAATATAACAAAAATATTGATAATGTACATAAGTAATATAACAAAGATATGGATAATGTACATAAGTAATATAACAAAAATATTAAAAAATTACATAAGTAATATAACAAAGATATGGATAATGTACATAAGTAATATAATACAGATATGAATAATGTACATAAGTTGTATAACAAAAATATGGCTAATATACATAAGTAATATAACAAAGATATGGATAATGTACATATATGATATAACAAAAATATGGATAATGTACATAAGTAAAAAAAAATATGGATAATGTACATACGCAATATAAGTAATATAACAAAAATATGAATAATGTACATAAGTAATATAACAAAAATATGAATAATGTACATAAGTAATATAACCAAAATATGGATAATGTACATAAGTAATATAACAAAAATATGAATAATGTACATAAGTAATATAACAAAAATATGGATAATGTACATAAGTAATATAACAAAAATATGGATAATGTACATAAGTAATATAACAAAAATATGGATAATGTACATAAGTAATATAACAAAAATATGAATACTGTACATAAGTAATTTAACAAAAATATGAATAATGTACATAATTAATATAACAAAAATATGAATAATGTACATAAGTAATATAACAAAAATATGGATAATGTACTTAAGTAATATAAAAAAAATATAGATAATGTACATAAGTAATATAACAAAAATATGGATAATGTACATAAGTAATATAACAAAAATATGGATAATGTACATAAGTAATATAACAAAAATATGAATAATGTACATAAGTAATATAACAAAAATATTGATAATGTACATAAGTAATATAAAAAAATATAGATAATGTACATAAGTAATATAACAAAAATATGAATAATGTACATAAGTAATAATACAAAAATATGAATAATGTACATAAGTGATATAACAAAATTATGGATAATGTACATAAGAAATATAATAAAAATATGGATAATGTACATAAGTAATATAACAAAAATATAGATAATGTACATAAGTAATATAACAAAAATATGAATAATGTACATAAGTAATCTACCAAAAATATGGATAATGGACATAAGTAATATAACAAAAATATGGATAATGTACATAAGTAATATAACAAAAATATGGATAATGTACATAAGTAATATAACAAAAATATGGATAATGTACATACGTAATATAATAAAAATATGGATAATGTACATAAGGAATATAACAAACATATTTATAATGTATACACGTAATTTAACAAAAATATGGATAATGTACATAAGTAATATAACAAAAATATGGATAATGTACACAAGTAATATAAAAAAAATATTGATAATTTACATAAGTAATATAACAAAAATATGGATAATGTACATAAATAATATAAAAAAAATATGAATAATGTACATAAGTAATATAACAAAAATATGGATAATGTACATAAGTAATATAACAAAAATATGGATAATGTACATAAGTAATATAACAAAAATATGGATAATGTACATACGCAATATAACAAAAATATGGATAATGTACATAAGTAATATAACAAAAATATGGATAATGTACATACGTAATTTAACAAAAATATGGATAATGTACATAAGTAATATAACAAAAATATTGATAATGTACATAAGTAATACAACAAAAATATTGATACTGTACATAAGTAATATAACAAAAATATGAATAATGTACATAAGTAATACCACAAAAATATGGATAATGTACATAAGTAATACACCAAAAATATGGATAATGTACATAAGTAGTATAACAAAAATATGGATAATGTACATAAGTAGTATAACAAAATATGGATAATGTACATAAGTAATAGACCAAAAATATGAATAATGTACATAAGTAATATAACAAAAATATTGAAAATGTACATAAGTAATATAACAAAGATATGGATAATGTACATAAGTAATATAACAAAAATATGAATAATGTACATAAGTAATATAACAAAAATATTGATAATGTACATAAGTAATATAAAATATATAGATAATGTACATAAGTAATATAACAAAAATATGAATAATGTACATACGTAATATAACAAAAATATGAATAATGTACATACGTAATATAATAAAGATATGGATAATGTACATAAGTAATATAACAAAAATATGAATAATGTACATAAGTAATATAACAAAAATATGGATAATGTACATAAGTAATATAATAAAGATATGGATAATGTACATAAGTAATATAACAAAAATAGGATAATGTACATAAGTAATATAACAAAAATATGGATAATGTACATACGTAATACAACAAAAATATGGATAATGTACATACGTAATTTAACAAAAATATGGATAATGTACATAAGTAATATAACAAAAATATGGATAAGGTACATACGTAATATAACAAAAATATGGATAATGTACATACGTAATATTACAAAAATATGAATAATGTACATAGGTAATATAACAAAATTGTTAATAAATTACATAAGTAATATAGCAAAAATATGGATAATGTACATAAGTAATATAACAAAAATATGGATAATGTACATACGTAATATAACAAAAATATGGATAATGTACATTAGTAATATAACAAAGATATGGATAATGTACATACGTAATTTAACAAAAATATGGATAATGTATATAAGTAATATAACAAAAATATGGATAATGTACATAAGTAATATAACAAAAATATGGATAATGTACATAAGTAATATAACAAAAATATGAATAATGTACATAAGTAATATAACAAAAATATGGATAATGTACATATGTAATATAACAAAAATATGAATAATGTACATAAGTAATATAACAAAAATATGGATAATGTACACAAGTAATATAACAAAAATATTGATAATTTACATAAGTAATATAACAAAAATATGGATAATGTACATAAGTAATATAATAAAAATATGAATAATGTAAATAAGTAATATAACAAAAATATTGATAATTTTCATAAGTAATATAACAAAAATATGGATAATGTACATAAGTAATATAACAAAAATATGGATAATGTACATACGTAATATAACAAAAATATGGATAATGTACATAAGTAATATAACAAAAATATTGATAATGTACATACGTAAGTTAACAAAAATATGGATAATGTACATAAGTAATATAACAAAAATATGGATAATGTACACAAGTAATATAACAAAAATATTGATAATTTACATAAGTAATATAACAAAAATATGGATAATGTACATACGTAATTTAACAAAAATATGGATAATGTACATAAGTAATATAACAAAAATATTGATAATGTACATAAGTAATATAACAAAAATATTGATACTGTACATAAGTAATATAACAAAAAAATGAATAATGTACATAAGTAATATAACAAAAATATGGATGATGTACATAAGTAATACACCAAAAATATGGATAATGTACATAAGTAATATAACAAAAATATGGATAACGTACATAATAGTATAACAAAATATGGATAATGTACATAAGTAATATAACAAAAATATGGATAATGTACATAAGTAATATAACAAAAATATTGAAAATGTACATAAGTAATATAACAAAAATATGGATAATGTACATAAGTAATATAACAAAAATATGAATAATGTACATAAGTAATATAACAAAAATATTGATAATGTACATAAGTAATATAAAATATATAGATAATGTACATAAGTAATATAACAAAAATATGAATAATGTACATACGTAATATAACAAAAATATGAATAATGTACATACGTAATATAATAAAGATATGGATAATGTACATAAGTAATATAACAAAAATATGAATAATGTACATAAGTAATATAACAAAAATATGGATAATGTACATAAGTAATATAATAAAGATATGGATAATGTACATAAGTAATATAACAAAAATAGGATAATGTACATAAGTAATATAACAAAAATATGGATAATGTACATACGTAATACAACAAAAATATGGATAATGTACATACGTAATTTAACAAAAATATGGATAATGTACATAAGTAATATAACAAAAATATGGATAATGTACATACGTAATATAACAAAAATATGGATAATGTACATACGTAATATAACAAAAATATGGATAATGTACATAGGTAATATAACAAAATTGTTAATAAATTACATAAGTAATATAGCAAAAATATGGATAATGTACATAAGTAATATAACAAAAATATGGATAATGTAAATACGTAATATAACAAAAATATGGATAATGTACATTAGTAATATAACAAAGATATGGATAATGTACATACGTAATTTAACAAAAATATGGATAATGTATATAAGTAATATAACAAAAATATGGATAATGTACATAAGTAATATAACAAAAATATGGATAATGTACATAAGTAATATAACAAAAATATGGATAATGTACATAAGTAATATAACAAAAATATGGATAATGTACATATGTAATATAACAAAAATATGGATAATGTACACAAGTAATATAACAAAAATATTGATAATTTACATAAGTAATATAACAAAAATATGGATAATGTACATAAGTAATATAATAAAAATATGAATAATGTAAATAAGTAATATAACAAAAATATTGATAATTTTCATAAGTAATATAACAAAAATATGGATAATGTACATAAGTAATAAAACAAAAATATGGATAATGTACATACGTAATATAACAAAAATATGGATAATGTACATAAGTAATATAACAAAAATATTGATAATGTACATACGTAATTTAACAAAAATATGGATAATGTACATAAGTAATATAACAAAAATATGGATAATGTACACAAGTAATATAACAAAAATATTGATAATTTACATAAGTAATATAACAAAAATATGGATAATGTACATACGTAATTTAACAAAAATATGGATAATGTACATAAGTAATATAACAAAAATATTGATAATGTACATAAGTAATATAACAAAAATATTGATACTGTACATAAGTAATATAACAAAAACTGAATAATGTACATAAGTAATATAACCAAAAATATGGATAATGTACATAAGTAATACACTAAAAATATGGATAATGTACATTAGTAGTATAACAAAAATATGGATAACGTACATAATAGTATAACAAAATATGGATAATGTACATAAGTAATATAACAAAAATATGGATAATGTACATAAGTAATATAACAAAAATATGGATAATGTACATAAGTAATATAACAAAAATATTCATAATGTACATAAGTAATATAAAATATATAGATAATGTACATAAGTAATATAACAAAAATTTGAATAATGTACATACGTAATATAACAAAAATATGAATAATGTACATACGTAATATAATAAAGATATGGATAATGTACATAAGTAATATAACAAAAATATGAATAATGTACATAAGTAATATAACAAAAATATGGATAATGTACATAAGTAATATAATAAAGATATGGATAATGTACATAAGTAATATAACAAAAATAGGATAATGTACATAAGTAATATAACAAAAATATGGATAATGTACATACGTAATACAACAAAAATATGGATAATGTACATACGTAATTTAACAAAAATATGGATAATGTACATAAGTAATATAACAAAAATGTGGATAATGTACATACGTAATATAACAAAAATATGGATAATGTACATACGTAATATAACACAAATATGGATAATGTACATAGGTAATATAACAAAATTGTTAATAAATTACATAAGTAATATAGCAAAAATATGGATAATGTACATAAGTAATATAACAAAAATATGGATAATGTACATACGTAATATAACAAAAATATGGATAATGTACATTAGTAATATAACAAAGATATGGATAATGTACATACGTAATTTAACAAAAATATAGATAATGTATATAAGTAATATAACAAAAATATGGATAATGTACATAAGTAATATAACAAAAATATGGATAATGTACATAAGTAATATAACAAAAATATGGATAATGTACATATGTAATATAACAAAAATATGGATAATGTACACAAGTAATATAACAAAAATATTGATAATTTACATAAGTAATATAACAAAAATATGGATAATGTACATAAGTAATATAATAAAAATATGAATAATGTAAATAAGTAATATAACAAAAATATTGATAATTTTCATAAGTAATATAACAAAAATATGGATAATGTACATAAGTAATATAACAAAAATATGGATAATGAACATACGTAATATAACAAAAATATGGATAATGTACATAAGTAATATAACAAAAATATTGATAATGTACATACGTAATTTAACAAAAATATGGATAATGTACATAAGTAATATAACAAAAATATGGATAATGTACACAAGTATTATAACAAAAATATTGATAATTTACATAAGTAATATAACAAAAATATGGATAATGTACATACGTAATTTAACAAAAATATGGATAATGTACATAAGTAATATAACAAAAATATTGATAATGTACATAAGTAATATAACAAAAATATTGATACTGTACATAAGTAATATAACAAAAATATGAATAATGTACATAAGTAATATAACAAAAATATGGATAATGTACATAAGTAATACACCAAAAATATGGATAATGTACGTTAGTAGTATAACAAAAATATGGATAACGTACATAATAGTATAACAAAATATGGATAATGTACATAATAATATAACAAAAATATGGATAATGTACATAAGTAATATAACAAAAATATTGAAAATGTACATAAGTAATATAACAAAGATATGGATAATGTACATAAGTAATATAACAAAAATATGAATAATGTACATAAGTAATATAACAAAAATATTGATAATGTACATAAGTAATATAAAATATATAGATAATCTACATAAGTAATATAACAAAAATATGAATAATGTACATACGTAATATAACAAAAATATGAATAATGTACATACGTAATATAATAAAGATATGGATAATGTACATAAGTAATATAACAAAAATATGAATAATGTACATAAGTAATATAACAAAAATATGGATAATGTACATAAGTAATATAATAAAGATATGGATTATGTACATAAGTAATATAACAAAAATAGGATAATGTACATAAGTAATATAACAAAAATATGGATAATGTACATACGTAATACAACAAAAATATGGATAAACGTAATTTAACAAAAATATGGATAATGTACATAAGTAATATAACAAAAATATGGATAATGTACATACGTAATATAACAAAAATATGGATAATGTACATACGTAATATAACAAAACTATGGATAATGTACATAGGTAATATAACAAAATTGTTAATAAATTACATAAGTAATATAGCAAAAATTTGGATAATGTACATAAGTAATATAACAAAAATATGGATAATGTACATACGTAATATAACAAAAATATGGATAATGTACATTAGTAATATAACAAAGATATTGATAATGTACATACGTAATTTAACAAAAATATGGATAATGTACATAAGTAATATAACAAACATATGGATAATGTACATAAGTAATATAACAAAAATATGGATAATGTACATACGTAATATAACAAAAATATAGATAATGTACATAAGTAATATAACAAAAATATGAATAATGTACATAAGTAATATAACAAAAATATGGATAATGTACATAAGTTATATAACAAAAATATGGGTAATGTACATAAGTAATACAACAAAAATATGGATAATGTACATAAGTAATATAACAAAGATCATGATGCAGTACGATGTGTGATTTACAATGCAGATATTAGTTTATTGCAAATATCTTTAAAACCGTTGGTTTGAGGACATCATAATGTGTTACTTACCCCCCATAATGTTATAATGCCGGACATTTTGCGTGGTTACATGACCACCCACGCCCGACGGTTTCAGATATACAATGCTGGTGGGTAGTCGTACTCTCTAAAAAGAAGCGTGGCCATTTCGCCAATTTCACCGTCAGTGGCAGATGTGTTACCGAGCAAACAATAATCATTGAACTTCAATTAGGTGATTTCAGAAGAGTTTGGCTCTGTACATGAAAGTGCATACATAACCAGCATGAACTACTCTAGGAAACTGAGATTAACTGAACAATCTATTATTTCGAATTTCGTGTGGGTTCGATTGGTAGTGAACTGGCGTCCCACCCCCGCTTTCAGTACGTGTCAAACTATATTTCTAAATTTTATAATATTTAGTAGTGACGTCCTGTTGTATATATATATATATATATATATATATATATATATATATATATATATATATATATATATGTATATATATATATCACTACTTAATTTACTCACATAAAATACGAAAGTATATATTTATGCGTAAACTTTAAGCATTTACTTCAAAAGTGCTCAATACTTAGGTAGAGCTAGTTAGTAAGTTATAAAATGTATAAGGCGATTAAGCAACACTGAGTATTCCGCGTTTCATCCACTCTAGGACTCCTCAGGCTTACGCGGAATACTCAGTGTAGCTTAATCGCCATATACATTTTATAACTTATATATATAATATATATATATATATATATATATATATATATATATATATATATATATATATATATATAACATTATTGAACAGCACGAAAGATAATCCATCGCATATTTCTATTTAATTGTCGTGTGTAGGTGCCGTAGTTGCAACAAAATACTTAATGAAATCATTAAACCTTCCATTTACATTAGGTACATTGACGATATCTTTATCCGAGTTAACAACAATAATGAAACAAAAATAACTGTTTCTTTTCTATATAAATCAACTTCCAAAAGAATACAGCTCAGAAAAATAACATTTATGCTGCTGCCATCAACCTTCTAAGATGAGTTGAAATATGTAGTTGGTCTAGAAGTGTATTTGAGTTCTATTTGGATTGCGCTAAGAAATGGCTTCTTTCGTTAAATACTGTTAAGACCCAACTATTGTCATTCAATCGGAGGTGTATTTCTTTTCTTCCTGAGATTGTTAAGACCCAACTATTGTCATTCAATCAGAGGTGTATTTCTTTTCTTCCTGAGATTGTTAAGACCCAACTATTGTCATTCAATCGGAGGTGTATTTCATTTCTTCCTGAGATTGTTAAGACCCAACTATTGTCATTCAATCGGAGGTGTATTTCTTTTCTTCCTGAGATTGTTAAGACCCAACTATTGTCATTCAATCGGAGGTGTATTTCTTTTCTTCCTGAGATTGTTAAGACCCAACTATTGTCATTCAATCGGAGGTGTATTTCTTTTCTTCCTGAGATTGTTAAGACCCAACTATTGTCATTCAATCGGAGGTGTATTTCTTTTCTTCCTGAGATTGTTAAGACCCAACTATTGTCATTCAATCGGAGGTGTATTTCTTTTCTTCCTGAGATTGTTAAGACCCAACTATTGTCATTCAATCGGAGGTGTATTTCTTTTCTTCCTGAGATTGTTAAGACCCAACTATTGTCATTCAATCGGAGGTGTATTTCTTTTCTTCCTGAGATTGTTAAGACCCAACTATTGTCATTCAATCGGAGGTGTATTTCTTTTCTTCCTGAGATTGTTAAGACCCAACTATTGTCATTCAATCGGAGGTGTATTTCTTTTCTTCCTGAGATTGTTAAGACCCAACTATTGTCATTCAATCGGAGGTGTATTTCTTTTCTTCCTGAGATTGTTAAGACCCAACTATTGTCATTCAATCGGAGGTGTATTTCTTTTCTTCCTGAGATTGTTAAGACCCAACTATTGTCATTCAATCGGAGGTGTATTTCTTTTCTTCCTGAGATTGTTAAGACCCAACTATTGTCATTCAATCGGAGGTGTATTTCTTTTCTTCCTGAGATTGTTAAGACCCAACTATTGTCATTCAATCGGAGGTGTATTTCTTTTCTTCCTGAGATTGTTAAGACCCAACTATTGTCATTCAATCGGAGGTGTATTTCTTTTCTTCCTGAGATTGTTAAGACCCAACTATTGTCATTCAATCGGAGGTGTATTTATTTTCTTCCTGAGATTGTTAAGACCCAACTATTGTCATTCAATCGGAGGTGTATTTCTTTTCTTCCTGAGATTGTTAAGACCCAACTATTGTCATTCAATCGGAGGTGTATTTCTTTTCTTCCTGAGATTGTTAAGACCCAACTATTGTCATTCAATCGGAGGTGTATTTCTTTTCTTCCTGAGATTGTTAAGACCCAACTATTGTCATTCAATCGGAGGTGTATTTCTTTTCTTCCTGAGATTGTTAAGACCCAACTATTGTCATTCAATCGGAGGTGTATTTCTTTTCTTCCTGAGATTGTTAAGACCCAACTATTGTCATTCAATCGGAGGTGTATTTCTTTTCTTCCTGAGATTGTTAAGACCCAACTATTGTCATTCAATCGGAGGTGTATTTCTTTTCTTCCTGAGATTGTTAAGACCCAACTATTGTCATTCAATCGGAGGTGTATTTCTTTTCTTCCTGAGATTGTTAAGACCCAACTATTGTCATTCAATCGGAGGTGTATTTCTTTTCTTCCTGAGATTGTTAAGACCCAACTATTGTCATTCAATCGGAGGTGTATTTCTTTTCTTCCTGAGATTGTTAAGACCCAACTATTGTCATTCAATCGGAGGTGTATTTCATTTCTTCCTGAGATTGTTAAGACCCAACTATTGTCATTCAATCGGAGGTGTATTTCTTTTCTTCCTGAGATTGTTAAGACCCAACTATTGTCATTCAATCGGAGGTGTATTTCTTTTCTTCCTGAGATTGTTAAGACCCAACTATTGTCATTCAATCGGAGGTGTATTTCTTTTCTTCCTGAGATTGTTAAGACCCAATAATTGTCATTCAATCGGAGGTGTATTTCTTTTCTTCCTGAGATTGTTAAGACCCAACTATTGTCATTCAATCGGAGGTGTATTTCTTTTCTTCCTGAGATTGTTAAGACCCAACTATTGTCATTCAATCGGAGGTGTATTTCTTTTCTTCCTGAGATTGTTAAGACCAAACTATTGTCATTCAATCGGAGGTGTATTTCTTTTCTTCCTGAGATTGTTAAGACCCAACTATTGTCATTCAATCGGAGGTGTATTTCTTTTCTTCCTGAGATTGTTAAGACCCAACTATTGTCATTCAATCGGAGGTGTATTTCTTTTCTTCCTGAGATTGTTAAGACCCAACTATTGTCATTCAATCGGAGGTGTATTTCTTTTCTTCCTGATATTGTTAAGACCCAACTATTGTCATTCAATCGGAGGTGTATTTCTTTTCTTCCTGAGATTGTTAAGACCCAACTATTGTCATTCAATCGGAGGTGTATTTCTTTTCTTCCTGAGATTGTTAAGACCCAACTATTGTCATTCAATCGGAGGTGTATTTCTTTTCTTCCTGAGATTGTTAAGACCCAACTATTGTCATTCAATCGGAGGTGTATTTCTTTTCTTCCTGAGATTGTTAAGACCCAACTATTGTCATTCAATCGGAGGTGTATTTCTTTTCTTCCTGAGATTGTTAAGACCCAACTATTGTCATTCAATCGGAGGTGTATTTCTTTTCTTCCTGAGATTGTTAAGACCCAACTATTGTCATTCAATCGGAGGTGTATTTCTTTTCTTCCTGAGATCGTTAAGACCCAACTATTGCCATTCAATCGGAGGTGTATTTCTTTTCTTCCTGAGATTGTTAAGACCCAACTATTGTCATTCAATCGGAGGTGTATTTCTTTTCTTCCTGAGATTGTTAAGACCCAACTATTGTCATTCAATCGGAGGTGTATTTCTTTTCTTCCTGAGATTGTTAAGACAAAATCATTGTCATTCAATCGGAAGTGTATTTCATTTCTTCCTGAGATTGTTAAGACCCACCAATTGCCATTCAATCGGAGGTATATTTCTTTTCTTCCTGAGATTGTTAAGACCCAACTATTGTCATTCAATCGGAGGTGTATTTCTTTTCTTCCTGAGATTGTTAAGACCCAACTATTGTCATTCAATCGGAGGTGTATTTCTTTTCTTCCTGAGATTGTTAAGACGCAACTATTGTCATTCAATCGGAGGTGTATTTCTTTTCTTCCTGTGATTGTTAAGACCCAACTATTGTCATTCAATCGGAGGTGTATTTCTTTTCTTCCTGAGATTGTTAAGACCCAACTATTGTCATTCAATCGGAGGTGTATTTCTTTTCTTCCTGAGATTGTGAAGACAAAATCATTGTCATTCAATCGGAGGTGTATTTCATTTCTTCCTGAGATTGTTAAGACCCACCAATTGCCATTCAATCGGAGGTATATTTCTTTTCTTCCTGAGATTGTTAAGACCCAACTATTGTCATTCAATCGGAGGTGTATTTCTTTTCTTCCTGAGATTGTTAAGACGCAACTATTGTCATTCAATCGGAGGTGTATTTCTTTTCTTCCTGTGATTGTTAAGACCCAACTATTGTCATTCAATCGGAGGTGTATTTCTTTTCTTCCTGAGATTGTTAAGACCCAACTATTGTCATTCAATCGGAGGTGTATTTCTTTTCTTCCTGAGATTTTTAAGACCCAACTATTGTCATTCAATCGGAGGTGTATTTCTTTTCTTCCTGAGATTGTTAAGACCCAACTATTGTCATTCAATCGGAGGTGTATTTCTTTTCTTCCTGAGATTGTTAAGACCCAACTATTGTCATTCAATCGGAGGTGTATTTCTTTTCTTCCTGAGATTGTTAAGACCCAACTATTGTCATTCAATCGGAGGTGTATTTCTTTTCTTCCTGAGATTGTTAAGACCCAACTATTGTCATTCAATCGGAGGTGTATTTCTTTTCTTCCTGAGATTGTTAAGACCCAACTATTGTCATTCAATCGGAGGTGTATTTCTTTTCTTCCTGAGATTGTTAAGACCCAACTATTGTCATTCAATCGGAGGTGTATTTCTTTTCTTCCTGAGATTGTTAAGACCCAACTATTGTCATTCAATCGGAGGTGTATTTCTTTTCTTCCTGAGATTGTTAAGACCCAACTATTGTCATTCAATCGGAGGTGTATTTCTTTTCTTCCTGAGATTGTTAAGACCCAACTATTGTCATTCAATCGGAGGTGTATTTCTTTTCTTCCTGAGATTGTTAAGACCCAACTATTGTCATTCAATCGGAGGTGTATTTCTTTTCTTCCTGAGATTATTAAGACCGAACTATTGTCATTCAATCGGAGGTGTATTTCTTTTCTTCCTGAGATTGTTAAGACCCAACTATTGTCATTCAATCGGAGGTGTATTTCTTTTCTTCCTGAGATTGTTAAGACCAAACTATTGTTATTCAATCGGAGGTGTATTTCTTTTCTTCCTGAGATTGTTAAGACCCAACTATTGTCATTCAATCGGAGGTGTATTTCTTTTCTTCCTGAGATTGTTAAGACCCAACTATTGTCATTCAATCGGAGGTGTATTTCTTTTCTTCCTGAGATTGTTAAGACCCAACTATTGTCATTCAATCGGAGGTGTATTTCTTTTCTTCCTGAGATTGTTAAGACCAAATCATTGTCATTCAATCGGAGGTGTATTTCATTTCTTCCTGAGATTGTTAAGACCTTCCAATTGCCATTCAATCGGAGGTGTATTTCTTTTCTTCCTGAGATTGTTACGACCCAACTATTGTCATTCAATCGGAGGTGTATTTCTTTTCTTCCTGAGATTGTTAAGACCCAACTATTGTCATTCAATCGGAGGTGTATTTCTTTTCTTCCTGAGATTGTTAAGACGCAACTATTGTCATTCAATCGGAGGTGTATTTCTTTTCTTCCTGTGATTGTTAAGACCCAACTATTGTCATTCAATCGGAGGTGTATTTCTTTTCTTCCTGAGATTGTTAAGACCCAACTATTGTCATTCAATCGGAGGTGTATTTCTTTTCTTCCTGAGATTGTTAAGACCCAACTATTGTCATTCATTCGGAGGTGTATTTCTTTTCTTCCTGAGATTGTTAAGACCCAACTATTGTCATTCAATCGGAGGTGTATTTCTTTTCTTCCTGAGATTGTTAAGACTCAACTATTGTCATTCAATCGGAGGTGTATTTCTTTTCTTCCTGAGATTGTTAAGACCCAACTATTGTCATTCAATCGGAGGTGTATTTCTTTTCTTCCTGAGATTGTTAAGACCCAACTATTGTCATTCAATCGGAGGTGTATTTCTTTTCTTCCTGAGATTGTTAAGACCCAACTATTGTCATTCAATCGGAGGTGTATTTCTTTTCTTCCTGAGATTGTTAAGACCCAACTATTGTCATTCAATCGGAGGTGTATTTCTTTTCTTCCTGAGATTGTTAAGACCCAACTATTGTCATTCAGTCGGAGGTGTATTTCTTTTCTTCCTGAGATTGTTAAGACCCAACTATTGTCATTCAATCGGAGGTGTATTTCTTTCTTCCTCCTGAGATTGTTAAGACACAACTATTGTCATTCAATCGGAGGTGTATTTCTTTTCTTCCTGAGATTGTTAAGACCCAACTATTGTCATTCAATCGGAGGTGTATTTCTTTTCTTCCTGAGATTGTTAAGACCCAACTATTGTCATTCAATCGGAGGTGTATTTCTTTTCTTCCTGTGATTGTTAAGACCCAACTATTGTCATTCAATCGGAGGTGTATTTCTTTTCTTCCTGAGATTGTTAAGACCCAACTATTGTCATTCAATCGGAGGTGTATTTCTTTTCTTCCTGAGATTGTTAAGACCCAACTATTGTCATTCAATCGGAGGTGTATTTCTTTTTGTCATGAGATTGTTAAGACCCACCTATTGTCATTCAATCGGAGGTGTATTTCTTTTCTTCCTGAGATTGTTAAGACCCAACTATTGTCATTCAATCGGAGGTGTATTTCTTTTCTTCCTGAGATTGTTAAGACCCAACTATTGTCATTCAATCGGAGGTGTATTTCTTTTCTTCCTGAGATTGTTAAGACCCAACTATTGTCATTCAATCGGAGGTGTATTTCTTTTCTTCCTGAGATTGTTAAGACCCAACTATTGTCATTCAATCGGAGGTGTATTTCTTTTCTTCCTGAGATTGTTAAGACCCAACTATTGTCATTCAATCGGAGGTGTATTTCTTTTCTTCCTGAGATTGTTAAGACCCAACTATTGTCATTCAATCGGAGGTGTATTTCTTTTCTTCCTGGGATTGTTAAGACCCAACTATTGTCATTCAATCGGAGGTGTATTTCTTTTCTTCCTGAGATTGTTAAGACCCAACTATTGTCATTCAATCGGAGGTGTATTTCTTTTCTTCCTGAGATTGTTAAGACCCAACTATTGTCATTCAATCGGAGGTGTATTTCTTTTCTTCCTGAGATTGTTAAGACCCAACTATTGTCATTCAATCGGAGGTGTATTTCTTTTCTTCCTGAGATTGTTAAGACCCAACTATTGTCATTCAATCGGAGGTGTATTTCTTTTCTTCCTGAGATTGTTAAGACCCAACTATTGTCATTCAATCGGAGGTGTATTTCTTTTCTTCCTGAGATTGTTAAGACCCAACTATTGTCATTCAATCGGAGGTGTATTTCTTTTCTTCCTGAGATTGTTAAGACCCAACTATTGTCATTCAATCGGAGGTGTATTTCTTTTCTTCCTGAGATTGTTAAGACCCAACTATTGTCATTCAATCGGAGGTGTATTTCTTTTCTTCCTGAGATTATTAAGACCGAACTATTGTCATTCAATCGGAGGTGTATTTCTTTTCTTCCTGAGATTGTTAAGACCCAACTATTGTCATTCAATCGGAGGTGTATTTCTTTTCTTCCTGAGATTGTTAAGACCCAACTATTGTTATTCAATCGGAGGTGTATTTCTTTTCTTCCTGAGATTGTTAAGACCCAACTATTGCCATTCAATCGGAGGTGTATTTCTTTTCTTCCTGAGATTGTTAAGACCCAACTATTGTCATTCAATCGGAGGTGTATTTCTTTTCTTCCTGAGATTGTTAAGACCCAACTATTGTCATTCAATCGGAGGTGTATTTCTTTTCTTCCTGAGATTGTTAAGACCAAATCATTGTCATTCAATCGGAGGTGTATTTCATTTCTTCCTGAGATTGTTAAGACCCACCAATTGCCATTCAATCGGAGGTGTATTTCTTTTCTTCCTGAGATTGTTACGACCCAACTATTGTCATTCAATCGGAGGTGTATTTCTTTTCTTCCTGAGATTGTTAAGACCCAACTATTGTCATTCAATCGGAGGTGTATTTCTTTTCTTCCTGAGATTGTTAAGACGCAACTATTGTCATTCAATCGGAGATGTATTTCTTTTCTTCCTGTGATTGTTAAGACCCAACTATTGTCATTCAATCGGAGGTGTATTTCTTTTCTTCCTGAGATTGTTAAGACCCAACTATTGTCATTCAATCGGAGGTGTATTTCTTTTCTTCCTGAGATTGTTAAGACCCAACTATTGTCATTCATTCGGAGGTGTATTTCTTTTCTTCCTGAGATTGTTAAGACCCAACTATTGTCATTCAATCGGAGGTGTATTTCTTTTCTTCCTGAGATTGTTAAGACTCAACTATTGTCATTCAATCGGAGGTGTATTTCTTTTCTTCCTGAGATTGTTAAGACCCAACTATTGTCATTCAATCGGAGGTGTATTTCTTTTCTTCCTGAGATTGTTAAGACCCAACTATTGTCATTCAATCGGAGGTGTATTTCTTTTCTTCCTGAGATTGTTAAGACCCAACTATTGTCATTCAATCGGAGGTGTATTTCTTTTCTTCCTGAGATTGTTAAGACCCAACTATTGTCATTCAATCGGAGGTGTATTTCTTTTCTTCCTGAGATTGTTAAGACCCAACTATTGTCATTCAGTCGGAGGTGTATTTCTTTTCTTCCTGAGATTGTTAAGACCCAACTATTGTCATTCAATCGGAGGTGTATTTCTTTCTTCCTCCTGAGATTGTTAAGACACAACTATTGTCATTCAATCGGAGGTGTATTTCTTTTCTTCCTGAGATTGTTAAGACCCAACTATTGTCATTCAATCGGAGGTGTATTTCTTTTCTTCCTGAGATTGTTAAGACCCAACTATTGTCATTCAATCGGAGGTGTATTTCTTTTCTTCCAGAGATTATTAAGACCGAACTATTGTCATTCAATCGGAGGTGTATTTCTTTTCTTCCTGAGATTGTTAAGACCCAACTATTGTCATTCAATCGGAGGTGTATTTCTTTTCTTCCTGAGATTGTTAAGACCCAACTATTGTTATTCAATCGGAGGTGTATTTCTTTTCTTCCTGAGATTGTTAAGACCCAACTATTGCCATTCAATCGGAGGTGTATTTCTTTTCTTCCTGAGATTGTTAAGACCCAACTATTGTCATTCAATCGGAGGTGTATTTCTTTTCTTCCTGAGATTGTTAAGACCCAACTATTGTCATTCAATCGGAGGTGTATTTCTTTTCTTCCTGAGATTGTGAAGACAAAATCATTGTCATTCAATCGGAGGTGTATTTCATTTCTTCCTGAGATTGTTAAGACCCACCAATTGCCATTCAATCGGAGGTATATTTCTTTTCTTCCTGAGATTGTTAAGACCCAACTATTGTCATTCAATCGGAGGTGTATTTCTTTTCTTCCTGAGATTGTTAAGACGCAACTATTGTCATTCAATCGGAGGTGTATTTCTTTTCTTCCTGTGATTGTTAAGACCCAACTATTGTCATTCAATCGGAGGTGTATTTCTTTTCTTCCTGAGATTGTTAAGACCCAACTATTGTCATTCAATCGGAGGTGTATTTCTTTTCTTCCTGAGATTTTTAAGACCCAACTATTGTCATTCAATCGGAGGTGTATTTCTTTTCTTCCTGAGATTGTTAAGACCCAACTATTGTCATTCAATCGGAGGTGTATTTCTTTTCTTCCTGAGATTGTTAAGACCCAACTATTGTCATTCAATCGGAGGTGTATTTCTTTTCTTCCTGAGATTGTTAAGACCCAACTATTGTCATTCAATCGGAGGTGTATTTCTTTTCTTCCTGAGATTGTTAAGACCCAACTATTGTCATTCAATCGGAGGTGTATTTCCTTCCTTCCTGAGATTGTTAAGACCCAACTATTGTCATTCAATCGGAGGTGTATTTCTTTTCTTCCTGAGATTGTTAAGACCCAACTATTGTCATTCAATCGGAGGTGTATTTCTTTTCTTCCTGAGATTGTTAAGACCCAACTATTGTCATTCAATCGGAGGTGTATTTCTTTTCTTCCTGAGATTGTTAAGACCCAACTATTGTCATTCAATCGGAGGTGTATTTCTTTTCTTCCTGAGATTGTTAAGACCCAACTATTGTCATTCAATCGGAGGTGTATTTCTTTTCTTCCTGAGATTGTTAAGACCCCACTATTGTCATTCAATCGGAGGTGTATTTCTTTTCTTCCTGAGATTGTTAAGACCCAACTATTGTCATTCAATCGGAGGTGTATTTCTTTTCTTCCTGAGATTGTTAAGACCCAACTATTGTCATTCAATCGGAGGTGTATTTCTTTTCTTCCTGAGATTGTTAAGACCCAACTATTGTCATTCAATCGGAGGCGTATTTCTTTTCTTCCTGAGATTGTTAAGACCCAACTATTGTCATTCAATCGGAGGTGTATTTCTTTTCTTCCTGAGATTGTTAAGACCCAACTATTGTCATTCAATCGGAGGTGTATTTCTTTTCTTCCTGAGATTGTTAAGACCCAACTATTGTCATTCAATCGGAGGTGTATTTCTTTTCTTCCTGAGATTATTAAGACCGAACTATTGTCATTCAATCGGAGGTGTATTTCTTTTCTTCCTGAGATTGTTAAGACCCAACTATTGTCATTCAATCGGAGGTGTATTTCTTTTCTTCCTGAGATTGTTAAGACCCAACTATTGTTATTCAATCGGAGGTGTATTTCTTTTCTTCCTGAGATTGTTAAGACCCAACTATTGCCATTCAATCGGAGGTGTATTTCTTTTCTTCCTGAGATTGTTAAGACCCAACTATTGTCATTCAATCGGAGGTGTATTTCTTTTCTTCCTGAGATTGTTAAGACCCAACTATTGTCATTCAATCGGAGGTGTATTTCTTTTCTTCCTGAGATTGTTAAGACCAAATCATTGTCATTCAATCGGAGGTGTATTTCATTTCTTCCTGAGATTGTTAAGACCCACCAATTGCCATTCAATCGGAGGTGTATTTCTTTTCCTCCTGAGATTGTTAAGACCCAACTATTGTCATTCAATCGGAGGTGTATTTCTTTTCTTCCTGAGATTGTTAAGACCCAACTATTGTCATTCAATCGGAGGTGTATTTCTTTTCTTCCTGAGATTGTTAAGACCCAACTATTGTCATTCAATCGGAGGTGTATTTCTTTTCTTCCTGTGATTGTTAAGACCCAACTATTGTCATTCAATCGGAGGTGTATTTCTTTTCTTCCTGAGATTGTTAAGACCCAACTATTGTCGTTCAATCGGAGGTGTATTTCTTTTCTTCCTGAGATTGTTAAGACCCAACTATTGTCATTCAATCGGAGGTGTATTTCTTTTCTTCCTGAGATTGTTAAGACCCAACTATTGCCATTCAATCGGAGGTGTATTTCTTTTCTTCCTGAGATTGTTAAGACTCAACTATTGTCATTCAATCGGAGGTGTATTTCTTTTCTTCCTGAGATTGTTAAGACCCAACTATTGTCATTCAATCGGAGGTGTATTTCTTTTCTTCCTGAGATTGTTAAGACCCAACTATTGTCATTCAATCGGAGGTGTATTTCTTTTCTTCCTGAGATTGGTAAGACCCAACTATTGTCATTCAATCGGAGGTGTATTTCTTTTCTTCCTGAGATTGTTAAGACCCAACTATTGTCATTCAATCGGAGGTGTATTTCTTTTCTTCCTGAGATTGTTAAGACCCAACTATTGTCATTCAATCGGAGGTGTATTTCTTTTCTTCCTGAGATTGTTAAGACCCAACTATTGTCATTCAATCGGAGGTGTATTTCTTTTCTTCCTGAGATTGTTAAGACCCAACTATTGTCATTCAATCGGAGGTGTATTTCTTTTCTTCCTGAGATTGTTAAGACCCAACTATTGTCATTCAATCGGAGGTGTATTTCTTTTCTTCCTGAGATTGTTAAGACTCAACTATTGTCATTCAATCGGAGGTGTATTTTCTTTTCTTCCTGAGATTGATTAAGACCCAACTATTGTCATTCAATCGGAGGTGTATTTCTTTTCTTCCTGAGATTGTTAAGACCCAACTATTGTCATTCAATCGATGGTGTATTTCTTTTCTTCCTGAGATTGTTAAGACCCAACTATTGTCATTCAATCGGAGGTGTATTTCTTTTCTTCCTGAGATTGTTAAGACCCAACTATTGTCATTCAATCGGAGGTGTATTTCTTTTCTTCCTGAGATTGTTAAGACCCAACTATTGTCATTCAATCGGAGGTGTATTTCCTTCCTTCCTGAGATTGTTAAGACCCAACTATTGTCATTCAATCGGAGGTGTATTTCTTTTCTTCCTGAGATTGTTACGACCCAACTATTGTCATTCAATCGGAGGTGTATTTCTTTTCTTCCTGAGATTGTTAAGACCCAACTATTGTCATTCAATCGGAGGTGTATTTCTTTTCTTCCTGAGATTGTTAAGACCCAACTATTGCCATTCAATCGGAGGTGTATTTTCTTTTCTTCCTGAGATTGTTAAGACCCAACTATTGTCATTCAATCGGAGGTGTATTTCTTTTCTTCCTGAGATTGTTAAGACCCAACTATTGTCATTCAATCGGAGGTGTATTTCTTTTCTTCCTTAGATTGTTAAGACCCAACTATTGTCATTCAATCGGAGGTGTATTTCTTTTCTTCCTGAGATTGTTAAGACCCAACTATTGTCATTCAATCGGAGGTGTATTTCTTTTCTTCCTGAGATTGTTAAGACCCAACTATTGTCATTCAATCGGAGGTGTATTTCTTTTCTTCCTGAGATTGTTAAGACCCAACTATTGTCATTCAATCGGAGGTGTATTTCTTTTCTTCCTGAGATTATTAAGACCGAACTATTGTCATTCAATCGGAGGTGTATTTCTTTTCTTCCTGAGATTGTTAAGACCCAACTATTGTCATTCAATCGGAGGTGTATTTCTTTTCTTCCTGAGATTGTTAAGACCCAACTATTGTTATTCAATCGGAGGTGTATTTCTTTTCTTCCTGAGATTGTTAAGAGCCAACTATTGCCATTCAATCGGAGGTGTATTTCTTTTCTTCCTGAGATTGTTAAGACCCAACTATTGCCATTCAATCGGAGATGTATTTCTTTTCTTCCTGAGATTGTTAAGACCCAACTATTGTCATTCAATCGGAGGTGTATTTCTTTTCTTCCTGAGATTGTTAAGACCCAACTATTGTCATTCAATCGGAGGTGTATTTCTTTTCTTCCTGAGATTGTTAAGACCCAACTATTGTCATTCAATCGGAGGTGTATTTCTTTTCTTCCTGAGATTGTTAAGACCCAACTATTGTCATTCAATCGGAGGTGTATTTTCTTTTCTTCCTGAGATTGTTAAGACCCAACTATTGCCATTCAATCGGAGGTGTATTTCTTTTCTTCCTGAGATTGTTAAGACCCAACTATTGTCATTCAATCGGAGGTGTATTTCTTTTCTTCCTGAGATTGTTAAGACCCAACTATTGTCATTCAATCGGAGGTGTATTTCTTTTCTTCCTGAGATTGTTAAGACCCAACTATTGCCATTCAATCGGAGGTGTATTTCTTTTCTTCCTGAGATTGTTTAGACCCAACTATTGCCATTCAATCGGAGGTGTATTTCTTTTCTTCCTGAGATTGTTAAGACCCAACTATTGTCATTCAATCGGAGGTGTATTTCTTTTCTTCCTGAGATTGTTAAGACCCAACTATTGTCATTCAATCGGAGGTGTATTTCTTTTCTTCCTGAGATTGTTAAGACCCAACTATTGCCATTCAATCGGAGGTGTATTTCTTTTCTTCCTGAGATTGTTAAGACCCAACTAATGCCATTCAATCGGAGGTGTATTTCTTTTCTTCCTGAGATTGTTAAGACCCAACTATTGTCATTCAATCGGAGGTGTATTTCTTTTCTTCCTGAGATTGTTAAGACCCAACTATTGTCATTCAATCGGAGGTGTATTTCTTTTCTTCCTGAGATTGTTAAGACCCAACTATTGTCATTCAATCGGAGGTGTATTTCTTTTCTTCCTGAGATTGTTAAGACCTAACTATTGTCATTCAATTGCAGGCATGCCTTTTTTCTTCCTCGGATTCATATGGACGACTCTGCTCTCTGGGAGAAATCGACTCTAAAACTTCTTGGTCTTTATTTCTCACCAAATCTTTCTCATATATCTCATATATTGTTGTATTTTAACGAGTCTCTAATTATACTTATGATGATGAATGTTCTTTTGTTTACATGTTAAGAAGTGTAAGAGTCTTAGGAGGGATGAAGAGAGATTGTTCGTTTTATGAAGATTCATATATATTAAAAATATGTTCATTCTTAGGTTAATAGATGTGTTGCTATGTGAAGCTTTTAGAGTGAGGAGATAGTGTTCAGACAGTCTTAGTGTAGATATGAGATGTAGATTCACATTGTGGATATGAGATGTGTATGTCAAGACATTTTATAACACAGACATATAATAACAATTCACTTTACCTTTTTGTAAGAATCACAAACACAACGACGAGCTTTTATCAAAACACATGATGGGTTTATTTCTTCACGACCGGCCGTGGTTTTCTCATCAAGAATTCAAAGCTTCACGTATTAAGTTTAAAAGTGATCGTCTCGCTTCCTAGACGTTCGAATTCGCAGACCCTCTCTGACTTTCTCACTAACTGTCTCTCTGACTAACTAACTAACTCTCACTTCCTATATTGATAAATCCATGCATGTCCGGCCACGTGAGAAAAATTCACGTGTTTCAACATGCGCGACTTTGCACGTTTCCGACATTATGATTTCCCAATAACCTATTTTTTCTTTGATGTTTTTACAAAGGAATTCAACCTACATATCTAATTCATTTAACCCATATTTTATTATCCACATTCTTTCTAACAATTGAAGAGTTTATTTATTATTTATTTCATCAGAATTAACAATTTACTGGACATTCCATTTAAACCTATTGTTCTTTAAAACTTATATCAAAGGTTCGATTTCTGCTTTCTCTCATTCTATTTTCATTTTAAGTAATCTCTCTATTTTTATACTTACATGAAAAGGGGACAGCCCTTATCATGTAACAATATTAAATCCATTGCTCCTTCTGATTCTCATAAAATCGATTCTCTGTCGTTTTAAACACTTTCTCACATCTCTTTCTCTGCAAATCTACTATCAGGCCATGCATGGAGTATTGTTGTCATATTTGGGCTGGTAAATCTTTGTCCCATTTGAAGGTTCTTGATAAATTGCAGAAACGTATCTGTAATTTGATTGGCCCCACAACTTTCTTCTTCATTTCACCCCCTCTGTCTATCACACTCACAGACGTAATACTGCTAGTCTCAGTCTTTTCTACAAATACTATTATGGCATGTGTTTCTCACCTTTTTTTTATTCCAGCTCGTTTGGCTCGTTATACAGAGACCCCCCATCTCGTTGTTTTAATACCTCATTGTAATAAAGATTCCTATTCCAGTAGCTTCTTTTCAACGACTGTAAGGTTGTGGAACTCTCTACCTTCTCACCGTTTTGCTTCTACCAACAGCTTTGTTCTTTTCAAGACTAAGTTCCATAGCTATTTCCTGTCTTTGCAGTAACCAGGTTTTGTTCTTGTTAGTTCCTTACATAAAGTGGCTTCACGCATAGTCTTGAGCGATTTCAACCAGAAAAACTACAGCACATTTTTAAAACAAACTCTGTACTCACGTTTAGCTATAAACCAAACATTAACAACAATATTCCGTTTTCATACGCACTTATTGACTCCAACAACAATGAACTCATTACCTCTCCATATAAATAAATTACCTCCATTAATTCTTGTATATAAGTTGAACTACATAAACGAATGTGCATACCGCTATAAAATCACAATTATGCAAAAAAAAAAAAAAACCCTTATAAACCAGGCTAAATTGATCTCTTCAAACAGGACATTTTTCCTCAATGAATTAAAAAACATTAAACAAGACTTAATTAATCGAATTGACAATTAGAAAACTAGATAAAATCAATAACCAGCCAAACAGTTCTGAAATTTGCATCGTAAATTTGAATTAGACGAAAAAATTATTAAAAACATAACACAGATGCACAGATCAGATTTATCATTTATAAAATGAATTCAAAACTTCTAGCCTTATAATTTAAAATAATATATCCCAGAATGTATTTCCAACAATATAAAAATAACAGATACATTGGCTACAGCACTACTACACTTTCTCAAAGATTTACACTGCATCTTTTTGATCTTAGTACATTATCCCAGCATTTAAAGGAAGACAACCTTTTCCATACATTAGATAGTTTTTAGTAAACAGCATAATGATTGGTCATTACGAGTCCAACGTAAAGATTCAATCCTGTTCAATAAACTCTCTCTCTCTCTCTCTCTCTCTCTCTCTCTCTCTCTCTCTCTCTATCTATCTATCTATCTATCTATCTATCTATCTATCTACTGAAAAATATCCCAATGGTTGGCTTGGTATCAATATAAATATTTAAAAAGAAGAAAAAACAAAAAACAAACAAACAAAAAAAAAACAAACAAATGTCGCCTTTATTTTCTCTTTGCTGATATCCGAAAGAAATACTTCTTTCTTAGAACTGCACGCCTGTGGAATTGTCTTCCGTTTTCCTGCTTTCCAGCTTACAATATGGTTGTCTTCAAGTCTAACGTAAACAAGTTCTTGATTAGCCGTTCCATATAATTTAACAAATTTACCGAATTTCCATTTACTAACGATTACTATATTGTCCAATTTCTACTGTACACTCTTTAACCTTATTCTCGAGTGGCCTCTTGGCCTTAATAAGTGGCCTATGTAAAAAAAAAAAGAAAAGAAATAATGGCGGTACGCTTTAATTGAAAACAAATCTGTAATTGTTAAACACGTAAGACAAACAAACAAATGCGCTGAGAAACAAATCAAATGACTTTGGCGGCGGATGAGAAAAGCGGGCGATTTCATTCTTTCAACTTGTCGCAGGCCGGATAAAAGCTGCGTGATGTCTGCGGGTCGTCGTTCTCGCTACCTGCATATCACAGCAGCGGCCGTCAACGGGAGATCGCACGCACTGTTATAGATATTTATAAAGCAAACAAAAAGTTTCTTTCTTCTCTGTAGAAAATCGAACAGTTAAACTAAAAGAATTTGAAAAAAAAAATAATGCAATTCAAATATTTTTAAAAGTAATTAATGCATTCATCAAAAATGAACGTACGTGTGTCCGGCTCGCTTCGCGGTATGAGTAATCACATATGTAAATTTAATTTCATCAGCTAATAAGAGGCTTAATCTAGATAATTACTGATAATAACAAAAATGCAAAGAATAATATTCACGAATGCAAATAACATTTACATGAGTAAAGATTGTTTTTCTTTTCTTTCTGATTGATTTTTTTTATTTTCATCGATTTGTTTTGTCTTTTTTCTTATCGATTAATTATATCTTATTTTGCTTATCAATTATTTTTGTCTCCTTTTTCTTTTCGATTAAGTTTATTTTATCGATTAAGGGTAGATGGAATTCTCTAGCCGTCGTGAAAGACATACATCTCTGGAAATTCTATTTTGAACACTCACAACGAATAGTAGTATAATCGGTGAAAATTTCGTATTGATTGGATAAGTACTTTATTTTTGGTAAATTTTTAAAGAGACACTTCGTCAAAAAATACGTTCGTTGATGGTCAGTTGATTAGTTTGGACGGGAATCCCGCACGTACAAACATATAAACAGACCAGCATTAACTACCTTTATAAATCTAGAGATAAAAAACAGTCGTCTGCAAGCTACTTCTTTACAAAATATTAACCTACAACCGAATTAATTCGTAACTATCTGTAGATACTAAAAACTTGAAGAATAAACACCTTCTATAAAAATACATTGTCACATTCCTGCACTCGTGGAAGACCCGCGCAGGTGTTGGAACTTTGTTTTTGAGTAAAGTGTAGTTCTGTGTAGCTCCAAGAGGTCAACCATCCCAGGCATTGCCTTTGCTTTTTTTTTCTCTTTCAAAAAATGTTTGTATATTGTTAATCGCCTGAAGCTCCCCTACCGGGCATTTTGTGTAGGCAAGAGTGCATACTCATTTTGTGCCTTGGCTTTTCCAATCTCTACTTTCTGACCACGTGGCGTAGCTTCCCGCTGTGTATGTGTGTGGTGGTGGAGGGGGGGGTGAGCTTCTATTAAAATTCTTGAATTTTGTTTTAAATAATTTGAAAACAGTTGATACACCGTAAAACACGAACCGACCAACTATAAAGGTTAAGAAACACCTATACAATTTTTTCAAGGAAATACGTGTACACGTTCAATAAACACAACCCGAAGAAAGAAGCGGTCTTGGCCACCCGTGTAAAGCCATAGAACAGTCGATTCCATCTTTTATTCTTGTTTTGTTTTTCTGTCATTTTTGTTTTGTTTGTATATAATTTTTTTGTGCGTCCTTCAACTTCCGATCGGGATTTTATCTCTAAATGCTGCATCGACACTTGTAAATATTTACTTATATCTTAGCTAAATAATTTATGTTTCAAACGACCACACGTGCGATTGTGTGTGTGTGTGTATGAATGTAAATATGCAAGTAAAACGCGAATCCTATTGAGGGATAATATTCGACTACAGGGATAGAGGTAGAGACAAGAGTAGCGACGAAGGTTTTTATAAATCTATCTATTTATCTATCTATCTATCTATCTATCTATCTATCTATCTATCTATCTTTCTGTGTCTATCTATCTATTTATCTATGGTTTGGTCGTTTTGTTTTACGGCATATCAACCCTTTTCGTGTTATTTAATGCAGAATCCAGTTATTTTGGAAACAGCATTCATGTTGCATCCAGTTATTTTCGTAGAAGGTTTCCATTCTTCAAGCTATTTCCATCTTTAATCGCTAATTTGTAGTGTTTGGTTTGGTTTGGTTTGGTTGTTTTATAATGGATTTCATCGTGTTTGTTCCCTGTCCCGCAGAATACGAATGAGTTCTGCAATGGGAGAGGGAAAAGAGTTACAGCATTAATGTTTGGTACATTTAAGTTAGGGGACAAGTCAGGAAGTGGAGGAGATAGAGAGAGAAAGGGAAAATGTGAAGAAGGAAAAGGGGAAAAAGGTGGGTTGTTGTGTTTGGTTTTGCAGAACATAATTAAGTTTTGCAAAAGAAAGTAGAAAAACAAAACGCATCAATGTTAGGTGCATTTCGTCTCAGGAAGCCAATATCTATAGACAGCCTGATCTGGTAGCACCAGATCTATCTATCTATCTATCTATCTATCTATCTATCTATCTATCTACAATAATAATAATAATAATAATAATAATAATAATAATAATAATAATAATAATAATAATAATAAAAAACCTGTGGAGATTTGTTGTCACTCAGCTTCCAGGGAACACCACAGGCTGTTTTCAAGAAAAGACCTTTGATGACCTGTGTGAAAGATCCTCGTGAGCCAATAATAATAAAATAGTCGAGAAGGGTAAAAGAGAATGGAGAGAGAGAGAGAGAGAGAGAGAGAGAGTGAGAGAGAGAGAGAGTGTCTCCTTTGAATGAATACGAAGATGACTGGGACTTTGGGGAGGATTATGGTCACTCAAATTTCAGTAATCAATAATGCTCACTGCCAGCGAGAAGTCAATGACAAGTGGGTATTGCAATAACGAAAATTTATTCCGGCTATCGAAAGAGGTGGACAGTACTGGAAATCTGAGGAGACTTGTTGTCACCCATACTCCAGGGAACACTGCTGATTATTGTCAGTGAGTAATCCTTGATGATGACCTGTGTGAGAACTCCCAGTGAGTACAAATAAAATATAAATAAATAAATAATAATAATAACAACAACAACAACAACAACAATAATATCATCATCAACAACAACACCAATAATAATGATAATGATAATAATGATAATAACAACAACAACAATAATATCATCATCAACAACAATAACACCAATAATAATGATAATGGTAATAATGATAATAATAATAACAACAATAATAACAACAACAACAATAATAATAATATCATCATCAACAGCAATAATAATAATAATAATAATAACAATAATAACAACAATAACAATAATAATAATATCAGCATCAACAACAACAACACCAATAATAATAATAATAATAATAGTAACAACAACAACAACAACAATAATAATAATAACAACAACAACAACAATAATAATAATAATAATATCATCATCATCAACAACAACAACAACAATAATAATAATAACAACAATAATAATAATATCATCATCAACAACAATAATAATAATAATAACAACAATAATAACAACAACAACAGTAATAATAATATTATCATCAACAACAACACCAATAATAATAGTAATAATAATAATAACAACAATAATAATAATAATAACAACAACAACAACAATAATAATAATTATAATATCATCATCAACAGCAACAACAATAATAATAATAATAATAATAATAATAATAATAATAATAATAATAATAACAATAATATCCGTTCAAAGACAAGTAAAATTAAGTCTCTAATTCACACAACTTTTATGTCTTATTTCAAAGATTAAAATCTATTTTTATTCGAGAAAATTCCAAGATTTAAGGCTTAAGCTTAAGCGTGTTTTAAGAACACATTTAAATTCTGAGAATTTTGTTTGATTGATGGCGAATGACCAGGGATCAGATTTAATGCAAATCTGAAATATTAAAATTTTCAAACGAGAGGTTGTTGTTAACATAATGACCCCTAAAACTCTTTCGATTGAAATTTAGGGAATATTCGATTACTGATGTCTAACACCCTTCCCGCTTTAATCCCTTTATAGAAATCTAAATCAAAGTAAATATAACCTACATTACGACACCTTACGCTTAGCATATATATTTCAAACTTCAGAATGAACAGTTAACTCTTTTAGAAGTGAACCCAGTACATACAGCTCTGCAAACACATACACAACCATAATTATATATATATATATATATATATATATATATATATATATATATATATATATATATATATATATATATATACTAGCAGAAGTACCCGTCGTTGACTGAGTTCAAAAACAGCCTACAGAAAATGGACTGTGATTGATGAAAGTATGATAGGTTATGAAAAGGAGGGGGGTGTAAAGAGATAGGTTTTGATACTCAAACATTTTACCCTAAGCAAAATATGATGAAAGTAAAGATAATTTTCGCGAAAATATATTTTTTATATTAATTTTGTTTCCATTCGTAGCCAAGAGTGACCAAAATGATGTTTCCTTACAAAGAGAAAATGTTATATATATAATAATATATAATAAACAAGGAATAAATGTTACCATAGTCAATAAAAGTTACTTTTAGGGTAGAAAAGTTCATTGGTTTGTATTTTTAAGTAATTTGTAAATTTTTTTTTTAATTCACGAACCGGTTTAAAAAAATCAAAATGGCAGCGACTTAGAAATGGAGAGCCCCGTTTTCAATTTGAAGGAGGGGCATCTGAGCATTCTGTGTTAACAATTTAAGAGAGTTCCGTCAACGTAAGGAATATTTATAAACATATTTCAATGTTTTCTGTTATTTTGTACTTGAGGAATATTCGATTATGGCATGTGTAGTTTATATAAACATGCATTTAAGTAGTTATCGCCTCAAATTTCGTTTTAATTTCGGTTCGCTGAAATTATTTCAAGTAAAGAGCATTAAAAACTATTTCAAAGCCAAAAAACATGAACTGATTGACTATGATAACATTTATTTCTTGTATATTTATTTTTTCGGGTAGTCGTTTGTTGGCTTTTCTGCTAAACGCTCTTACTAAATAATATCGACGAAATATCGAAAAACAAAGAAACAAAAACAGTTTTGAAAAATAATGAAGCTTTACTTACTTTAGTAAAATAATCCGAAACAGCAAACTGGGATATTAAAAAAAGTAAACACATAATTACTTCAGTTTTTTTTTAAAGCAAAGAATCGATATAAGTATGAATAAGAAGAAAATGGCGTCATTTTCAAGCAGAACAGCTTCGTTTTAGATTCACAGTATTGAACGGTGTAGTATTGCGCCGTCGAATTCAGGGTTGTACTATTGTAATGTAAAGAACACGCAGAAAGGGTTGTACTCAACTGAATTCCTTCTAGTATACTGACAAAAAAAAAAGCTTAAACAGATATATAAATAAAAATAAAAAGGTTATGTAAACGTTTTTAAAAAGACACGTAATCACGTGAGCAGGATTTTTTCCTTCTTTTTAACAAGTAACGTTCTTATTTTTTTTATTATTTATCCATTTATCTATTTTCGGAAGTGCGCCACGTGCAAGGTGCATGTGGAGAAGGGGGGAAAAACAGAGTCGTGCAAAATTTGTGTCGAGAATTGTCTAGAGTTCCAACTTTTTTTTTTGGCTTTCACTTTAATAAGAACGTGAATTTATGAGGTGAATTTATTTGACACAATATGATTCAGCTAAAAAAATAAATAAAAGCTAACGTGAATTAAGATTAAAGTTAAGGTGTTAGTATGAACTCTCACTCCTTTTACAAAAAGATTCAATTGTTTTGCGTGTGTCCAAAAGAATTAGAATTACCAAGTACAACCCTACCATAGATGTGGGTCATCAAAGAAGACAAATATTTTTCTACCTATTCTCTATCTAACCCTATAAATTATTCTCTTATCATCCAATGAAAATAAATGTTGAATTTCTGTGAGTATCTATTACTGAAGAAATTACTGGGATAGATTGAATATGTAATCCATGAAATCGATTAAAATGTCTTTTTGTATGTTTAAAGAATACAGCCTGAAAATGTTCGTAATTCACTGACTAGGCAGAATCAAACCTCAATTTGTAAGATACAATGATACAGTGGTCTAACTTTGAGAATTTGAGTGACTTTTCATAATATATAAGATCAACATATTATTGGAAGAATGTAAATTGGTCGTTTTTTTTATTTATCGTTGTATGTTTTTTTTTATACAATATATGAGTAACTGACAAAATGGTTGGCTCATTCTAACGGTACCGGACTTCTGACGCAATCCTTTATTTTTATAAAAGTCAGATTCATCTCAACATAAGGTACTGATGCCACATCTGAGGAGGTGTCGCTTAGAGCACTCTTTCTTGCTTTCCCACAGTACAAAATCGACTTCACAATCTAGTGGGAGATGATCTTTTCTCTGTAGCCAATTTTTCGCAAGAAAAAAGATGGTTTTCGTCTTTCCATACTCTACCGATATTGACCTTAAACTATATCCGATGGTGAGACCTCAACTATGGGTTAAATAGAAACCGAATTGAAAAAAAAACTCTATTAAAATTTTTCTTCAAAATAACTGAATTCGGCATTAAATAATCTGTAAAGGGCTGATATGCCGCAAAACAAAAAAAACCAACTAAATCTACCGATATATCCATGGTAGATGCTCAATTGAACTTTAAGCTCTAACCCCTACACGAAATACCCTTTTCAGCAAAGAAAAATGCTACAAAACCCCCAACTTCTTTTCTTTGTTTAAAATCATCCACATCCGCTTATTTGCCAGAACTTCCTATCTGTAAAGAAACACGTTTCTACAGGAATGTTTCCTTACAGACTACAATGTCAACAAATTGTCGCGCGAATTAATCATAGTTCCCAATCCTTTCGTAATACACTTCCATTCTGGAACTGAAAATATCACTAAGTATTATCCTCGAGTGGTTTTTGGCCTTGGTAGGTGGCGAGAAATTACTACAAAAAGTAAAACAGCTCTGCTGGTAAATGACGCAATTAAATCCTATTTCTTTAGTTAATCTTGAAAGTTCCAGGGGCGCGGCTAGTTTTGTCGTCACCGACTTTAATTAGAGACGTGGATTAATGGGGTGTGGGAGTGGGTGTGGGTGAGAGGATGTTGGAACGTGTTCTAACTGACCCCACTCATCTTCTTTCAATTAACATCGCTACTTGCACTTAGTTTTCTGGTAAAATTGGGGTACTAAATTACATACAGCCACCCTTACTAAACCCTTGGTCACTTGATATTTTTACAGTTTGGGAAAAAGGCATACCTTCTAATGAAATCAGCCGCGCGCTCCGCCCCCAAGATCTCTATCCTTCCCCCAAAAAAACAAACAAACAAAAAACATAAGGCTGGTAGATAGTGAGCGATGATTTTTTTCGTACTGCCACCGGAACTTCAATTGTTAGTGATTAAGTTAAAGAAGGTAATGTGATTTTTAATGGCTGAATGTCAACATGGGACAACATTCAGAAATGTGTAACGATATTGTTATAAGTGCTTCTGTGCTTCTGGATATAAACTGGTTTTGAAATCGCCTTGAAATAAGCTTAGAATTTAAAGTCAATTCCAACTTCCGTGATCAAGCAATTTTGGGGAACTGCAAATTGGTACCACAATTTTACCACAGAATAACACATTCAATAGTACTGATATATTTTTTTTATGGAAGTAACCACTTATAGAGTCCGAACGCCACTCAAGGATAATGGTTGATGAGTGTTCGGTAGTCACTGAGACAACAGCGTATTAATAGTTAGTGGTGGAAATGGGGTAGAAATGGATTATTTAGGAGAGGGGCCGCTCAACAAGAACTTGTCTACATTGGACTTGAAGACACGTATATTGTTGTCAGCTTGAAAGCGGCCAGCGGACCAAAGATTGAAGCTCAGACGAGCACTTGCCATGAAAATAAGGATAGAGTAAAGACAGATTCGCGATCTCTTTTCTGTGGAAAAGAGGTTGCAGGGAAGAAAAAAGGGCACTACCAACAAGATTTTGAATCCGGTTTGGAACTTCGTCGAAGCAGGATAGTGTGGTACGACAAGCCCTCGCCTAGATATGGCAATCGTACTCCATTTTAGGACATATCTGGATTTTATACATGGGCTTATATAATACCGCCCCCTATATATATATATATATATATATATATATATATATATATATATATATATATATATATATATATATATATATATATTAATTAGTTTTCGGAGTTTTTTAAGAGTGTCCTTTTTATTATAGTGACGGAGAATATATGCTTCATCAGTAATCATTCTAATATTGGTATAAAGTCACAGAATTACTTTGGTAATTTAATTTCATATATATACATTATTTGAGAGACGTGGAGTGCGGAACGAAATAACGTACGAGATCACGCGAGATGCGTGGAGAGCGTTCTAGATTAAGATGGCGTGACAATGAGGAAATGACTGTCGTTGCTACAAAACAAAAACTGAGTGTAAGTTCTTTTCGATCCTTTGTTTGCTTTGTGACTGAAACAACAACGTGTTGGGTAAAAGTGCACAACTGTACACATTGTAAATCAATGTATTTTAAAAGGGTAGTCCTAAACTCTTGCGAATTAAAACAAAAACTAAAAATAGATTCATATTTTACGATACAAATAAACACACACCAACTTTAACTTGCTTTACTTCTTATATATATTTTTAATTAACTTCCTTTAAAATTTTTCTTTTGATTATTGAGAGGTAAAAGTGACGCCGAATTTTAAAAACATCAAAGACGTTAGAAAACTGAAATGAAACTCATCAATACTGGTTGGAAAAAATCAAAAAGAAAACGTCCCACATTGGGAAGTTTAAAGAAAGAAAAATGTAAAGAAAGAAAAACGTATAAATCAAAAAGCAAAAAGAAAGAAAAAAGATTATCATAGTTATATGGATGACAGTAATCGCAATAATATTTCGTTTTATTATTTATGGAAATCGATTTAGGTTCTCCTGTCGTTAAGCAGACTTTTTGTGACGGGAAGGATATATGTTGACAAATGAGTATACATTGCTCCTTAGTAGAGATTGGGTAATTATGCTGTGAAAAACGGAGCAATTATAAACAGCAAATCACTGAATAACATTGCCTGATGGAAACGGGAAATATTATTGATTAAAAGAAATTAATTAATTTTTTTTTTAGATAAAATGTGATAATTTATTTGTATTATTTAAATTACTATCATAATCTTATTATTGTTTCAACATTTTGGCCCATAGTCTGTATAGAATTTTGATCCAAGGAGTAGACTACTATCGTTGCACCGACAAAGTTTATGTTAAGAAGGCATTCCAAATCTAAGCTGAAAAAAGGTGGAAAAATTACATTTTAACGATGCTTAGATGAAATAGTAATTCCTATGAAGAAGACTTCTCGAGTCGCAGTGGTAGTAAATCTGTGCTTAAGAGTAAAAATGCCTCCGATTTCCTGTATGTTCATTCATCTCAAGAAGTCTGACACATGGTCATGTGAAATCTTAAAAACACCCAGCGTATTATGTGAAGTGCAATCTGGCCTACAAAAATGCCTAAGCAGATCCATCGGCATCGCCCGGCAGGAGCACCTCCGGCAGTTAGCAATAAACTAACCACTTCTCAGTGAGATAGTAAAGCCTGGGATAGTGGATCTCTTAGAACTGAACAGAACCATCCCGCAGCTTGATAGCAACATGGTCAGTTTAGGGCTGATTTTCAGCGAGATATCTCCGACTGATACAAATACCTACGCTTCCAACTTACTGTATGGACATTAAGAGAAGATGTCGATTCGAAAAAATTAGATCAGAACCCTTTATTCATAGGCTGAAACTGTTCCTGTTACGTTAGATATATTTATGTGAAGGGACCGTTCCGTATTCAGGTTGAAAATCTAGACAAGAGCGAAAAATGAAATAATAACGAAATAACTATTACACGTAGAAAACTTTCAAGTGTATGTAAGTGGCAATGGGAGTAGATCTGTGCGTAAGGGTGAAAATGGCTCCAACTTCATGTATAGATTACTAGGTTAAGAGCAGCTGTCGAGCTTGAAAATAAAATATAAACATTATTGAAAACGAACGAAAGGGACGCATGTTTGTTTGGAAAACACGAATCAAGAATCGGACTAAATGAGAATGAGCAAGTTTTAGTTAGAAAGCTATGGCTGTCGATGAAGTAGAAAAAAACTGTATAATAAAAAAAAATATAGAAGCAAAGGGACTTAAGACGACCGTCTAGAAAATGAGGCCTAATAACATATTGATGACGTCGCGTATAAAAATACGCTAGAAGGTACAGTTTGTGCCTGCTAGCTTTGCCAGTCTTGTACACGTGCTTCGTTGATATATATATATATATATATATATATATATATATATATATTAAATGTAAATTTGGTTCGTTCTAAACGAATAAAACCATATTTCTACGTTACCAATTTATTTGAAATTTTCAGACAACCCATCGTTAGAGTCGAGGTATGTTTTTATGTTATTAAAATAAATTTACCTCGCGAATTATTAAAATATTAAATAAAATAAATATATATTTTTTAACCGTTACTGCGAATCTGTTCTGTTGATAAAACTGAACTTCCGGTTCGATTCATTTCACAGCCACGAATTGACGAAAGATTTCATTTTCTGTTAACTCGATAAGTAAAAAAAAACAAAAAAACATATTTCATTTGTTTATCTTCCAAATTTTTTAATTTACACATCTTTTCTTTATTATATAAGGCAAAAAAAAGTTTGTCGCTTGCTATGTTAAAACAAAGTCTTTTTGTTTTTTATTTTTCTAATTTCAAAATTTGTTGCACCATTATTGTTATGTTTAATTTGCAGTATATTACAATTTAACTTTTATTATAAAGAGTTAGAGTTTATGATTTGTTTCCTGCAAAAAAAAATAATACCCTCTCTTAAAACAGGCAAAACTAGCTGATAAAATATGTAAGCCTTCTGGGGAGCTAACCGCTTCAATATAATTCCAGAAACATATAGTGAGAAAACACGGAACATTTTATATATTGAATATACTATATTTATAATTTTTTTATTCTAGGATTCTCCTGATCTCGCGGTTTTTTTTAAATCTCAGTTGACAACATTGCATCACTAAAAAAACACAAAATGAATGCCGACGCTCAAAGTGTATACACATTTTGACTCCTCCCTTTACTTAAAAATTCACCAAAAATCAGGAAATTAACGAATTTTAATGAAAATTGCAGTATTTTTCAAATAATGATCGCAGAATATAATGAACTAATTATTTTTACTTAACTCTTAGTGAAAATGTTTTATTTTGTTTAAACAAAAAATAACTTTACTAAAGTTATGGTTTTCAGTAGTAAATAAAAAACACAAGAATTTATTTTTGCTTTTTTTAAAGCATCGTAATTTGTAACAATAAAAAATAATTTTTACAGTAACATTACGAAAAAAGCCCCTAAAGTCCGTATTAATGAATTCGATATAACTCGAAGAAAAATGAATTCTCGCATACTATTCAGGAAATTAAAGATTCAATTAGATTCCTATTTCAGTCACTTAAATTATTTAGGGTGAAATGAGTTTAGGAATTTATAGCCAAACCTAAATATTTTTTTTTTGTAAATATCCAGATACGCTACTACAGAACACCGACCACTCTAATTGGTTGGGGGGATGTGATTTATATTTTTCGTGTTTTTATTCAATGTAACATATTTATTCAGCTCGAAAAACATACAGTGTTTACCGATGTATTGGAAAATTCAAGATGGCGTCTGATTCTCTCTTTAACACGGTAAGTTTGGGAAAAGGTGTTATGAATAAAAACCCAGATAAAATACTGTTAAAAACTCGCTCAATATACGTTACCGTGACAAAGGTTGACATATATTCGGCGGGTTTTTAATAGTATTTTGTATAGTTTTTTTTATTTATAACACCTTTTCCCAAACTTACCGTGTTAAAGAGAGAATCAGACGCCATCTTGAATTTTCCAATACATCGGTAAACACTGTATGTTTTTCGAGCTGAATAAATATGTTACATTGAATAAAAACACGAAAAATATATCCAGTTTAGTAGAAAAGTTATTTATCTTGCCTTTGATTACATTTATTTGTTATATATTTGTTTTTTGACAACTTTTTCGACTCTATGTGTACAGTAATACAAACCCGTTTTTTTTGTCCGCGCTATTTTTTAAAATCGTATTTCCAGGTTTAATTACAATGTTTTTTATTCAATTGTAAGGTTAAAATACACCCTCCCCTCCCCATGTTAAGAATGGCTTTTTAAATATTAACGTTATTATTACAACACGGACCACTCTCTGCATGAGTACTGTACTTTCACCTAACAATTTAATAAACAAAATATGGTACTTATGCAGAGAAGGTACCGTGCTGAAATAACGCTATTACGAAAGCCATTCTTAACATGGGAAAGGGAGAGTGTTCTGTAACTATTTTATATTTTCACCTAACAATTTAATAAACAAAAGATAGTACTTATGCAGAGAAGGCCCCGTGCTGAAATAATACCGTTATTTAGAAAGCTATTCTTAACATGGGGAGGGATTTTTGCATCTATTCTATACTTTCACCTAACAATTTAATAAACAAAAATAGATAGTACGTATGCATAGAAAATACCGTGCTGAAATAATGTTATTTAGAAATACATTCTTAACATGGGGATGGTATTTTGTAACTATTCTGTCCTTTCACCTAACAATTTAAAAACAAAACATGGTACTTATGCAGAGAAGCTACCCCGCTGAAATAATGACGTTATTATTTAGAAAGCCATTCTTAACATGGGGATAGGGGTGTTTTGTAACTATTCTGGACTTTCACCTAACAATTTATTAAACAAAAGTTAAACTTAAAGCAGACAAGGAACAGTACTGAATCATTAACATTATTTAGAAAGCCATTCATAACATGGGGAGGGAGGATGTTTTCTAACTATTCTGTACTTTCGGTGCTGATGCAGAGAGTGATCTCCGCTATTTTTTTAAATCGCATTTGCACGTTTAATTAAAGTTTTATCATTAAGATCGCAAATTATAAAAATATATTTAATAAAATAAAAATATTTTTCGTAACTGCGGGACTATTCGCCATTTCCGGTAGAAATTAGCCTTTCATGTGCACAACACGTGAACGACTTTCGAATTACAACAGTTAACTTTTTAATTAATAGATGGGTAAAAAAAAAACTATTTTTTTAAATTATATATATATATATATATATATATATATATATATATATATATATATATATATATATATATATATTGTACTTTAACCTTACAATTGAATAAAAAAACATATAAAACTTTAATTAAACTTGGAAATACGATTTAAAAAATAGCGCGGTCCGGTAAGTGCACTAGCGGGTTTGTATTACTGTACACATAGATTCGAAAAAGTTGTAAAAAAGAACAAATATATAACAAATAAATGTTATCAAAAGCAAGATAAGTTACTTTTCTACCAAACTGGATATGTTTTTCGTGTTTTTATTCAATGTAACATGTTTATTCAGCTCGAAAAACATACAGTGTTTACCGATGTATTGGAAAATTCAAGATGGCGTCTGATTCTCTCTTTAACACGGTAAGTTTGAGAAAAGGTCTTATAAATAAAAACCCAGATAAAATACTGTTAAAAACTCGCTCAATATATGTTACCGTGACATAGGTTGACATATATTCGGCAAGTTTTTAATAGTATTTCGTATAGTTATTTTTATTTATAACACCTTTTCCCAAACTTACCGTGTTAAAGAGAGAATCAGACGCCATCTTGAATTTTCCAATACATCGGTAAACACTGTATGTTTTTCGAGCTGAATAAATATGTTACATTGAATAAAAACACGAAAAATATATCCAGTTTGGTAGAAAAGTAATTTATCTTGCCTTTGATAACATTTATTTGTTATATATTTGTTTTTTGACAACTTTTTCGAATCTATGTGTACAATAATACAAACCCACTATTTTCTCCCGGATGTTTGATAAAATTTTCCATGCGTGCGTCTCACGTTTGGATATAACAAAAAAAAGTTTTTGTAGATTTCGGTGTGCTGAAAACGAATCTGCAAACCATTTCCGTCGTAAAAAAAATAGTTTTTATGATATGAAGAAATTACTTTTTCGAAAAGTAGGCGATCACTTTTCCATGTAAATTTAACTTAAAATAAGCACCCACTTAGCATCATTTGTTTATCTTATTTTTTTATTTTTAAAATCTTTCCTTGCGAAACCTACCTAAAATAAATTTGTCTAATTCTTAATTTCTTATTTTATTGGTGGGTGGGGGGTAAATATGAAGAATTACTCCACCCTCAAAAATTCCTTTACAATTACCACTCTTATAGGTGTTCGGGGTCGCTGAAAACGAAAATAACGTTTATAATTAAGGCAAACGAGTAGTTTCCAAGATATGAAGAAATGTTAGTTTAAAAAAGTGGAGGATCACTTTTCCATAATAATTTAACGTAAAATGATCACTCAATTTTTTTTTTGGGGGGAGACTTTCTTTTTACCCTTGGAAAATCCTTTAAAATTACCTGTTTAAATTGCAAAATGCAAAAGAAATCAAACAAAAAAACTTTTTTGCCAAGAAACACACAGAAAAATTTAAAAAAATAGCATCCATTTTTTTCTATCGAATTCATTTGCTGTTTTTATTGAAAACTATTTTCTCCCGGATTTTTGATAAAATATTCCATTTTCGTATATAACAAAAAATTTTTTTTGTAGATTTCCGTCGTAAAAAAAATAGTTTTTTTCGAAAAGTAGGCGATCACTTTTCCATGTAAATTTAACTTAAAATAAGCACCCACTTTCTAGCCAGCTGAGAGAGAGGGTGGGACTTTTCCCATGTTTATTCGCTAAACAGCTTTCGCTTATGCTTGCGCGTAGCATAAACGAAGGCTACGGCTGTGAAATGGAAAATAGTCGCAGGGTTCAGGGGTTATTACCATGCAAAAGAAATCAAACAAAAACCTTTTTAGCCAATAAACACACAGAAAAATGCCCCTCTCTCAGGTGGTCAGAAAGTGGGTGCTTATTCTAAGTTAAATTTACATTGAAAAGTGATCACCCACTTTTCGAAAAAGTAATTTCTTCATATCATGAAAACTTTCTTTTTGCGACGGAAACGGTTTGCAGATTGGTTCTTAGTACCCCGAAATCTACAATAAAATATTTCGTTATATACGAACATGAGACGGGCCTTAAAGTAAAATAATACTGGATTTTCGGAGCAGATTTGTCATTTAGTTGTACAAATATCCTCAAACCAGGTAATCATTAAAAGGGACTCTTAAAAGTCGTCACCTGTATCGAGCAAAATTTTAAAACCACTGATTATATGTCAGTCTACGCCACAGTAACATATATTGAGTGAGTTCCTAACAGTATTTTGTATAGTTTTTTAGTTTAAACTCATTTTCCCAAAATTTCCCCAAACTTAATGTGTCTGATACAGTCTGCCGCCATTTGTATTTTTCAACTATACCGATAAACACTGCATGTTTTTGAACCGATTAAACATTATACATTACATAAAAACACTACAATCTTATCCAGTAAGGTAGAACATTTACTTTTCTTGCCTTTGATAACATTTATTTGTTATATATTTATTTTTTGACAACTTCTTTGTATCTGTGTTTAGTAATACAAACCCTTTTCATTTAATGTAACGTTTAGTCGGCTCGAAAAATTGTTTATCGGTGTATTTGAAAGATACAAATGGTGGCGGACACTGTGGATTATGTTAAGTTTGAGAAAGTGAGTTAAAACTAAAAAAACTATACAAAATACTGTTACAAACCCACCGATTATGTCAGCCTATGTCATGGTAACATATATTCGGTGGGTTTTTGACACTGTATTGTATAGTTTTTAGTTTTCAACTTACTTTCCCAAACTTAACTTAATCAACAGAGTCTGCAACCATTTCTGTTTTTCGAGCCAATTAAACATTTTAGATTACATTAAAACACTAAACAATTATCAAGTTAGGTAGAAATATAAATTACCTTACCTTTCATTTATTTGTTTTTGACGACTTTTTCGAATCTGTGTATAGTAACCCTCCTTCCATCACTCAAATATCAATTACTAACTCACATTTTTGTATACAGGAAAAAAAACATTTAGAGTTTCAACATTTTTGCTACGTTCAGCTTTATCCACTGATTGTTGGTCGAGCCAAAGCCGTGATTGACGGTAATCCCGAGGATCAGGAGCCATTTCTGCAAGAGTAACATTTTTTTTCATTTTCGCTTTTTTTTTTTACTTTTTTACTTTTTGAAGTGGATTGCTGTACTAAGAATATAAGAAACATGCATTTTCTCTTTTTATTAGAATTTTCCATTACACCAAATTGAGCCACAGCAACGCGTGGCAGGGTACAGCTAGTATATATATATATATATATATATATATATATATATATATATATATATATGGTAAAACTGGTAATTAGTAAAAACCTGAAGAGAGTGCTCAATACTATTGCAGAGCAAATATGTGTTTTATTTTTTTATTACCGTTTTATCTGTTTGGTTACATATGTTTCGGATGTTGGACCATGTTTAAGATTCAACAGCCTCGTCAGACCTTACAGAAATGGTTGTTAGTATTTGGAAGAAGTGTTTTAGAAGAAATACAAGAAAAAAGAGGGGGTAGGAGATAATAAGGGGGAGGGAGAGGAGTGTCGACAATATTTCAGTTTTGAAGGTTAAAATACATTAGATTGTATTGTGTGTGGGGGGTAGCAGATTCAGGTAGGCGTAGGTGGAGATATATAGATGTAGGAGGTGGAGAGAAGATGGTAAAGAAAAAAGAGAGGGGGTAAGTAGAGGTGGGGGCAGGAGTTTCAATTCTTAGGTTTTAAATTTTGACTGCTTTTTGCTTGTTCAGCCATATATATGAAGTAGATGAGAGAGAGAGGGAGAGAGAGAAAGACAGAGAGAGAGAGAGAGAGAGAGAGAGAGAGAGAGAGAGAGAGAGAGAAAGAAAGGGGTTTTGTAGGTGTTATGTGTTTGACAAGTACAAGGTTCCATTTAAAATTTTCGTAGTCGCTATAAGTTGACTTGTTCATTTCAGTTGACAATGAGTTGTTTTTAGGTAGTTAAGGATTAGTACATACGCTAACGCACGCGAAAATACGCATACGTACACATACATATGAACATTTCTACACATCCATATACAGACACATACGCACATACACACACACACACACACATATATATATATATATATATATATATACAACGTATATGCAGACATAGTGCAGACATACCCGCATCTATATGCAGACATACACGCACATGCACATAAGTCTATACATATACTCACATATATACATAGACACATAGACGCATATATATATGTATATATATATGTGTATATATATACACCTACATATATACATATACGTGAAGATATAGATCTCCAGTAAGAAGTAGATGTACATATACATACATACATACATATATACATACACATGTACCCACATATACGTATACACAATTACATAAATGTACATATTCATAAAAATATAAATATACAGACATATATAGACATATATATATATATATACATATATACACAGACAAGTGTATATTTATACCAAGTAAATGAAGTAAATTTAGGATAAATAAATAATAATAAATAAATAAGTAAATACATGGGTGTAGTTAATAATGCGAGGTTAGATAGACGAATCGTTAAATGTGTAGAAATGTACATATGCATGTGTATGTATGTATGCGTATTTGCGCGTGCGTTAGCGTATGTACTAATCCTTAACTACCTAAAAACAACTCATTGTCAACTGAAATGAACAAGTCAACTTATAGCGACTACGAAAATTTTAAATGGAACCTTGTACTTGTAAAACACATGACACCTACAAAACCCTTTCTCTCTCTCCCTCTCTTTCTCTCTCTCTGTCCCTCTCTCTCTCTCATCCACTTCATATACATGGCTGAACAAGCAAAAAGCAGTCAAAATTTAAAACCTAAGAATTGAAATTCCTCCCCCTCCTCTCCTTACCTCTCTTTTCTTTACCATCCTCTCTCCACCTTCCCCTCCCTATATCCATATATCTCCACCCACGCCTATCTGAATCTGCTACTACCACACACATAATACAATCTAATGTATTTTAACCTTCAAAACTGAAATATTGTCGATACCCGTCTCCCTCCCCCTCATTATCTCCTACCCCCTCTTTTTTTCTCGTATTTCTTCTAAAACATTTCTTCCAAATACTAACAACCATTTCTGTAAGGTCTGATGAGGCTGTTGAATCGTAAACATGGTCCAACATCCGAAACATATGTAACCAAACAGATAAAACGGTAATAAAAAAAGTAAAACATATATATATATATATATATATATATATATATATATATATATATATGGAAGACAGATTGTAATTATACGCGCCTAAAAATTCACTCTGAATTAAAATTAAATATGAAATTTCAGTATTTTATTGGGGAACTGACAGCTTTGGTAAAAATATGAATGAACACGACTTGAAACCACGTAAAAATTTAAACAAAAAAGGCTTTGTTAGTTGGGAAATTTGTAAAACACAAATTGTTGTGTTAGAATTGATTTTTTATAGTACAAGTCAACGGACAATTACGCTCGCGTACAGAAGAAGCGATATAGAGAATGAAATTTACATGTACTGGCATAAGAGCTCTATGATAGATGATCCACTTGCAGCCAATCGGAACTCAGATAATGATTAATTAAACTTAGAAATATCTAATCGAAATTGAAAACAGAGAAACGGTGGCGTATATCTGATGCACTGTTTGTTTTAAAAATACGAACCGAAGAGACTAACAGAGACGGTGAGAAGGGAAAAAAGAAAGAGAGAGAGAAAGAGAGAGAGAAAGAAAGAAAGAGAGAGAGAGAGAGAGAGAGAGAGAGAAAGAGCGGGAATAGGGAGAGATTAGATTGTTTATAAATATATGATTATTTGTAAAGCCAAAAGAAGAACTCCTCGAGTAAACTTAGTAATTATTTTCTAAACTGGGATTTATATTTCCAATGCCAAGAACACATAATAGAGCGCCTAATTAAACACAAGCTTAGATAATGCAAGCATTGATTAACATATCAATCCCAGTACATTCTCCTTAGAAAACGCTATTTAACTATCATTTTCTTTTCTTATCGACATATACATGTATCATTCTCTTTGTTCAGTAAATTACGTCGCGTAATAAGGCGCACATTTTAGTTAGATTAATATATAACTAAATGAATTTTACTGTTCGCTTTTATGAGAGTGAATTTACAAATTAGATATCTTGTTGAAAATCGAGATTTGGTGTTTGTGTTGCATAACGTATGTCGTCTGAGGCGGGTATATAACAAGCTATGCTACCGTTGCTGGTACCCCGTGTGTTGTCCTCATTGTATTCAAGCAATTCACAGAACATTTTAGGCTTATTTAAAATGGAGGACAATTGAGATTATAGAAATCATATATATATATATATATATATATATATATATATATATATAGAGAGAGAGAGAGAGAGAGAGAGAGAGAGGAGATTGAAGGAGAAAGATGAATAGTGTGTGTGTGTGTGAAAGAGAGATAGAGAGAGAGAGGGAGAGAGGGAGAAAAAGAAAGATAAAGAGAGGGAACTTTTGTTGCTTTTTACGTTAGAAAGGCCCCAAAAGCAACAGAGATTAGACCATTCCTGTAATCATCCAGTCCCTGTTGATTTTGCAGAGGGAGTAAGTACTAATCAGGTCGGACATTGCTTAACTTCGGTGATCTAACGGCAACTGGTGTGTCAACGTAATTATGCCGTATGGGAAGTGTAGAGTAATCATTAATTGGACTTTTTTTTACTTTAAGATGACAACTTGTCGTATGACGGGAGATAACTTCACTTATTTTTAGACATTTTTCAACACTTGATTCTAACAAAGATATGTTTTGACCATCGTTTTTATTCATCAAACAACAAAAAATGTTTTATTAGTTTCAAAATGGAAACTAACAATATTAATGAACAATAAAAATGTTAAAAAAAAAACCTCTAAAAATAAGTTGCCACACTAAAGTAAAAACGGGCCGATTTATTTGCCGCTACTCTTTAGTCAACTCTTACACGGAGTCGCATGGTTCTATCTGTAGGTTACAAAATAATGACCATCCACACAAATAGACGATGGTTGCATGAAAGTAGTGACGAAGTCTTTATATTCACGAGATTAAATCTCATGGCAGGACCGCACCACGTCATTTTTCTCTTCCTTGCAGTGCGACCGTACGGAGACATAAAAAAGGTAAAACGTTGTCTGAAAACTTAGTCACAAGGTAATATATATTTAAACACACACACACACACACACACACACACACACACACACACACACACACACACACACACACACACACACACACACACACACACACACACACACACACACACACACACACACACACACACACACATATATATGTTTAAACTTTAACAGTATTTCTTCGCAGTTAACGGTGGTCGTTTACAGCCACCACGTGATTATTCTATTTCATACTTGTCGAGGATCCGTTCTTAGCATTCTCTCCAACAGAGTAAGGACTATCTTGACAGTACCAAATATTTCTTTGTCGGGTGAGGTATAGTCTCGTTCGGCCATACAAGTGCAAAATTCGCCTGAGGTGTTCCTACCAGAGAATGCCGAGGGACCCTCGAGGGGTGACGCTGCCTATCTTTGCTTTCCGGCATTGTGCCACGTCTTGCATTGGTGACGAGAACAAAACAAACAAGGCATCGTGGAAGACGTTTATGTTGATTTCTCAGGTTGATTCCCAAGATAACTGATCGTTGAATAGTTAGAGACGGAGAAAAGCTAAAAGCGTAAAAGCTTAAAGTGTACAAGATTTGCGTCCATCCTTTTACAAGAGTGGAAATAAATCTAAATGAAAATTACTTGTGCCGTTCTGATGTAGAAGTGCTGACAGCATTGTTGGTTTAACCCGAACCCGACCACCACACACCCAATTGTGGTGAGACAGGAGCTGCGATTCTTACAGATCGTGTAAAGATTTTTGGCTTTTATTATGTCTTTTTCTAGGTCTCTCTCTCTGTCTCTCTCTCTCACACACATACACACACACACACACACACTAACACACACACACTCACACACACACACAAATATATATAAGATGTAGTTTGCTTGAAGCATTGCCTGAGATAGATTTATCGAAGAGATTTAGAAGGCTATCACAATGTGAGGAATGGAATGTAGTCGGTGTTGAGGAAGAAAGACGAAAACAAGTGACAACTTGCAAATCAATATGCATACACACACATATTCAATTGTGTTAAGTATCAATATGCATACTTGACTAGGTCTACTGTGTGTGAAAATAATCCATATTTCGGGGAGGCCCCTTTGTCAAATGGTGGATGTTATAAGTCTATTAAAAAATATGTAAAATTTATGGTTTTTTATATTTAAATTTCGTTCAGAAAAATATAATTTTTCCAAACAAAAAATATTATTTTAACAAAAAATACAATTCAAAGTAATTTCTTTAATCCATGGATTTTCGATGTATGGTCATATCCTCAGAGGGAAGTTATCGAAAATCCATGGATTAAGGTAATTACTTTGTTCGAATAATACATTTTTGTTCTAAAAAATTGTATTTTTCTGAATGAAATTTAAATATTGAAAACTATGAATTTTATTTTTCTCTATCTAATATATTGAGCAATTCTTATTTGGCTGGTATTGTCTTATATAAAAATATTACCTTTATTAGTTACATTGTCTGTTTGTTTGGTTTAAAACCGACAAAAATGATTTCGCAATTTATGGTCAATAAACACTGCAATAGGATTTAAATTAGCAGATCTCATTGCGAACAATTTTTAATGTCTAGTATTCAAAAATCAGAATACATGTTTTAACAAAATTAAAAAACGAAACAATTTTTAATGTCTAGTGTTAAAAAATCAGAAGACATGTTTTAACAAAATTAAAAAACGAAACAATTTTTAATGTCTAGTGTTAAAAAATCAGAAGACATGTTTTAACAAAATTAAAAAACGAAACAATTTTTAATGTCTAGTGTTAAAAAATCAGAAGACATGTTTTAACAAAATTAAAAAACGAAACAATTTTTAATGTCTAGTGTTAAAAAATCAGAAGACATGTTTTAACAAAATTAAAAAACGAAACAATTTTTAATGTCTAGTGTTAAAAAATCAGAAGATATGTTTTAACAAAATTAAAAAACGAAACAATTTTTACTCTACGACAATGAACAGAAAATTGTTAGAAGATAGAAATCATTTTAAAAAGACTTTAATGATATTGAATCTGGTATCTCGCATATAAAAAATAGTAGTCAAAAACATACGTTACAAATAAAACCCAATATAACATGGCACTCCAGTGGAAAGTCAGAAAATTACGCATGCACACGGATTAGCTATGCGTGTACCACTGGATATCAGACACACTGACAGGTAAGACCAGAGTGCGCACTAAGGCAGCCAGCGAGATACTGATCAGACGGAGGTTGGAGACCGTGAAAAATCTGGTAACAGAGTACAACCTGTCTGTGGATGCGGTACTGGTCACTTCAAATTGCAACCTTGCTGATAGGCTCACTCGAGTGCCACAGAGATGGTATGGCACCATGAAGAAGAAAGCCGAGCCAGTACCATTATGTGCTGCCTGAAGTGGTGGATGAAATCAGGAAGATACACCACCTCAGTGGACACCCCGGAGTGAGACAGACATGTTATTTTGTGCAGTTGTCCAATCCGTCGGTGTCGAAAAGTGCAGTGAAAGCGGTAGTCAAGGAGTGCCAAACATACCAGTCAATCGACCCCGCCCCGGCCAGATGGCGGAAAGCTCAGCTGTGAGTAGACGCGACTTGGAGCCGACTGGGTATGGACATAACCCGCTACGGTAGCCAGCACTTCCTCGCCCTGATCGATTGTGGACCGACAAGGTTCGCGATCTGGCGCCTTTTAATAAGACAGGATTCCTCCACTGTCATCCGAAAAGAGGCCGCTTGAATAGATCCTCATAAACAATGACAGCCTTCTGCAGTGAGGAGTTCAGACGTTTCGTAGATAAGTGGGGATCCAGCTCAGACGCAGATGTGCATATGTACCGAGTGGCAATGGCTTAGCAAAGCGGTGCCATCGAAGCGTGAAGAGGATCGCGATAAGAAAACAATGCACGATCACAGAGGTGGTCTATAGATATAATGCAACACCAAAGGATGGCATGACTGCTGCAAGCGTACCCACAAATGCTATCCATTCCTATTGAGTGTGCATCAAGGACATTGACGCCCGTCTGCCTGATCTGCAGGAAACCCGAGGGCCGTATGAGTTACGGGACACTGTCTGGGTGAAGCCGCCCAATAATCGATTCACCAACAGCTTTCAAAGAGGGCCGATCACTGGCATTATCAGTCGATCGTACTCCACGCCATGTGAAGGATATCTAGCCTTCCCTAAATACGAACCAGTTGGCGAGTAGCTGTAATCGTGAATCATCCAACGGTGACCTGTGGATCCGACTTATTCCCTGTGATGGTACAACTGCAAACCCCAACACTGACGTCGATAGTTCCAGCACTCATTCTGAGAGCTCCGATGAGAATGAAGAAGTCCAGCCTGATGGTATGACTGTACGCCCTAACGCTGATGCCAATGGTTCCGACACCTCTTCTGAGAGCTCCAATGAAGATGAAGTAGTCTAGCCAATCCCCCTTTGTAGGAGTGCCTGCAACAAACGACCACGTCCTCCATGCCATATGTGTGGTCTGGAGACCAGTGGGGAGTGTAGAGTTGAATGTAATAATCAAAGAAGAAAGCGCTCGTCTGTGTATGTGTATTATGCGGCTATACAACCTACCTTCGGATGGGATCTGAGAAAGACAAATTAAAGATGGCAGCCATGAATTTATAAAGTGTAGTCTCGTGGAATCTCACGAGATCTCATCTTCCACTGCACACGTATGCAAATGGAATGGGGTCAGTTTTCTAATAAAATGCCTGTTGGCAGAGGCAGTTGAGGGAACATGTGCTGGAAGTTGAGAGAGAAAGTTTGCAGTGACGAATTCTAGCTGAACTTTTGCTGATTGTATTTTTTTTATTTTGTTTTGCTGTTTACCATTTAACTGTTTTGTAGTTGTATTTATATAAAACAAAAACAAAAAATAAATAGAACAGGGTGTTACAAAGCGGGGACAAAATAAATCCCAATAAATATTTTTTATTAAATATCGTAACATTACATACATATTGTAACATTACATAAATATCGTAACATTACAGAAATATCGTAACATTACATAAATATTGTAACATTACATAAATATCGTAACATTACATAAATATTGTAACATTACATAAATATTGTAACATTACATAAATATTATAACATTACATAAATATTGTAGCATCACATAAATATTGTAACATTACATAAATATCGTAACATTACATAAATATCGTAACATTACATAAATATTGTAACATTACATAAATATCGTAACATTACATAAATATTGTAACATTACATAATATAGTAACATTACATAAATATTGTAACATTACATAAATATCGTAACATTACATAAATATTGTAACATTACCTATATATTGTAACATTTCATAAATATAGTAACATTACATAAATATTGTAACATTACATAAATATAGTAGCATCACATAAATATCGTAACATTACATAAATATCGTAACATTACATATATATTGTAACATTACATAAATATCGTAACATTACATGAATATTGTAACATTACATAAATATTGTAATATTACATAAATATAGTAACATTACATAAATATTGTATCATTACATAAATATTGTAACATTACATAAATATCGTAAGATTACATAAATATCGTAACATTACATAAAACGCTACACCCCATCGTACTTTGAACTTTAGAAGAAATGTTCTACTTTCCGAACACTTAAATTCAAAACATAGCAATTCACAAAAGAATATACGTTCAATATTATCATATAATGAATGTTTTCTTGTTTTCTTTGTGCCAAACTCGTCAATGACATTGTCAAAATCTATTTGTTTTGAAAGTTCATTTTCAATAGACAGGATAACCAGATCCGACAATTTCGACTGACTCATGGTTGACCGGAGGTAATTTTTTATAAGTTTGATTTTGGGAAACTTCTCTCACGCGATGCCACAGAAACATATTATCAGAAGAGATTTTAGAGCTAGCATAAGATAGTGCAACGATTCAACAAAGTCCCACTTTATAATAAACAGTAGGAATTGCAGTACAGTCCAGTGCTTAGCTTCCTCCAAGTTTATTTCCGCTGCTTGTAGGTGTCGCCTTAAACGTGGACTTTCCACACAAAGGTCTTCATTAGATAGCTCATCATACACAGCCGTGAGCTTGGCAACAGACAACTGTATCCCTTCTTCGCCGGCACAAATAATATTATCTGGCAGAAAATGTCAACAAAATGACATTCACTGCCTGTACTCTGTTATTCAACTCGATATGGAAACGGTTCAGACACTCTTTCTTTTCTTAGTCTCCTACTGCAATGATAATCCAACATCTCTTGCCTCCTCTCTTGACATTCTATTCTTTCTTCTCATTCTCCTCTCTGTAGAGATATCAAGTTTTTCACATTTTGAAAGTGCTTGCTGGACGGCATTGTCAACAACATTCATATGCTGCTCTTCCAAAAAGACACTGAGAGCCCTTAGTTTGGTAGCAATCATGTCCAGCGTAATACCTGGAATTTGTATGTACTTCTGAGCTACATTTATTTCTTGTAAAACGCCATTCCAGAATAACAAGAAAGCAATGAAAGAAAAGTCGCATATAGCTGGTAACAGATTGTGCGCAACGTCTCTTGTTTCGTCGTTTTCTTCGACATCACACAGAGATTCAATAGCTTTCACAAACTGGTTAAACTTCTGTTTCACCGGTTTCACTGCATCAGCATGTGCACTCCAGCAAGTTGTGGATAATTTCTTCACTTTAAGACCTGTGTACTTTACTAACACGTCCAAGCGATGGGTTGACAGAGCGAAAAAGTGCACAGTGCCTCCAAACTGCCAAAAAATGTTACACGAGAGGGACTGTTAGCAAACGAATATTTCCCACAAAGGTTAAAAGAATGATTAGAACAACGTACAAAAATGGTCCTTGGATTAATGTCCTTGATCTTTTTTTTGGACATCACCGTGGATTCCGGCAATGCTTGCAGCATTATTGTACCCTTGACCGCGATAAAACTTAATATCTAGTCCTTCGTTTTCTAATTTCTCGAGGATATCGTAAGTCCATGCAGTAGCTGTTTTACCTTTCAAATGTAAAAATCCCAGGAATGACACGCATTTTAACTGCATCATCCCTGATATATACATATCTAATTCCTGTTGACATTTGATCTGCATACGAAACGTCTGGTGTGCTATGAAAAAGTATACCAAAGTACATTGCATTCTTGATGTCAGCAACGAGTTTTCCAATCACATGTTTTGCTAAAAAAGAAATAAACTCGTTCTGTGTTTCAGGCGATATGTATGAACATATTGCCTGACTGTGCTTTGCTGGAGGCTCAACAGATGCTCATTTAACACAGCATCATAGTGAAATAACAATTCGACAAGTTTCAAGAAGTTACTTGTGTATAATGAGGACGTATTCTCGCGATAGCATTTAAATGCCAGGTTCTGTCGTGCAAGAAAAAGTATCACGTCTAAAACTCTATGCAGAATGTCTCTGAACGTCCTTTTCTCTTTTTCCATAAGGAAAATGTGCGCTGCATCGATAGTTTTTGCAGCTGGAGTCGTGAAGCCAGCGTTTTCCAATTCTCCCAGCACGACAGAAGGTCCTTAGACTGTTCATGCTCAATAATTTTTGGATTTAGCTTTCACCAGGCTTCAAAACTAGTAACGTAAGTAGATGTTCCAGTAGCCTTGTCATCTTTGGCAAACAACTGACAGCAAAAGTAGTACAATTTATCCGTCACGCAGCGAGTAAGCCATCTACGATCGCAAATCTTAGAGAGACGAAATTAGCAAGTCGACTGTACAGACTAGCAAGAAAAAAAACCCTACTCAACTGCGGACAGCAACAACTAATAATAAACGTGTTTTAATTGTTAACTAATCTGTACTTGTTAGGAATATGTCATTAATGAAATGAAATAAGCATTTTTTATTCAACTAGACTGTAGCATTCTAATAAACAAAAGATACCGTAAAACTTGAATTTCATCGACCTTTCTCTGTATAATTAATTACTAAAACAAAACCATGAAATGAAAAATAAAACAAAAACAATGAAATGAATAAACTAGTCGAATGGAAAATAATAAGACAAGCTACAAGTGTAGGGACCTAGACGACCCATGTATATTATGCCTTCATGAAAAATTTGCTATCCTGTACTTTAAAGAACCCCAACATCTATTAACCTATAGAAGAGAAATAGCAAACAACTGTGTTCACAAGATAAAATTTACTCTAGGATAGCGATACAAAATAGTTTTAAAACTAACAAAAGCAATAGAAAATAAACAAATAAATAAACTAAATAAACATGAATACACATAAACGGCCACACATATATATATGTTTATATATGTATATATATATGTGTGCATATATGTATGTACATATATATATATTTATATATAAACTAACATAAAAAACACTAACCTAGATTTAAAACAGATCAAGAAACTAGATATCCAGGCTAAATAGAGTACACACAAAGGAACAGGTCCGATAAGTGCATGCTCATTGGCTGATAGGAAGGGCGCGGTGGATACTAGAAAGCTGATTGGTTAACTAAAATTTCAATCAAAGATGCGTATATAAAAACGACAAACAACCATAAAATTCGCGCATAAGCCTGAAGAATCCTAGAGTGGATAAAACGCGGAATATTCAGTGTAGCTTAATCGCCATATATATTTTATAACTTACTGACTAGCTCTACCTACGTATTGAACACTTTTGAAGTAAATACGAAAGAGTTTACGCATAAATCTATACTTTCGTATATATGTGAGTAAATGAAGTATATATATATATATATATATATATATATATATATATATATATATATATATAATCCTTTTTAAAAATATTTTTTGCAGTTAAAAAATGAAATGAATGGCATCAAATGATTTCAAAAGTACAGGGTTTAGAGTTTTCAATAAAAATCGGCAAAAAGATTTTTCAATGACTAATTAATTTTATTTAAGATTTTGTAATATTCTAAAAAAAATATTTATTTTTAAACTAAAACTTTAAAATCACATAATATATAATAAATAAATTCTATTTCCGACTATTTTCGCACCTTAGCCTGGCAGAATTCTTTTTTTTTTGAGCGGGGGGAGGATTTTGTCACCCCTCTATGGCTGTTACCCGGGGCGGACCGCCCCCCTCCGACCCCTTAGCTACGCTTGTGGTTCCTCCTATCTATTTTCTCTCGAAAAGAAATCCTTTCATACACGAAATAATGGACGCAAGTCTCTTGTGTTTTCTATTTATATAGTTGTTTTTTTATTATGCTTCAGGCATCGGTTCAGAAACGCATCGTCAATTTTTTTCGCTGGCTTTACATCTATGGGGGGGGGGTTCTTTAGCTTACTGCTATAAACCACGACGGGTTCCTCGTATCCATTTGCTCTCGTAGATTTCTCGAGACACTCTTACTCAAGTTCTCTTTCCAATCTCGTTCAGAAACATGATCTCGTCATAAGTCTTCCCAACTCTCGTTCTACCGAGTTGAGCTCAGCATCGCAGGTGTCCATTTATCCTTCTGAGGTGACACATGGTCCTTTTCCTATCACTCAGCTATGGCTGTATTCAAGTTTTTTTTTTTTTTTTAAACTCAATAATTTTCAAATTAAAACAATGAAAACCGGGACGCAAATCCAAATCTATGTACTAGCTGTAACCGCTAGTTTGCTAACGTAGGGTTCCGTTATATAACAGGATGGCATTTTTAGTTACATTTTAGTTACATTTTAGTTACATCTTCATGAAGCTAAATATGAACAGTTTGCTTTTTGTTTGTTTCATCTGATAGAAATTATTACTGAAGAAGTGTCTTTTGATATTGTTTAGAATTGGAGAAAATGTATTCTGATTCTGAATTTTGGAGACGAGGATTGGTAATTAATATTATTAATCGATTGATTGTGTGCTATAGTTATAGCTTCACGTGCCTATCGCAGTGAATTAGTCAACGATACATTGTAATCTAAATTGCCTTGTGGGGAACCGACTGTTGATTTTATAAAATTATTTTTATATATATAATTGCATGAATTAAAGTTTAAAATGCAAAATTCAAGTATCACGTTTCAATTGTGCTTTAAATAGAAACATTCAATTCAAAGACGTCCCTACTGTTGATTCTATATGCCTGTCCTTGCTGCTTGTGCGGCGATAATGGCTTGAATTTAAGTTTAAAATAAAAATGTCAACTATCATGGTGCAATTATGTTTAACAGAAAACTTTATTTCGAACGCGCCCCTGTCATATCAAAGAACCTACTATTGATTTTTATATGTCGAGCTTTATTGCTTGTGCGGTGATAAAACTTTCCAAACGCACTTGTAATGGTCGGCTGTATAAGCCATCAATTTTGGTCAAAATCGTCTGTTCGTCCTTTAATCGAATTATTTCAATTATCGATTATCGATACTTATCGAAAACAGTCCTATGCAAAACATTTAACAACATGCCAAGGAATAGATGGACTGAAACAATGACAAGCTTTAAAAGCGGGCGAAAAAAAGGAATATCTGCCTAACTACAAAAAATGCTAGGTTTATTTTGGTGTCTTTAACACCCCCCCCCCGCACATGAGAAGACTTTGTTTAAAAAATCTTTTTATCCAATTATTGTTCATTACATATTATCTATTTCAATAAAAACATCGTTTCCGAAACGATCGTACAATCTATTGATTTTGTTTGTTTTCCTTTTGATTTTTGATTTATAATTTTGAATTAAAATAATTTACCAATCAAGAGAGAGAGAAAAAAAACTTTATAAATTGCTAAAAACCAGTTAGATTAATCAATCCCTGACGATGAATCCTGAATGATTGGAAATTACTCGGACTTATGATAAATATGGCGATTACACCAACCAGTTCCCGCCAGAAGTGAAGACTGTTATTCGGAAGTTGGGAAGGATTGAAAATAGAATTAATAGACAAAAAGAAAACAACAAAAAACGTCTATTGTATTTAGTGAAACATGCCATATATATATATATATATATATATATATATATATATATATATATATATATATATATATATATATATATATATATATATAAATAAGTAAATATAAAAATCTTTAAAAAAACCTTGGAAGGAAGAGATGTAGGTAAAATATTTTCTCATAAATTTCCTTAAAAGGGGATTGGATTCCATATTGTTCATTGTAAAAGTGTTTTTTAAACGTCTGATGAGATGCTGTTCTTGTGAAAATTTCAAACGAATGGTCTTGAAACAATTGTAACGAACGATGAAATACACTACTTGTTGCTATCAATCCATTCTTTGATGTCTTGATTTTGGTAAAACAATATATGAATGCTCAATTACAAAATATGGTAATTTTGAATCTTACAATTTCAGTCATCCCATGCAGACTTAAAATTTATTTGTATATGAACGGTTACCGAATTATCAATTATATAAACCCAATAAAATTCGAAATACTATAAATAGGATATATATATATATATATATATATATATATATATATATATATATATATATATATATATATATAACACCATATCACTGCATTAGAAATATATCAGAAATATATATGTATGTATATGTCTGTGTACACATAAAATCATATCACTACATTAGACATATATAAAAAGACTAATGATTCATGAATAATTTCTGACAGGGTAATTAATAGTTCATGAGATTATTTGTCCAAATACACGCGTATCTATGTGTGTATGTGTGTAGTGGAAGTAGATGTTTTTTTTTGTTTTGTTTTTTACTTAAGCTAAAAACCCTTTAATGAATTATGTATATTAATAGCGATTGTTAGGATGAATCTCAGCTTCACCGCGCTCAGCATCCGGCAGGTGTTGGAATAGAATTACCTTCACTAAGTGATTATATCACCTGTCATTTCCCGTCAAAAGCGAAGTATCGATACCCCTCCTTACGTTGAACAATAGGTTTTGATTTTTAATTACGTTACCACCAACACCACCACCATTTCCTCTTTACAACAAACTTAAAATGTTACTATTTTACACGATCCAGCTAACTTCCGGCATTTTGAAAGTAGCTTCCGATCAAATATGTTTATATGCATTTTGCTTTGTAGTCGTGAAAGGCCACTTTATTATGACGGAATAGACGCGTACATGCGCTTAGATCGCATGACATCTTATGAATACCGACACTCTTTTTAAGAGTATAAATATAAAGTTGTATATATATACTAGACTACCTGTGACCCGTTGGGTCAGTATGTTATATTAGCTATGGAATTCATGTATGAGCGTGACACTTGTGATGTAAAGAAAATAGTTTTTTTCTGACATAACAGAAACCTTTCTATGAAAGTATATTAAAATGAAAAAAAGAATATAGATAGATGTCTATGAGTCGTTCTGATTATTATAATTGATTATTTTTGAAAAAAATAATTACAGTTACTGAATTATAAGTGGTTGGCCATACTTATAGGTAAATATGCACTGAACAGATACCATAATACTTATTATAGTTAAATTCAAATTTTGATGCTTTTTTTTACATCGTTAATTTCTGTACTACGTTTAAGTTATTTTAAACCCCACTCTTCCCATATTAAATAATATTTTCGAAATAATAACGTTAATATTTCAGTGCGCAGGTCATGCGCGCATGCGCAACCGGATGTCATAAACCGGAAAGTGGGTTACATAAATCGTTACAAGGTCATTTGAGTTTTATAATTATATATATATATATATATATATATATATATATATATATATATATATATATATATATATATACCCGTTCACATACACTTTTTCATGATTAAGCTAGAACCTAGAATTAGACGGAATCGAGCAATTGCATCGATAACGGGTGGGGTCGGCTAATTTCAGTTAATGTTCGTGTATCTCCCGCCTGCATATCAGCAGTAACTATCTTAGTTGTATAAGACGCGTTACTTGTCACATAGTAGAATGTAGAACTGGATGAGAATATAAATTAAAATCGAGGCATAGCCAATAGATTGCGCCGTAGCCCATATGCACATTTCATACGTGCGACGAACTGGGTTCGCGCCTATGTCGGAGCACATCACTGATGAGATGCAGTGCATCGAAACCCACTTTGGGTCTAGCGTTGACTGCTGTCGATGGAATTGCTCGATTCCATCTAATTCTGGGTTCTAGCTTTATCATGAACAAGGCCGATAGCCATTAGTCGCATGCTTTCGTGTAATGAATGAATGCGTGAATGTAGGATTGACATGAAATTCTTAAAGATAAACTAAAATGACCGAAAAATGCGCTTAAATGACTTAAATAAATAAAAAGTAAATGACTTAGAATGACTTTGATGAACTTAAGGCTGAATTGAATGACCTTAAGAATGACTTGAATGCTTAAAAAATAACTGGAATCCTTCAAAAACAACTTGAATGATCTGGAGAATGACTTGAATGGCTTTGAGACTAACTGGAAAGTGGGTGATCATTTTACATTAAATTAATACAGAAAAGTGATCCCCCCTTTATATCACAAAGTTACAAACATAAGTACAGCATGTAGTAAGAACATATACTACACTTTGATCTTGACCAAAAGGCCAAGAAAAGCTGTATCTATTTGCTCCCCCATCGAGCAAATTAGGCACAAGGCCAATTTTTAATGTGAGGAGTGAAGGGGAAATGAGGAACAACTCCCCGGGGAGTAGGGGAGCTGGATAGTGACAATTTGTATGAAGGGCCGCCCCGACATTGACCAATGCCCCATATGTGGGGCCGCCCCCACATATGGTCCCTGCCTGCAGAATCTGCCGGAACAGACACCACACCTTGATCTTGACAAAAAGCCAAGAAAAGCTTAAACAGCTAAGAACAGTATTTATAAACAACAGACCTTTGATAGACCGACCGACGCAGTGACTTATAGAGTCGCTTGCACGCGACTAAAAAGTGTATGTGAACGGGTATTTATATATATCTATCTCCTCTTAATGTCTAATATATATATCTATCTATATATTTATAAAAGTGAACGTGTCTGTGTGTCTGTCTGTGTACATTTCCCTACGCAATAACTCTGTCAATTTTTAGTCTACATACTCGAAATTTGATATGCAGGGTACTAAGATTTGGGAAAATCTATGTGATCGGTTTTCGGCCAGAAATTTGGCTCTTAAGGGGTCAAAGTTCAATGATTTGACCTTTGAGAACTTTACCAAACTCCTCCAACAATTTTGGATCTAAACACTTGAAATTTTAGACGTAACCACTGTACGAACGTGATACGCATATGAACCGCTTAAAAAGCCAAAACTATAAACAAACTAAGATGAATGTACAAAATGTATAAGTATTTTTTTTACTTATATACTTTTTTATATATTATACTAGCGGGGGGGGGCACTCGGTTTTTCTCGGTCGTAAAATACGCTTACATATGATATTTTAATTCGTCCAGACCAAAGCACCGTAGGTTTGCAACAACAGATGCCACATACAAATTAAATACATCTACCCTGGCATCCACTGTCTTATGTAGCTTACAACCATCATTTTTACGGCATTCACTCGTGATAATAAAATGCTACATTACATCCAATGAGCAACACCATCACAATCGTCACATTTACAGAAAAAGAAGTTCCTATTTTTCTTTCTCAATAGTTAGTGCTCCCACAACTACCAGTTGAAACCGGTTACAATTATATATTTTCCTACGATGTTGTGCTTGCACCGTCAAAAACTGGTTATTACATACATACACATAACACAATCTTTCCATTTCTTGATTAAAAAATAATAAATTCCTTTTTCTCCAATTTCGCCCATTTTGATTGGCTGATACATTACTATTCGCATATTCCGGAATTCACTTCTACAATAGATAAACAAACTCTCCAGAAATTATACAAGATGACATCGTTCTTTACAGAAGAAAATCGTGCTAAATACTAACTAAATTAAACATATTAACCAATTGTCGTCGCTGTGTACATATTACAATCGCACTAAAAAGAAAAATTAAATATATTAATCGATTGGCGTCGCAAAAAAAGCTCACAAAATTAAACATTTTAACCTATTTTTGTCGCACTCTATAGATTGTAATCGTGCTAAAAAACAAAAACAAAAACAAAACAAAATGAAACATATTAACCGATTAACGTCGCGCTATACAAAAGACATTAACTTTGATTTTTTTTTGTGGGTAAATCTTTACATTAGCTCCACCTCCACGATTTCATTTAACATGACGACTTTAATAGGTTTCCGAATATGCTGATTACGAAAATCTCATTTAAACTTGGCAGAGACAAGTAATTTTCGATGGTTGTGGGTGTTTATTCTGAAAGGCGTTCTTAACATGGGGAGGTAAGGGGTCGACCACCACCAAGAACCGTACTTTAGATTTTTACGAGGGGCGGGGAGGGGGCTGCGTCAACCGGGAAATGCCGGTTAACGGGTCCTGCTAGTAATATAATATATAAATGTTAAAAAAATTAAATTAATAGAACATATCATTCAATTAATACAGTTAAAACTAATAAAATATCTAAGAATATGTTTATAATATGTAAGAGAGATAATATTGTATACCTCTAATGTAGAACAACGCCAATTGAACAAAAAAGATAAACAAATGTAACGAACATTATGAAATCTCTCATACGAATGGGAACAAATGGTTAATTAATTCTAACTAAATGGCTGTAACAGAAGTATGTTAAAACGTAGAAATATGCATAACAAAAATGTTTATTTATGTAATAATTTTAAAGCCAAGCAAATATTTAAATTTGAACAAATAACTGAAATATCGTATACAAATTCAATAAATTAAAAATTAGTTTCATATAAAAAAATAATACCTAAATGCACAAATTCTAGATTTAACCATTGTTAATATTATCAAAGAAAATAAATATAAACTATTTATAAATAATAAATTAAAAGTATTATAAAAGATATTGTTAGCGTGAATCATAACAATTATATAAATACGTTGTTAATGGTTCTACTTTACAATCAAAGTATAAAAATCAAAACATAATTGCAACTACTTTTCCGATATATATATATATATATATATATATATATATATATGTATATGTATATATATGTATGTATATATATATATATATATATATATATATATATATATATATATACGGGGTGGCCCATAAGGCACTTTATATTTTAAAAATTCAATAAATTTTTTTCTATTAATATATTTTAATTTCTCTTTTCAGAATTATAAAATAAAATCTTTGGAAATATTTTGTATAGATAAGTTTACAACATAACAACGAGTGAGGATAATTAAATTTCACTTTGAAAATGGACGGTCAATTATTGCAATGCAAAGATCTTATATAGTCCATTTCAATGTTCAATATCCTCTTAAAAGATATGCTATTGAATTTGTTCAACCTCAGTTAGTAAACATGCCAGGATATTGGTGGCAAAAAAGGAGCAACTGCATATACAGCTAGAGCAACAATGCAGTTGTTAACTGTGATGTTTCAGGATCGAAAAATCTCTTGAAATTTCGACTTTGAATGGGCTCCACGTTCAGACAGAACAAGATTTTGGCTTTGGGGATATCTTAAAGACAAAGTGTATGCAAATAAGCCTAGAAGAATCCAAGAACTTAAGGCAAACATACACAGGAAATTCTTTCCCTACAACTTCCGATGTTAAGAACTGTCATAAAGAATAGTTTAGAGAGAGGTCGACTTTGCAAAGCCGAGAATGGAGGCTACTTAAGAGATATAATCTTTCGTAATTAACTCAGTACAAATTTCCACACTATAAACTGTTATATAAAAAAAGAATTAATTAAATACAGTCATTTATGAAAAAAGTTATTTGATTTTCAAACTGTAAAGTGACTTATGGGCCACTATATATATATATATATATATATATATATATATATATATATATATATATATATAAGTACATATGTTTATTCACATTTTATTTATACCAATCTTTAATTTATGTAGCTCGATGAAACTTCAGAGCATATAACTAATAAATGACAAATGTCTATATTCCAAGTTTCAAGATGTTGACCATCTTATCGTTTATTCTTTTCAGTACGTTGACATGCACAATTCTTGACAGCGCATGTTGCGGGGTACAAATCGTTCGACTGGTATTAATCATGACACCCTGCACTGAAGATTCCCGAAAGGATGAAACACTAGTGTCTGTAGGTATTTAATTATTATAGTAAAAAATAATTATGACAGACCCTTTAAGAAATTCGTTTCTTATCGTTGATCACTTTCAGTTGAATTAAAGTCGGTCAATTTAGCTCTTATGCACAGATAATCGTATAACGATTAGATCACTGTCTGATTTACGTAAATGAACATTTAAAATGAGGATGTTTTAATTCAACGTTATTTCACGCGGTTAATGGTAGCCGAATGGATTAGGTCTCCGCTAATCGAGACAGAGATGTCTCGTGTTGCGGGGTTCAAATCGTTCGACTGGTATTAATCGTGACACCCTGCACTGAAGATTCCCAAAAGGATGAAACAACTAGTGTCCGTAGGTATTTAATTATTATAGTAAAAAATAATTATATATATATACACACACACACACACACACATATATATATATATATATATATATATATATATATATATAATGATATAAATAGTATTCCGACGAGATAGAGAAATAAAAAAAACAAATTATGTGTTCATCAACGGTTCGTTTTTATTGTAAGACTGTTTCTGGAGTATACGTGTACACACACACACACACACACACACACACACACACACAAACAAACGCACATATATATAACATTTGTGTGTCTGTTTGTTTGTTTTGCTTGTAACATTTTTGTACTGGGATTCTTGGTGCTTCTTTTATTCTCTTTAATTATTGGATATTTATTTTCTTTTTATTTTCAATAACCTCCAGACTGTCTTCTTGGAAAATGACAGTTGGAGACTGGTACGATAATAAAAAGGCACGGGCATGACAGTAAGCCATGGGAAACAGTTCTAAAAGCAGTGGTGGGGCATGAGGCAAAGGGAAACGTCTAGAGCTCTGCTCGTAATTGGTGTGTCGATTCTGTCCCTCTTGGATTTCACCTTTAACGAGACCTAAAAATAATAATGATGATGATAAAAAAAAACTCTTTTGAATGGAGACTTATCAGGTGATTATATAGATGTCGGCTGTGGCAAATAAGTTTCTGATCTGGACTGGCATCTCGAGACAAGGGGATAGAAAAGAGGGAACGAGGGACAATGGTTGGAAGAGAAACGGAGAGGAAGGGCAAGCGAATGAGTGAGAGAGAGAGAGAAGGGAGAGAGATGGAGAGAGAGAGAGAAGGGAGAGAGATGGAGAGAGAGAGAGAGAGAGAGAGAGAGAAGGAAATTAACATATAAGGTTAGTTATATTCAGAGAGAAATTTTCTTTTTTTAATTCCATTTTCACCCCAAACAAGGCAAAGTGCCACTTTGATACAGGAGGGGGGGCTACTGGTATATAAGTTGCAGGGAAGTATGTAGGGAGTTGAGCAGCGAGATCTCTGTTCTCATTACACTTGAACTTCTTAATGTTAGTATAGTTGAGAAAGCAGGAACTCGGAAGGGAGTTCCAAAGTCTAACAGTTCTGGAAGAGAAACTATTAGAGTAGAAAGCTTTCTTACATCTAGGGATCTCTACTGTGTAGGGGTGGGATTTTGCTGATTGTCGGGTTTGTCGGGGATATTCACATCGAGGGGGTACAAGCGCTTGTAGCTTGTCAGAGCATTCACCATTAAAATACTTGCATAACAGGCAGAGGGATGCAACATTACGTCGATGGGACAGAGGCTGAAGTTTAGATGATAGTTAAGGACCTATCAGGTGGGCGACTCCCTTCTGAACCCTGTCCAGAGAGACTAGTAGCAGATGCACCTGCCCAAATGTGACAACAACGGTACTCCATACATGGGCGAATGGCAGCTTTGTACAGATACAGGATACTTTCGGGCCTAAGTAACTTTCTAGCACGGTAGAGCGAGCCCACCTTCTTTGCAGCAGCCTTGGCAATGCTCTCAATGTATCTGTTCCAGCTTATGTTCCCTGTGAATGTTAGATCAAGGGGTTTAAAAGAAGCAGATTCAGGTAGCGAATGTGTAAGAGAGAAAGAAAAAAAGGGTTAATAAGCTATGAATAGACATGGGAGGAAAGGTGAGCACATATCCAAATATCTATAAAAATGAGAATGTGTGTGTGTGAGAGAGAACACTTTTCAACCTATATACTCAACGAATTTTTTATGTACAGTCTTGAAATTTGGTACATAGAATATTCAGACATGCGAAAAAAAAAACTTTTTAATCGGTTTTCATCCGGTAAAAGAGCTGCCAAAGGGAGTCAAAATTGAAAAATAGGTATGTGGTGGTGGTGGTGGTGGTGGTGGTGGTGGTGGTGATCGGATTTTTATCTGTTTTCAACTTTTTCACGACTGCGCATGCAGGGACATGAAATATGGCAGTATTTTTATGTTAAGTATAAGTTTATCTGAAAACACCTATTAAAGAGTTTGTCAAGCTAGCCTAATAGTAATTGTTCCTGACGCACTGTCTTTAGGTTTTGGTTTCGATCTTAGCTAAAGTAATTTTTTTTACTTACAAAAAGTGAACAATTTAGTGGAGTTGTCTGTGTGTGTATGTGAATGTCTGTCTCTGTGTGTACAATTTCCTAAACAAATAACTCTGTCAATGTTCCGTCTACAGACTCGAGATTTAGCATAAGTGGTATTGAGATTTGAGAAAATCTTTTTAATCGGTTTTCGACCAAAGATTTGGCTGTTAAGGGGTCAAAGTTCAACGATTTGACCTTTGAGAACTCTACCAAACTCCTCCGCCAATTTTGGGTTTAAACACTTGCAATTTTAGATATAGATTACTTGGACATTGATCTAACTTTATAACTTGATTTGAGCGCAAAATAATAAATGTTAAAGGGTCATAATAGGAGTCAACGTTTAAAATAAAATTGACCCCTGCGGTGTCTACCAAATTACTCAGCCTATTTTTGGTCTAAACATTTAAAATTTTTACATAAAGTGTATTCAGACATAAGCAAGCTTTTTAATCGTTTTTTTTTTTGCCGTAAATTTGGCTTCCAAGGGGTCAAAGTTCAAAAGATCTTACCTTTGCGGTCTCTAGCAAACTATTAAGGCAATTTTCGGTCTAAATATTTGAAATTTTACATAAAGGGTATTTAGACATGCAGCAAGCTTTTTAATCAGTTTTTGGGCGAAAATTTTGCTGGCAAGAGGTCAGAATTTACAAAGTTGACCTTTGCAGACTCTAACAAACTCCTCCGCCAATTTGTGGTCTGAACACTTGAAATTTTAGATGTAGGTTACTTGGACATGAGTCAAACATTTTAATCTATTTTGAGCTCAAAGCAATAAATGTCAAGGAGTCCAAATTAGAATCAAGGTTAAAAAAAACTTGATGTCCGTATCTACCAACTTTTCTCTATGGTAGTTAAGGAAGCCTATTATATAAAAAGGCATTACCGTACATATTCTCACTTTTTAATATATGCATATGCACTTTAAGTTATGAACAGTACATAGGGCCCGATCAAAGCCGGGCGGAACTACTAGTATATCTATAAAAGTGAAAATGTGTGTGTGTGTGTGTGTATGTCTGTCTGTCCCTCTATCTGCCTGTCTGTGTACATTTCCTTACCAAATAATTCTGTCAATTTTCGGTCTACAGACTCGAAATTTGACATACGGGGTATTGAGATTTGAGAAAATCTTTTTAATTGGATTTCGGCCAGAAATTTTGCTGTTAAGGGGTAAAAGTTTACCAATTTGACCTTTGAGAACTCTACCAAACTCCTCCGCCAATGTTGAATCTAAACACTTGCAATTTTAGATATAGATTACTTGGACATGGATCTAACTTTATAACTTAATTTGAGCCCAAAACAATAAATGCTAACGGGTCATAATTGGGGTCAAACTTTTAAAAAAATTGACCTCTGCGGTCACTACAAAATTACTCAGCCAATTTTTGTTCTAAACATTTAAAATTTTACATAAAATGTATTCAGACATAGGCGAGCTTTTTAATCGTTTTTTTTTTTTGCCGTAAATTTGGCTTCCAAGGGGTCAAAGTTCAAAAGATCTTACCTTACGGCTATTAAGGCAATTTTCGGTCTAAACATTTGAAATTTTACATAAAGGGTATTTAGACATGTAGCAAGCGATCAGTTTTTGGGCGAAAATTTTGCTGGCAAGAGGTCAGAATTTACAAAGTTGACCTTTCAAGATTCTATCAAACTCCTCCCCAAATTGTTGATCTAAACACTTTAAATTTTAAATGTACGTTATTTGGACATAAGTCAAACATTTTAATTTGATTTGAACCTAAAGCAATCAATGTTAAGGGGTTAAAATTGGGGTCAAAGTTTAAAAAATGTTACGTCTGCGGTCTCTACCAACTTTTCTCTATAGTAGTTAAGGAAGCCTGTTATAGAGAAAGGCATTACCGTACATATTCACACTTTTTAATATATACATGTGCACATTAAGTTATGAACAGTACATAGGGCCCGAGCAAAGCCGGGCTGAACTGCTATTATTCTATAAAAGTAAGAATGCGTGTCTGTAAGTGCACTTCTCAACCTATATACTCAACGAATTTTTTTATCTACAAACTTGAAATTTCATGTATAGTGCATTCCGAAATGTGGAAAACTTCATAATAAATTTTCATCCGGAAAAATGGGCTGCCAAAATCGAAAAATTAGTACATGGGGAGGGGCGGGTTTTTATTTGTTTCAAACTGTTTCACGACTGCGTATGCGCGGTTGTAACACTTCCCTATGTTAAGTATGAATTGGTTTGAAAACACTATCTGATAGCCATGCGGAGCTGGAGTAATGGTTATCGTAATTGACTCACTGTCTTTAGGTTTTGGTTTCGATCTCAGCTCGAGTATTTTTTTTTATTCACAGGAAGTGAAGTGTTTAAAAACCCCCACAATACTCGAAGACACATGTCTCTGTTTTTTCCGTTTTTTTATTTATTTTTTTATTTTACTTTATTGTTTTTCATTTGAAAGGAATTCAACGTTACGTTTAATACCTACGGTGTTTCTGTTTAAAATAAATAAAAATGCTGCATTAATTAAAATACAATATTTATGCGTATTTTACGACCGGGCGACGCCGGGTATTTCTTCTAGTCTTATCTTATATTCTAAAAAAGCAAGAATGGGAATGTTTGAGGACACTTCTCAACCTATATACTCAACGAACTTTTCATCTACAGTCTTAAAATTTGGTATATAGGATATTCAGACACGTAAAAAAACTTTTTAATCTGTTTTCACCTGGAAAAGGGGCTGCTAGCGGGTCAAATTAAAAAAATTAGAACGTGGGAGACATCGAATTTTTTATACGTTTGCTGTTTCACGATTGCACATACGTGACTGGTTCACATTGCAAATTCCTTATGCTAAGTATAAATGGGTTTGAAAAACGCTTTTTTGAAGATCGTAGCATGCTGGCCTAATGGTAATCGTATTTGGCCTACCTTCTTTAAGTTTTGGTTTCGAACTCAGCTCGAGTATTTATTTTACTTACAAGGAATGAACTGTTTAGAAAAACCATAATACTCGCATGCAAATGTCTTCTTTCCGTGTTTTTTGCTTCATTTTATTTAAAGGAATTTTACGTTACGTTTAATGCCTACGATATATAAAAATTATGCACTAATTGCAATAAAATAGATGGCCGGCTAGTATTCTATTAAACTTAGAATATGTGTGTGAAGACACTTCTCAACCTATACACGACACGAATTTTTAATCTACAAAGTTGAAATTTGGTATATAGGATATTCAGACACGTGGAAAACTTTTTAATCTGTTTACATCTGCAAAAAAAGGGCTGCTTAGAGGTCAAAACTGAAAAATTGGTATGTGGGAGGCCACCAGATTTTTAACTGTTTGTCAACTGTTTCACGACTGCGCATGCGCGTATCGTTTACAATATGTTAAGAATAAGTAGGTTTGAAAACATGTTGTAAAGAATGTGTAGAGGCCTAGTGGTTGTTGTACTTGGCTCATTGTCCTTAAGGTTTCGGTTTCGATCTTAGCTGAAGTATTTTCTTTTTACTTACAATAATTGAAATTGTCTAGAAAAAAAATAATACTAGCATGACCGTGTCTCAATATTTTTTTCATTTAAAAAAAAAAAAGAATTTAACGTGACGTTTAATAACGGGCAACGCCGGTTAGATAGAGATTGAAAGAGGTGGGTGGGTGGGAGAGTCACACATAATTAGAGAGAGTGTATTAGAAAAACTAAATTGAATGAATGGATATAGCGAATAGATATAAATAAAGATAGAGAGGGAAATAGAGAGAGATAGAGAGAGAGAGAGAGAGAGAGAGAGAGGGGGGGGTGGACTGAAAACAAAGTACAAGCTGAGAAAGAGGATGAGGTGAACATAGAGGGATAGAGAGAAATGCACACACAGAAGAGGGGGAGAAAGGCAGACGAAGGAACGAGGTTTATTAAGACAACAACTTGTAAATGAATGATTACAACAAACAGAAAACTAGGAAAATGAGTAGTAAATTATTTGTTGAGATAACGAAAAAAGTTCGTGGATAGTTTGGATGGAAGGGTAATAAGAGTGAATAACGAATTTGACAAAGAGAGAGAGAAGAGAGAGAGAGAGAGAGAAAGAGAGATGGTAGAGAGGAAAACTAATACAGCAAACCGTATAATCTAATTTATAAAACTCACTATGTCTATCTGTCTGTATGTCTTTCTGTCTCCATCTTCATTGAGACACTAGGTCGCAGAGCGGCGCAAGGCAGGTCAAATGATTGCATTTTTTTGACCGTTTATTTCTGGGTTTGTAGCCGATGAAAGTAGGTGCTAAGGAGTAAAAATTGAAAAACAAAAAATCGGAACTTGGTATCCGTAAGTCGACTAAATATGTTATTTGTACGCATGCGCAAATATACACATTTATAGGGTAAAGTCTATTAATTTTTCACGATTTCTTACCCATCTGATGATATCTCAAACAGTAACGACCAAAACTGGAGCGCTACATATTTTGGTTTCGATTCTAACTACTGGCACCTAAATCACATTTTTTTTTTACTTTTGAAATCATTACTATACATTGGGTACAATATAATATATAATGATCGATAGAGAAAAATATCAAATTTAAGCGTTTTTTACGACCGAGCAACGCCGGGCTAGCAGTTTCAGAAATCGTCAGTAAAAAGTCGTGGTAAACACTGGAATATTTAGACTTCCTGTCTTTCGAAGCTTATAACTTCTTGAAAAATGTAATTCAAACCCTATTTTTTTTAAATCAAAGGAGCAATGACCAAAATTAAAAAAAAAATAACAGGTTTAATAGCAAATCATGAAATATTTGTTTTTTTAAATCGGTTTTCCTTAAAAAAGATAAAAAACCAACGAAATTTTACTTCCTTCGATTATAAAAAATATATATAAATTCCAAAAACATGCTTATCTATAAAAACTAGTATTTGATGAGTAGTTTAATTTTTCATTGTTAAGAATTTATCCATATTTATAGTTATATTCCATGTCCTTTTTAAATAAAATAATTTTTTTAAACAAGGATTAAAAACAAACTCGAACTCTTTTTTTTAACTGTTCAAATGAAGGGAGACTAGTCTGATTTTATTCGCCTTTATATTCCGGCGCCTTGAAAGGACACAATTCATGTGTCTTTTTAATGCGTGCTTTAAATCAAATTTAGTATTTCGGTCCTCCGTACTTAAAAAACGGAAATTATTCACTTATAAGTTTTTATTGTTAAAAAAAAACAAACAAAAAAAAACAAACAGTTGACCGATTTTTTTATTCCCCTAATGAAATACATGAGTATTTTATTTTATTTTAATACTTCTTTATCGACTGAATTTTTTTATATCTAAAAAAAAAACAAAAACATTAAATGAAATCGAAAAAAATGTTGTAAGCATCCCATATTTACTTGACATCCTAAGCATAACATAGGCTTCCACTTAAAAAAAAATTCAACGTGTTTTTTTAAAAAAAATTTTCACACTTTGGATTTACAGGTAAATTTCTAAAAAAAACTATTCTTTTTTTGTTTTTTAAATTACAATATATTATTTATTGATCTTTTATCTTCAATTTGTGATATATAAAACTTTGGTACATAAATTAATTATTAAAGTTTTAATAGACATTTCAAAATGGGGGGGGTGAATAAAAAAAAACGTTTGTCTAAAATATTATATTTGATTTATTGGAAAGAGTATAAAATTTCACATAGACCCTGAAAATATCGTAAAAGTTGAACCAATAGACAAATTTTGATAGATTTTTAAAGTTTAAACATTGAAAAATATTTAACTCGTAAAATTCAATTGATTTCATTACGTAAAAAAATGGCTGTATGAAGACGCGTCGGCACTTTGTAAACACTGTTGTTTTTTTTTTTTAAATAAAAATGATATTTCTATTATTTTTTGAACAACTTTAATAGTTTATTTTGGCAGTATATTCTATAAAGAAAATAAACAATCAACTTTAAAAATTACGAGTTTTTTTTTTATTCGCAGTTTTGTGTTAGGAGTGTCAAAAATTCCCCTCAAATTCTGATACACCAAACGCCGCGCAGCCAGTTACTATTTTATATACATCTGAGAAAAGATGATTAGGTTAAAAGGAAATCAAGAGAGAGAGAGAGAGAGAGAGAGAGAGAGAGAGAGAGAGAGAGAGAGAGAGAGAGAGAGGGGTGTGTGTGTGTGTGTGTGTGTGAAATACACAAACAGAGAGAGAGAGAGAGAGAAAGAAAGAAAGAGAAAGAGAGAGAGAGAGAGAGAGAGTGCGTGTGTAGGAAAGTAACTATTCTTTTTTCTTATTTTGTTTCAGCTACTATTTTATATACATCTAATAAAAGAGAGAGGATGGGGTGAAAGGGAGAACGAGAGCGAGCAAGCGAGAGAGAGAGAGAGAGAGAGAAGGGTGGAGTGAGGTTAGGGTTGGGATAACAAAACACGGAACGGCTGAAAAGAGAGATAAGAGAAGGTCAGTAGACAATATGTTCACCTAAAATGCCTTCAATTTTTGTTCTTTACATATAAATAATTTAAGAAGTAAGAAAATTCAATAAAAGTGATAAAAAACGAAAGAGAGCGAGAGAGATAGAGAGAGAGAGAGAGAGAGAGAGAGAGAGAGAGAGAGAGAAGAAGGGGGAGGTGGCAGGCACGATGAGATGTTGCGGTAAGTGGGTGCGGGTGTAGGCCCTATCTCCAGCATCATATCACAGTTTCCAGATCTGCCGTTGGCGCCAATTTACAGTCGACAGTCGTGTCATATCTGACATCTTCTCTCACTCTCTCCAAAATCCCTCCCCCCACCCCGCCGTCCGCTCACGACACGAATTCTTCTTCCCTTATTTTGTAAGGCAGACATCTAAGTGTGGACCATAGTCAGGACGAACTTTCCCATTGTTTCGGATTAACGTGTCAGCCGTATTCCCAAACTGGAGCTTCGTATAAATGTATTCACCTTAATTCTATCTTTACGAGTTAAATGGACAGGACCCGGTGTGGTCGAAGCCGGCGCCGTGGTCTCACGACAATCCGCTGTTTTCTTTTCCAATAAAGAACCGCGAGATCAGGAGGCGGCGGGGGCGAAAAATTCATTATTTACTTTTATTTTTTTATTTTTATTTTTATTTTTTTTTAACTGTAACACGATTTGGATTTTAGTGTCATGGCATCTTGTATTAAAAACGAGGCAAGTATTTGCCTAAAAATAAAACGTCTTAGTGCTGGCGGGAAAGCGATGGCATACCGCATGCACGCACCTGTCAACCTACACGAACAAACATACACTGGAATCTTAGGAACATATCCATCGTTCCAGTAATCATAGGATCAACCGAACTCACGTAAAAAGAATTAAAAATAACTATCGAATATACCCCGTGAACCAAATGTAAGAGAGATGCAAGCAATTGCACTTAAAGTTACTTAAAAAGACCTCTCGGTTTGAATGTGACATCCGGTAGAATTCACTATCCACAGCTAGAACAAAAAGTTTTTTTTGTTTTTTGTTTTTTAAATAGAAGACAAAATGCTATATTCAAGTTAATTTGTCTTTAGTCAATGTAGGGGAAGCTCTTCTGTTCTAAGGTAATTTTTATTTTTGCCTAAATCTAAAGTACCCCTTCTGGGAAGCTGGATTTCCCACCTTGTGTCACATTTTACTCTCGTGGGGAAGCAAATAAATGTCCTAAACACTTCATCAGAATTAAGTTAAAATAAAATGCTCGATTATCGGTTTTACAAAAATTAAGATAAATTATTTTATTAATTTTTATTTTATTGCAGTACATTATCCTCATCTTTTTCTTAGTTATTTCACGATGTTTCAGCCAATCATGTCTCTGGACTTCGTCAGGTGGTAACCACGACGGGATAGGAACTCTGAATCTCCTGATTGCATCCACTGCAATTACTGCCTTCTGAAATTGTTGTCGTCTCACCACGTTTTGGCTAAGTAAGTCTCTGGCCGGCTTTGGGTAGGATTGAAACCGCTATCTTCAGACAACCCTCACCTGGAATCGTAGATATTCAACGTCTCTATCAACTGCGCCACGGGCCTTGAAGGAAGATCGGATAATAAATAAACATGAATTTATAAGACAAAAAAATTCAACCTTGATCGCCCTTCGGGGCCTGTGGCACAGTTGATAGTAACTTTGAATCTCTACGGTTCCAAGTGAGAATTGTCTGAAGATAGCAGTTTCAATCCTACGCAAAGCCGATGGCCAAAACGTAGTGAGACGACAACAACTACGGAAGACAGTAATTGCAGTGAATTCAATCAGGAGATTCAGAGTTCCTATCAAGTCGCGGTTAGCACCTGACGAAGGCCAGAGGAATGGTTGGCCGAAACGTCGTGAAACAATTAAGAAAAATATGAGGATAATAGTCCGCAATAAATAACAATTAATAAATAATACTCATCACAATAATGAATTCCAATTAAAATAATATATAAATTATTTTATTTAAAAAACTATGCGTTACATTTTTTTTTATTTAAAAAAACTATGCGTAATTGTTAAATACTTACGGACGCTAGTGTTTCATCCTTTCGAGAATCATCAGTGCAGCGTGTCACAACCAACACCAGTCGATAGATTCGAACCCGGCAACAGAAGATATCTCTAGCGTCATTAGCAAGGACCCAATCCATTCGGTTACCGTTAACCGTGTGAAATACTGTTGAAATTTAAACATTTATTTTTTTAAATGCGTTTTAACGACTGTCAGAGTGATTTAATCATTATATGATGAGCTGTGCATAAGAGCTAAATTGACCGACTTTTTATTTCAACTGAAAGTGCTCAACGATAAGAAACGAGTTTCTTAAAGGGGCTGACACACACGCACACACACACACACACACACACACACACACACATATATATATATATATATATATATATATATATATATATATATATATATATAGTCATTCACATACAGTACTGTTTCGCGTTTTCACAGCTCATCAGTGCAACTGTCTCAAGCCAGGATCGAAACCTGACCGCCCAAATGACAGTCACTATACGGCTGATGCTGTGTGGATAATGAATTAACAATGTTTTGACATATATACAGTGGGGAAAATAAGTCTTGGACACATCCCATTATTCTTTATTTAACACATTTTTTATGCAGCGAATGACGCGAAAATTTAACAAGAAGTAGTTACTAATTAAACAATAACAAATAACTTTAGAAATTGGAACTTTTTAATGCAGAACAAAAATTATATAATAAAAACGAGAATAGCCGGAAAAAAAGTATTGGACACACTAACACAATTTGATCTAATATTTAGTTGAAAACCCCTTATTGGCTATTACAGCTTCGAGACGTTTTCTATACGACAAAACTAATTTGTGACAACGTTCAGGCGAGATTTTTGCCCACTCTTCAACACATACTTTCTTCAAATCCTGAATATTATGTGGATCTCGCTTGTGGACCATGATTTTGAGCTCTCTCCATAGATTTTCTATAGGATTTAAGTTTGGGGACTGACTGGGTCACTTAAGAACATCTATTTTGTTCTACACGAACCAATCGGAGGTTATTTTAGCAGTATATTTGGGATCATTATCTTGTTGAAAGATCCATCCTTGTTATATACCTAACGCATTGGAAGCAGGCAAGAGATTATTTTCAAGAATTTCTCGATATTTGGCTGCATTCATCTTTTCATCTATAATATGAAGTGGTCCAGTACCATTTGAAGAGAAGCATCCCCAGAGCATGACATTTCTACCACCAAACTTTACAGTGGGGAGGGTGTCCTTGGAATCGTGCGCTGTGCCATCACTTCTCCATACTCGACGTACAGAGTTAATGCTGAAAAGTTCCACTTTCGTCTCATCGGACCAGATCACATTCTTCCAGTAATCACCTTTTTTCAATAAGTGGTCTCTTGCAAAATCCAGATGAGCATTAAAATGACATTTTTTAGTAATGGTGTCTTTTGAGGTGTACGCGATTTAAGACTCTTGCATCAGAGTATATTACTAATCATTGGTTTCGTTACTACTATCCCTGCTTCTTCCAAATATTTCTGAAGTTCGCCTCGTGTGGTTCTCGGTTGCTGCTGAACTTTTTATACAATTTTTCTCACTGCTCAATCCGATATCTTGCGAGGAGCTCCGGTGTGCGGACGGTTCAGGGTTGAGTCATGCACCTTCCATTTCCTAATAAGGTTTCCTATGGTGCTTACAGGGATTTTGAATTGAGCAGATATACGCCGAAAACCAATTCCATTCTTGTGCTCGGCAATAATCTAATCACGGACGACTTGAGAGAGTTTTTACGTTTACTCATCCTGAGAACCTTCACGCATGATGGCTTACTGGTGACTAACGTGTTTCAATACTTTCCAACGACCTAGAGTATGGTCTACAACAATTAAGAAACTTCTAAAACTTATAATAGTGTCAGAAAATAAAAATACAAATTACAATTGTCAGCATTATTTATAAAAAATGATAATAAAATATAATTTAAAACAATGTGTCCAACACTTTTTTCCAGGCTATTCTCGTTTTTATTATATAATTTTTGTTATGCATTAAAAGGTTCCAATTTCTAAAGTTATTTGTTATTGCTAAGTTAGTAACTATTTCTTGTTAAATTTTCGTGTCATTCGCTGCATAAAAAATGTGTTAAATAAAGAATAATGGGATGTGTCCAAGACTTATTTTCCCCACTGTATATATATATATATATATATATATATATATATATATATATATATATATATATATATATATATATATATATATATAACAAAGTATGCCGACCTGTTCCACAAATCCCAAAACCTCAACATGAAATATCTCCAGAAAAAAAAACTCGAATAAACCTAGAACCCCATCTTCCAACGTAGACCCCTACTACCAGGTCTCCTTCTCCAACATCAGGTGTCTGCGTTCCAACCTTCCAGATGTTGAAACCCAATTACAGGAGACGAACCCGGACATATTCTTTCTAAGTGAAACTGGAATAGGGCCGACCACTTCCCTAGATGAGTTCATAATTAACGAATACTCTAACTTAACAGCTAAATCTGATTCACAAGATCGCCATGGGCATGGAATATGTGCCTACATTAAAGATGGCTTACCGTGTGGCAGGAATATCTCTAGAGAAGATCCTAATTTACCCTATATGTGCTTCCGGGTTGCACTTGCTTACACCACTGCATTTATATTTGCCCTCTATCGACCCCATAACAGCGGAGTTACTATCTTTAAGAGTATATCTGAGAAAATAGACCAGATCCTGTCTGCACATCCCTCGGCTAACATCCACATCTGTGGTGACTTCAACGTCCATAACGTGGAATGTCTGACCCATTCAAATAAGACAGACGATGAGGGGAGGTTCTGTCATGATTTTGCCATTGCTTTTGACCTCACTCAGATTGTTCGCGAACCCACCCGTGTGCCCGATACTACTGGTCAATATGCAAGCCTCCTAGACTTTTTCCCTCAACTTCTCTGAGCTATGTTCATGTTCCGTTCATTCTCCTCTAGGATCCTCCGACCACTCCGTCGTATCAGTTAAGATAAAAATGAAATGTAATAAGTCCCCAGACGTACCCCTCCACCGTACTGTATACCGATACTGTATGGCTGATTGGGATAGCTTCCGTACATTCATATCTGACCTACCTCTGCATTCCATGTTTAAAAAGGATGTGTCCTCTATATTATCAGATCTGACCGAATGGTTAATTGTAGGCATAGACCGATTCATACCATCTAAAAAATTCCAATAAAAACCTTACAGCCAGCCATGGTTCTCCCCAGAATGTGCTGCTGCTATCGCGCACAGAAATCACTTTTTCCATAGCTACCAACGTAATAGATGCACCTAGACTAAAGCAGGAACGCCAGCAACCACTGTAAAAGAGTAATAAAAGATGCAAGAGAGCTATACGCCCAGTCTGTTAAATCCAAAGTAGCTGATCAGCGGTTTGGTTCCCACCAGTTTTGGCAAATAATAAATATGATCCTGAACAGAAGTGTGCGTTCTATCCCAACAATTATCAATGGACCAGAGGTCATCTCATCAGCATCAGACAAGGCCAGACTATTTGCCAAGAAGTTTGCAGCTAATTCTACCCTATGCGACGAAGGCCATCAACTCCCGATATTTCCTACTATAACACAGAACACGCTAGGTAACATACAAATATCTGTGCATGAAGTCGCCAAGATAATCAAGAACCTTGATTCCAGTAAAGCAACTGGCCCTGACGGCATCCCAATTATAGTGTTAAAAAAGCTGCAACCAGAACTTGCTCCCATACTTACGAAACTGTTTAAGTGTTGCCTTAAGGAGAAGTGCTTTTCGACTCCCTGGAAAACCTCATCAGTATGCCCTGTATTTAAGAATTCAGGTGATCTGTTCAAGTCATCTTCCTCTCAGTACAGACCAATAAGTCTCCTGTGTGTGATGAGTAAGTTGTTAGAATCCATATTAAATAGAGAAAGAGTCAACCACCTCAGCAGAAATAACCTTCTTAGTGACACACAATATGGTTTCTGTTCTGCAAGATCTACCGCAGATGTACTAACGGTTATATCTCACAGGATTAGTGAATCTCTTGACAAAGGCTTCCTTTCTAGGGCAATTGCTCTTGACATATCAAAGGCTTTCGACAAGTTATGGCATAAGGGCTTACTTCACAAGATTTCCAGCTACGGTATAACTGGAAATGTTTTCTCGATCATTAAATCATTTCTCTCCGATAGGCTCATAAGAGTAATGGTCGATGGTTAAAAATTAGAGGCCTGCAGTATTAATGCTGGAGTCCCTCAAGGGTCAATCCTGGGCCCAACTCTTTTCCTGATCTACATCAATTATCTCCCTAAACACATACTTAAATCATTCGTTGATATCTATGCTGATGACACGATCATCTACGGCAACACATCAAAGGCTGTAAATGACAAGGTTCTCTCTGATTCTCTCTCCTCTGATCTCGAGCGCGTGGTTCAGTGGGGGAAGACGTGGCTGGTTACCTTTAATGCATCTAAAACCAAACTCTTATCTTTACATCGTTAACGCTCTGATCCCCATCTTGCATCAATTGAAATTAATGGCTCTCGTCTAGGAGAACGCCCATGTTTTGACAAGCTTCTGGGTTTGTCCTTTACTCCTGATCTGAAATGGAACACGAACATCAAGTCTATTGCCAAGGTCGCTGGAAAGATGGTGGGATCCTTCTACCGCTCCAGAAGATATCTCACTACGGATGCAATTCTCTATCTATATAAAAGCCAAGTACGTCCAAGGATGGAATACAGCTGCCATATCTGAGCAGGAGCTGCTAAAAGCAGCCTATCCTGCCTTGACAGAGTACAAAATAGACTTCGTGGTTTTTCTCTACCCTGCAACCTCTCTCCCACAGAAGAGACGTTGCGAGCCTATCCTTGTTTTATCATTATTTCCATGACAGGTGCTCGTCTGAACTCCAATCTCTGGTCCCCCCTCGCCAATCCTTCTCGAAAAACGCCCGTGTAGCTGAATCCACTGTGAAAAATTTCTCCCACTCTTTATCTGTGCCTAAATCAAAACGTAGATTTCATGAACAAAGCTTCTTTCTTAGAACTGCACGCCTGTGGAACTCTGTTCCGTCTGCCTGCTTCCCACCTGACTACAACCTGGATGTCTTTAAGTCCAACGTTAACAAATTCCTAATGAACCGCCCTCTTAAGTAAACACTTCATTAAATCTCCACACTAACGTACTGTACTTGCAATAACCCTTATCCCTGAGTGGCTTCCGGGCCTTGATAATTGGTGACCACCGTGTAAAAAAAGCAATATATATATATATATATATACACACACACACACACACACACACATATATATATATATATATATATATATATATATATATATATATATATATATATATATATATATATATATATATATATATAAAATAAACGAACGATTAATCGAATTGGAACTTTTTGGGGTATCAAAACCGATATCAAAATCATAAAATTGCGCCTATTTTCCGTAGCCGAAAGCGATTTTTAAAAATTGATTTTTAATTGCTTTTTAATTGTTTTTTAATTGTTTTATAATTGATTTTGTTCAAAGCCGAATTGCTGGTAGTAAAAAAGGATAAAATGTCAAATATTTATTGATTTTAAACAAGCAGTAAAAATAAAATCTACAGATTGCCCGTTTAAATGTATTTTTGCATTGCCGAATTCATATGCATACTATCGAGGAGACCCGACTTGCCCGGGATTGAATGATGATCAACGAATATTTCACACTTCTATATTTTTATTGTCATCGAAGTCCGTGAAATCGCCCGGGAGCAAGCTTCCATGCAGTAACTTAGTCCAAAATATATGTTATTCTACATTGCACTTTAGAGAACCTACTGTTTCTTTTATAAAATTATTTTATATAAACTCATTTCCAGTTAACGACTTAACTCATTGCTACAATCCTAAGCAATAATTAAGATATAAAGACATGCATTATGCACTGTAATTCAGTGTCCGCGAGATTTGTACCCACGCGCGATGAACAAATCTATTTTTTTTAGGGTGTTTATAGTTTTTGCGGGTGGGTATGCTGACAACGAATATCAAGGTTAAATTTGGGGCAAATACTTTGACAACCCTCCTCATGAAATAGGGTGTATATTCGGAAAGCCGTTTATACCATGGCGAGGTTGGGGGTGTCTATTCCGAAAGCCGTTCTTAACATGTGGAGGTTGGGGGTCTATTCCGTAAGCCGTTCCTAACATTAGGACCTTGGGGGTTGGCCATCAACAACAATCGGAGTTTAATTTTTTCCTAGGTGGGGAGCATGCTTCCACCAGGCAACGCCGGTTAACACACACACACACACACACATCAAACATATATATATATATATATATATATATATATATATATATATATATATAATCAATGAGGTATTATAAGTTATAGAAATATAACTTATTTAGGCTTAAAGAATTCAACATCATACAACGAGCAATCTCAGTGTGTTTGCGTGTATTAGGATGTTTTCTTAATGTCACTTGATTGACCTTTTCATTAGCCCGCTGTAATGAAAGTTGTAATTGATTCGTATGTCACCTGAAGCGCCTTCTCTTCGACTTCATCACCCATTAACCGTTTTCCCGCCATTTTTCGCCTTATTTTTTTTTAATTTCCTTCGTTTGTATTGCGTGTACCTCTCATTGAAATCTGCTTTTCCCATTGGCAAGAATTGTTTTCAGAAACATTATACGAAATGGCCTTTATTCTTAATAGAATTGTTAAGAAGCCCCCAAATAAAATAAAATAAAATAAAAAATGAATAAATAAAATAAAATAAAAAATGAATAAATAAAATAAATAAATAAAATACATACCAAAAAATTAAAAAAATAAAAAATAATAAAAAATAGAATTAAATACAAATTGCGTTTTCTTTTGTGTTTTTGTTTCAAGAGTAATTACTTTTTTTGCACAAAAAACAAAAGGCCATTTTAGAGAAAAAATTTTCCCTATCGACATTTTGCGTTCGTAAAACAAATCTGAATTCATTTGCTTGATCATAGTTAAAAAAAAGAAGTTTTTCTGATGTTTCTAATTCTTTTTAAATTTCAAAATTAAAAATAATTAATAAATGTTTCATGTGTATTGCGAGTACTTCCGATTATTCGTTGAATTATCTTCAAGTACTTTATCCATTACAACACGGGTCATTGCGGACAATTCTAGAATAAATTTTGGGCACCGTAAACCTAATTCTTGTTTTTATAAGTACAATATGATAACCTATCACTATTTAAGTTTACACATTACTATGATACACACACACACACACACACACACACACACACACACACACACACACACATATATATACATATATATATATATATATATATATATATATATATATATATATATATATAAAGAATAATTATTGGTCCTCCGAAAAAAGGAGGGTGGACCTATAAATTCACCCTTGTCCGTTCGTCCGTTCGTCTGTCCGCACTTTTCTTAATAACTACGCCTTGGAATTTTTTGAAATTTTGTTTGTCTATACTTTGCGATAACTCTTGGGTGTACCCTAGGAGCTCTTTTAGAGCTAATAAAACCACCCCATTGTGGGACTATTTTACCATATTTGTCCAAAATTTTTCCCTGTATGTCTATTTAGCAGTTTTGCATGGTGCTGAACTCAAATCTTGAATATGTTAAGGCCTTGGGGACATTTGGGGCTAAATGGGAGGGGGTAAATGATGGACTTAGTCATTTTAAAGTAAATAACAGGATCCGTTCGAAATTCCGTCCAAATTCCCAAGTTCAACGGAAACATTCCCGAGTTCGACTAGATACACATGGAGAAGGTCTGAGGTCACATCGACCGAAACGTTGTGAAAATGACACTCAATGAGAACAGTAGTTCCAAATAATACGAATGATAAAATGCTGATGACGACTTGAAAGAGGTGTCAACTGCGATGTGTATAATAGATTGTACGGCATAATCACGTTGACACACCGGTTCTCGTCAGATCACGGAAGTTAAGCAACGTTGAGCCTGGCTAGTACCAGATGGGTGACCATTTGGGAATTCTAGACGCCGTATGTGCTTTCAGGAAAGGTGTGGTGGGAGATTGCACACCTCTTGCCACACAAATTTCACGCGCAGGCACCCTTACAGTGGGTATCCATAGTCTGTCAAGACTGAAGGAAGCCTTGGGCGTGTATTTGATTATACACGCCTTGAAGGACACAACCAGAAACAAGAAACCAATCCGTATAATAAAAATGTAAATAGTTCGATAAAATCTGGGGAGAATTTCAAAAGTATTACCACTTATGAACAATATGATCTTTCATTATTAAGTGGTTGTGTTTACAATATTTTTTAGTATCTTTTTTATTTATTTTTCATCTGTTTCACGTTTAATAAAAACAAACGTTATTTTTTTTTATTGAAAATTTATAAAAAACCTTTTCTAAGCAAAAAAAGGCCCTTTGGTAACTTCTTCCTTCTTTGGTGCATTAAAACCGCAAATCAAGGGACGTAATTATCATCATGATAACAACAACGTCAACAGTGAACAACTTTGGACGATTTGGAACATATTTATTGCACAACATGGTGGAGATGATGTTCTCAGTCGAATTTTTTGTCATAATGCTTATTTGTGTTGAGTCTAGCGCTTGACCAATTGTCACCAAAATTGGTCAAAATATCGGTTATAACCTAACAAAACTGATTTAGTTTTGGAATATCGAGGTCAAGTGGCAACGCCAGCGTCACATAAAAGTCACACATTTGATAATAACTTCGGCACGGTTCATTGTAGATATTCTGTAACGTTGTCTTGGCACCAACACACGTTGTATGCTTTAGTTGCTAAGTGGACAAGCATTTCTTTGTAACGACGACATTTATTTCCTCATTGTTACGACCATCACGTCACCCACGAGATCGTCTTCTCGCGTGATATCGAACGTTATTCACGCCTCTCACGAGAACTTGAACGTTATATTGTTCCGAGCTGAACGTCCATTTGGTGACTGCCCTCTTTCTCCTTTTCGTAGCTTTTTTTTTCTTTTACCAGTGACGTCATTCTGCATGCATTTGCCTATAGATGTCCGCGCTTTGTTACAACTCACTACTCGGCCAATATTGCAGCCAACGAGGCGCAGCATCTTAAATATCATTGGTGTTTTGACATTGTACAAGTTCTGTCAGAGTCGAAATTCCGACAGTATTTCAACTTGCGGGTTTTCCAAAATTGATTTGCGGATCCGACGCTCTTTGATAATAATAAAAACAAACATGAAAAATTTCAGTCTGAACAGAAGAATAGCATGGCTAAAAATATAGGAATATTTCATACACTATAGAGAAGAAGAAAAAAACTGTTTTTTCCCTAACGTTGCCAGTAAAGGTAATTAGTATCACGATTGTTATGGTCTTGCTGGATAATATTCTGTGCTACTGAAAGGAAGACATTAATTTAGGTTTATTGTAAAAGAACCGCAATCAACAAATGTAGCCAGTTTTAAAGCATAGTTAATCAACCAATGTTGTCAGTTTTAAAGCATAGTTCATCAACCAATGGTGTCAGTTTTCAAGCATAGTTCATCAACCAATGTTGTCAGTTTTCAAGCATAGTTCATCAACCAATATTGTCCGTTTTCAAGCATAGTTAATCAACAAATGTTGTCAGTTTCAAAGCATAGTTCATCAACCAATGTTGTCAGTTTTTAAGCATAGTTAATCAACCAATGTTGTCAGTTTTCAAGCATAGTTCATCAACCAATATTGTCAGTTTTTAAGCATAGTTCATCAACCAATGTGGTCAGTTTTAAAGCATAGTTAATCAACCAATGTTGTCAGTGTTCAAGCATAGTTAATCAAGCAATGTTGTCAGTTTTCAAGCATAGTTCATCAACCAATGTTGTCAGTTTTAAAGCATAGTTCATCAACCAATGTTGTCAGTCTCCAAGCATAGTTCATCAACGAATGTTATCAGTTTTAAAGGATAGTTAATCAACCAATGTTGTCAGTTTTAAATAATAGTCAATCAACCAATGTTGTCAGTTTTCAAGCATAGTTCATCAACTAATGTTGTCAGTTTTAAAGCAGAGTTCATCAACCAATGTTGTCAGTGTTAAAGTATAGTTCATCAACCAATGTTGTCAGTTTTAAACCATAGTTCATCAACCAATGTTGTCAGTTTTCAAGCATAGTTCATCAACCAATGTTGTCAGTTTTCAAGCATAGTTCATCAACGAATGTTGTCAGTTTTCAAGTATAGTTCATCAACCAATGTTGTTAGTTTTAAAGCATAGTTCATCAACCAATGTTGTCAGTTTTAAAGCATAGTTCATCAACCAATGTTGTCAGTTTTCAAGCATAGTTCATCAACCAATGTTGTCAGTGTTAAAGTATAGTTCATCAACCAATGTTGTCAGTTTTAAAGCATAGTTCATCAACCAATTTTGTCGGTTTTAAAGCATAGTTCATAAACCAATGTCGTCAGTTTTAAAGTATAGTTCATAAACCAATGTTGTCAGTTTTAAAGCATAGTTCATCAACCAATGTTATCAGTTTTAAAGTATAGTTCATCAAACAATGTTGTCAGTTTGAAAGGATAGTTCATCAACCAATGTTGTCAGTTTTAAAGTATAGTTAATCAACCAATGTTGTCAGTTTTAAAGTATAGTTTATCAAACAATGTTGTCAGTTTTGAAGCATAGTTCATCAACCAATGTTGTCAGTTTTAAAGCATAGTTCATTAACCAATGTTGTCAGTTTTCAAGCACAGTTCATCAACCAATGTTGTCAGTTTTATAGGATAGTTCATCAACCAATGTTGTCAGTTTTCAAGCATAGTTCATTAACCAATGTTGTCAGTTTTCAACCATAGTAAATCAAGCAATGTTGTCAGTTTTCAAGCATAGTTAATCAAGCAATGTTGGCAGTTTTCAAGTATAGTTCATCAACCAATGTTGTCAGTTTTCAAGCATAGTTAATCAACCAATGTTGTCAGTTTTCAAGCATAGTTAATCAAGCAATGTTGTCAGTTTTCAAGTATAGTTCATCAACCAATGTTGTCAGTTTTAAAGAATTGTTAATCAATCAATGTTGTCAGTTTTCAAACATAGTTAATCAAGCTATGTTGTCAGTTTTCAAGCATAGTTCATAAACCAATGTTGTCAGTTTTAAAGCATAGCTCATCAACAAAACTTGTCAGTTTTTAAGCATAGTTTATCAACAAATGTTGTCAGTTTTAAAGCATAGTTCATTAAAAAATGTTGTCAGTTTTCAAGCATAGTTAATCAACAAATGCTGTCAGTTTTTATGCATAGTACATCAACAAATGTTGTCAGTTTTAAAGCATAGTTAATCAACCAATGTTGTCAGTTTTCAAGCATAGTTCATAAACCAATGTTGTCAGTGTTAAAGCATAGTTCATCAACCAATGTTGTCAGTTTTCAAGTATAGTTCATAAACCAATGTTGTCAGTTTTGAAGCATAGTTCATCAACCAATGTTGTCAGTTTTAAAGCATAGTTCATTAACCAATGTTGTCAGTTTTCAAGCACAGTTCATCAACCAATGTTGTCGATTTCAAAGCATAGTTCATTAAAAAATGTTGTCAGTTTTCAAGCATAGTTAATCAACCAATGTTGTCAGTTTTAAAGGATAGTTCATCAACCAATGTTGTCAGTTTTAAAGCATAGTTCATTAACCAATGTTGTCAGTTTTCAACCATAGTAAATCAAGCAATGTTGTCAGTTTTCAAGCATAGTTAATCAAGCAATGTTGGCAGTTTTCAAGCATAGTTCATCAACCAATGTTGTCAGTTTTCAAGCATAGTTAATCAACCAATGTTGTCAGTTTTCAAGCATAGTTAATCAAGCAATGTTGTCAGTTTTCAAGTATAGTTCATCAACCAATGTTGTCAGTTTTAAAGAATTGTTAATCAATCAATGTTGTCAGTTTTCAAACATAGTTAATCAAGCTATGTTTTCAGTTTTCAAGCATAGTTCATAAACCAATGTTGTCAGTTTTAAAGCATAGCTCATCAACAAAACTTGTCAGTTTTTAAGCATAGTTTATCAACAAATATTGTCAGTTTTAAAGCATAGTTCATTAAAAAATGTTGTCAGTTTTCAAGCATAGTTAATCAACCAATGCTGTCAGTTTTTATGCATAGTTCATCAACAAATGTTGTCAGTTTTAAAGCATAGTTAATCAACCAATGTTTCAGTTTTCAAGCATAGTTCATAAACCAATGTTGTCAGTGTTAAAGCATAGTTCATCAACCAATGTTGTCAGTTTTCAAGTATAGTTCATAAACCAATGTTGTCAGTTTTCAAGAATAGTTAATCAACCAATGTTGTCAGTTTTCAAGCATAGTTAATCAAGCAATGTTGTCAGTTTTAAAGTATAGTTCATCAACTAATGTTGTCAGTTTTAAAGCATAGTTCATCAACCAATGTTGTCAGTTTTTAAGCATAGTTCATCAAACAATGTTGTCAGTTTTCCAGCATAGTTCATCAAAAAATATTGTCAGTTTTAAAGCATAGCTCATTAACCAATGTTCTCAGTATTCAAGCATAGTTAATCAACAAATGTTCTCAGTATTCGAGCATAGTTCATCAACCAATGTTGTCAGTTTTCAAGCAGATTTCATCAACCAATGGTGTCAGTGTTAAAGCATAGTTCATCAACCAATGTTGTCAGTTTTCAAGTATATTTCATAAACCAATGTTGTCAGTTTTCAAGAATAGTTAATCAACCAATGTTTTCAGTTTTCAAGCATAGTTCATCAACCAATGTTGTCAGTTTTAAAGTATAGTTCATCAACAAATGTTGTCAGTTTTCAAGCATAGTTCATCAACCAATGTTGTCAGTTTTCAAGCATAGTTTATCAACAAATGTTGTTAGTTTTCAAGCATAGTTCATCAACCAATGTTGTCAGTATTCAAGCGTAGTTCATCAAACAATGTTGTCAGTTTTCAAGTATAGTTAATCAACAAATGTTGTCAATTTTTAAGCATAGTTTATCAACAAATGTTGTCAGTTTTAAAGCATAGTTCATCAACCAATGTTGTCAGTTTTCAAGCATAGTTAATCAAACAATGTTGTCAGTTTTCAAGTAAATTTCATCAACAAATGTTGTCAGTTTTCAAGCATAGTTCCTTTTTCTTACATAGGTGTCACTACTTATCAAGGCCCGAAGGCCACTCAGGGATAAGGGTGATTGCGTGCACAATAATCAAGTAAATAGTATTGTAGTAATCATTAGTATTGAGTGTTTTGATAGAGTGTATAACTTAAGGGTGCGATTTCTCAGGAGTTTGTTCATGTTGGACTTTAAGACGTCAAAGTTTAAGTAGGATGGGAAACAGTAAAGCGGCAGAGAGTTCCACTGGCGTGCAGTTCTAAGAAAGAAGGTTTGATCATAGAATCTACGTTTGGATTTAGGCACAGATAAAGAGTGGGGAAAATTATTGATAGTAGTTTCAGCCAGAAGGGTGTTTCTCGTGAAAGATTGGCGAGGGGGGACGAGGGATTGGAGCTCCGACGAGCACCTGTCATGGAAATAACGATAAAACAAAGGCAGGCTCGCAACGTATCTTGTGTTGGAGAGAGGCTGCAGGGAAGAGAAAAGGGCATCCCCCACTAAACCACGAAGTCTATTTTGTACTTTGTCAAGGCAGGATAGGCTGTTTTTAGCAGGTGCTGCCAAGATGTGGCACCAGTACTCCATCCTTGGACGTACTTGACTTTTATACAGATAGAGAATTGCATCAGTAGTGAGATATCTTCTGGAGCGGTAAAGGATACCACCATTTTCCCAGCATCCCTGGCAACAGATGTGATGTACGTGTCCCATTTCAGATCAGGAGTAAAGGTCAAACCCAGAAGCTTGTCAAAACATGGAGCCTCTCCAAGACAAGAGCCATCCATTTCAATTGATGCCGGGTGGGGATCAGAGCATTGATGATGTAAAGATAGAAGCTTGGTTTTGGATGCATTTAAAGTGACCAGCCACCTCTTCCCCCATTGTACAACGTGCTCAAGATCAGAGGAGAGAGAATTAGAGAGAACTTTGTCAGTTACGGCCTTTGATGCGTTGCCATGGATGTTTGTGTCATCAGCATAGATGTCAACGAATTATTTAAGTATGTGTTTTGAGAGAGCATAGTTCATCAACCAATGTTGTCAGTTTTCAAGCATAGTTCATCAACCAATGTTGTCAGTTTTCAAGAATAGTTAATCAACCAATGTTGTCAGTTTTCAAGCATAGTTCATCACCCAATGTTGTCAGTTTTCAAGCATAGATCATCACCCAATGTTGTCAGTTTTCAAGCATAGTTCATCAATCAATGTTATCAGTTTTCAAGCATAGTTCATCAAGAAAATGTTTTCAGTTTTCAAGCATAGTTCATCTACCAATGTTGGAAGGTTTAAAGTATAGTTCATCAACCAATGTTGTCAGTTTTCAAGCATAGTTCATCAACCAATGTTGTCAGTTTTCAAGCATAGTTCATCAATCAATGTTGTCAGTTTTCAAGCATAGTTTATCAACCAATGTCGTCAGTTTTCAAGCATAGTTCTGCAACCAATGTTGTCAGTTTTCAAGCATAGTTCATCACACAATGTTGTCAGTTTTCAAGCATAGTTCATCAATCAATGTTATCAGTTTTCAAGCATAGTTCATCAGGAAATGTTTTCAGTTTTCAAGCATAGTTCATCAACACATGTTGGAAGGTTTAAAGTATAGTTCATCAACCAATGTTGTCAGTGTTAAAGCATAGTTCATCAACCAATGTTGTCAGTTTTAAAGCATAGTTAATAAATCAATGTTGTCAGTTTTCGAGCATAGTTGATTAACCAATGTTGTCAGTTTTCAAGCATAGTTCATCAACCAATGCTGTCGGTTTTAAAGAATAGTTCATCAACCAATGTTGTCAGTGTTAAAGCATAGTTCATCAACCAATGTTGTCAGTTTTCAAGCATAGTTCATCAACCAATGTTGTCAGTTTTAAATAATAGTCAATCAACCAATGTTGTCAGTTTTCAAGCATAGTTCATCAACCAATGTTGTCAGTTTTCAAGCATAGTTCATCAACCAATGTTGTCAGTTTTCACGCATAGTTGATCAACCAATGTTGTAAGTTTTTAAGACTAGTTAATCAACCAATGTCGTAAGTTTTCAAGCAAAGTTCATCAATCAATGTTGTCAGTGTTAAAGCATAGTTCATAAACCAATGTTGTCAGTTTTAAAGACTAGTTAATCAACCAATGTCGTCAGTTTTCAAGTAAGGTTCATCAATCAATGTTGTCAGTTTTAAAGCATTATTCATCAACCAATGTTGTCAGTGTTAAAGCATAGTTCATCAACCAATGTTGTCAGTTTTAAAGAATTTTTAATCAATCAATGTTGTCAGTTTTCAAGCAGATTTCATCAACCAATGTTGTCAGTTTTAAAGCATAGTCAATCAACCAATGTTCTCAGTATTCAAGCATAGTTCATCAACCAATGTTGTCAGTGTTAAAGCATAGTTCATCAACCAATGTTGTCAGTTTGCAAGCATAGTTAATCAACCAATGGTGTTAGTTTTTAAGACAAGTTAATCAACCAATGTCGTCAGTTTTCAAGCAAAGTTCATCAATCAATGTTGTCAGTGTTAAAGCATAGTTCATCAACCAATGTTGTCAGTTTTAAAGACTAGTTAATCAACCAATGTCGTCAGTTTTCAAGCATAGTTCATCAATCAATGTTGTCAGTTTTAAAGCATTATTCATCAACCAATGTTGTCCGATTTCAAGCATAGTTCATCAACCAATGTTGTCAGTTTTAAAGAATTGTAAATCAATCAATGTTGTCAGTGTTAAAGCATAGTTCATCAACCAATGTTGTCAGTTTTAAAGAATTGTTAATCAATCAATGTTGTCAGTGTTAAAGCATAGTTCATCAACCAATGTTGTCAGTTTTAAAGAATTGTTAATCAATCAATGTTGTCAGTTTTAAAGCATTGTTAATCAACGAATGTTGTCAGTTTTAAAGAATTGTTAATAAATCAATGTTGTCAGTTTTCAAGCATAGTTCATCAACCAATGTTGTCAGTTTTCAAGCATAGTTAATCAACCAATGTCGTCAGTTTTCAAGCATTATTCATCAACCAATGTTGTAAGATTAAAGCATAGTTTATCAACCAATGTTGTCAGTTTTAAAGAATAGTTCATCAACCAATATTGTCAGTTTTAAAGAATTGTTCATCAATCAATGTTGTCAGTTTTGAAGCATAGTTCATCAACCAATGTTGTCAGTTTTAAAGGATAGTTCATCAACCAATGTTGTCAGTTTTAAAGCATAGTTCATCAACCAATGTTGTCAGTTTTAAAGGATGGGTCATCAACCAATGTTGTCAGTTTTAAAGCATAGCTCATCAACAAAACTTGTCAGTTTTCAAGCATAGTTCATCAATCAATGTTGTCAGTTTTAAAGGATAGTTCATCAACCAATGTTGTCAGTTTTAAAGCATAGTTCATCAACCAATGTTGTCAGTTTTCAAGCATAGTTCATCAATCAATGTTGTCAGTTTAAAAGGATAGTTAATCAACCAATGTTGTCAGTGTTAAATCATAGTTCATCAACCAATGTTGTCAGTTTTCAAGCATAGTTCATCAACCAATGTTGTCAGTGTTAAAGCATAGTTCATCAACCAATGTTGTCAGTTTTAAAGCATAGTTCATCAAACAATGTACTCAGTTTTCAAGTATAGTTCATCAACCAATGTTGTCAGTTTTCAAGTATAGTTCATTCAACCAATGTTGTCAGTGTTAAAGCATAGTCGATCAACCAATGTTGTCAGTTTTCAAGTATAGTTCATCAACCAATGTTGTCAGTGTTAAAGCATAGTTCATCAACCAATGTTGTCAGTTTTCAAGCATAGTTCCTCAACCAATGTTTTCAGTTTTCAAGCATAGTTCTGCAACCAATGTTGTCAGTTTTCAAGCATAGTTCATCAACCAATGTCGTCAGTTTTTAAGCATAATTCATCAACCAATGTTGTCAGTTTTAAAATATAGTTCATCAACCAATGTTGTCAGTTTTAAAGTATAGTTCATAAACCAATGTAGTCAGTTTTAAAGGATAGTTCATCAACCAATGTTGTCAGTGTTAAAGCATAGTTCATCAACCAATGGTTTCACTTTTAAAGGATAGTTCATCAACCAATGTTGTCAGTGTTAAAGCATAGTTCATCAACCAATGTTGTCAGTTTTAAAGCATAGTTCATCCACTAATGTTGTCAGTGTTAAAGCATAGTTAATCAACCAATTTGTCAGTTTTAAAGTATAGTTAATCAACCAATGTTGTCAGTTGTAAAGACTTGTTCATCAACCAATGTTGTCAGTTTTAAAGCATAGTTCATCAACCAATGTTGTCAGTTTTAAACCATAGTTCATCAACCAATGTTGTCAGTTTTAAAGTATAGTTCATCAACCAATGTTGTCAGTGTTAAAGCATAGTTCCTCAACCCATGTTGTCAGTGTTAAAGCATAGTTCATCAACCAATGTTTTCAGTTTTCAAGTATAGTTCATAGACCAATGTTGTCAGTTTTCAAGAATAGTTAATCAACCAATGTTGTCAGTTTTAAAGGATAGTTCATCAACCAATGTCGTCAGTTTTAAAGTATAGTTCATCAACCAATGTTGTCAGTTTTAAAGGATAGTTCAACGAATGTTGTCAGTTTTAAAGCATAGTTAATCAACCAATGTTGTCAGTTGTAAAGACTTGTTCATCAACCAATGTTGTCAGTTTTAAAGCATAGTTCATCAACCAATGTTGTCAGTTTTCAAGCATAGTTCATCAATCAATGTTGTCAGTTTAAAAGGATAGTTAATCAACCAATGTTGTCAGTGTTAAATCATAGTTCATCAACCAATGTTGTCAGTTTTCAAGCATAGTTCATCAACCAATGTTGTCAGTGTTAAAGCATAGTTCATCAACCAATGTTGTCAGTTTTAAAGCATAGTTCATCAAACAATGTACTCAGTTTTCAAGTATAGTTCATCAACCAATGTTGTCAGTTTTCAAGTATAGTTCATTCAACCAATGTTGTCAGTGTTAAAGCATAGTTCATCAACCAATGTTGTCAGTTTTCAAGTATAGTTCATCAACCAATGTTGTCAGTTTTAAAGCATAGTTCATCAACCAATGTTGTCAGTTTTCAAGCATAGTTCATCAACCAATGTTTTCAGTTTTCAAGCATAGTTCTGCAACCAATGTTGTCAGTTTTCAAGCATAGTTCATCAACCAATGTCGTCAGTTTTTAAGCATAATTCATCAACCAATGTTGTCAGTTTTAAAGTATAGTTCATCAACCAATGTTGTCAGTTTTAAAGTATAGTTCATAAACCAATGTAGTCAGTTTTAAAGGATAGTTCATCAACCAATGTTGTCAGTGTTAAAGCATAGTTCATCAACCAATGGTTTCACTTTTAAAGGATAGTTCATCAACCAATGTTGTCAGTGTTAAAGCATAGTTCATCAACCAATGTTGTCAGTTTTAAAGCATAGTTCATCCACTAATGTTGTCAGTGTTAAAGCATAGTTAATCAACCAATTTGTCAGTTTTAAAGTATAGTTAATCAACCAATGTTGTCAGTTGTAAAGACTTGTTCATCAACCAATGTTGTCAGTTTTAAAGCATAGTTCATCAACCAATGTTGTCAGTTTTCAAGCATAGTTCATCAACCAATTTGTCAGTTTTAAAGTATAGTTCATCAACCAATGTTGTCAGTGTTAAAGCATAGTTCCTCAACCCATGTTGTCAGTGTTAAAGCATAGTTCATCAACCAATGTTGTCAGTTTTCAAGTATAGTTCATAGACCAATGTTGTCAGTTTTCAAGAATAGTTAATCAACCAATGTTGTCAGTTTTAAAGGATAGTTCATCAACCAATGTCGTCAGTTTTAAAGTATAGTTCATCAACCAATGTTGTCAGTTTTAAAGGATAGTTCAACGAATGTTGTCAGTTTTAAAGCATAGTTAATCAACCAATGTTGTCAGTTGTAAAGACTTGTTCATCAACCAATGTTGTCAGTTTTAAAGCATAGTTCATCAACCAATGTTGTCAGTTTAAACCATAGTTCATCAACCAATGTAGTCAGTTTTCAAGCATAGTTCATCAACCAATGTTGTCAGTTTTAAAGGATAGGTCATCAAATAATGTTGTCAGTATTAAAGCATTGTTCATCAACCAATGTTGTCAGTTTTCAAGCATAGTTCATCAACCAATGTTGTCAGTTTTAAAGTATAGTTCATCAACCAATGTTGTCAGTTTTAAAGCATAGTTCATCAACCAATGTTGTCAGTTTTCAAGCATAGTTCATCAATCAATGTTGTCAGTTTAAAAGGATAGTTCATCAACCAATGTTGTCAGTTTTAAAGCATAGTTCATTTACCAATGTTGTCAGTTTTCAAACATAGTTCACCAACCAATGTTGTCAGTGTTAAAGCATAGTTCATCAACCAATGTTGTCAGTTTTAAAGCATAGTTCATCAAACAATGTTCTCAGTTTTCAAGTATAGTTCATCAACCAATGTTGTCAGTTTTTAAGTATAGTTCATCAAACAATGTTGTCAGTTTGAAAGGATAGTTCATCAACCAATGTTGTCAGTTTTTAAGTATAGTTCATCAACCAATGTTGTCAGTTTTAAAGTATAGTTCATCAAACAATGTTGTCAGTTTAAAAGGATAGTTCATCTACCTATGTTGTCAGTTTTAAAGCATAGTTCATCAACCAATGTTGTCAGTGTTAAAGCATAGTTCATCAACCAATGTTGTCAGTGTTAAAGCATAGTTCATCAACCAATGTTGTCAGTTTTAAAGCATAGTTCATCAAACAATGTACTCAGTTTTCAAGTATAGTTCATCAACCAATGTTGTCAGTTTTCAAGTATAGTTCATCAACCAATGTTGTCAGTGTTAAAGCATAGTTCATCAACCAATGTTGTCAGTTTTCAAGTATAGTTCATCAACCAATGTTGTCAGTTTTAAAGCATAGTTCATCAACCAATGTTGTCAGTTTTCAAGCATAGTTCATCAACCAATGTTTTCAGTTTTCAAGCATAGTTCTGCAACCAATGTTGTCAGTTTTCAAGCATAGTTCATCAACCAATGTCGTAAGTTTTTAAGCATAATTCATCAACCAATGTTGTCAGTTTTAAAGTATGGTTCATCAACCAATGTTGTCAGTTTTAAAGTATAGTTCATCAACCAATGTAGTCAGTTTTAAAGGATAGTTCATCAACCAATGTTGTCAGTGTTAAAGCATAGTTCATCAACCAATGGTTTCACTTTTAAAGGATAGTTCATCAACCAATGTTGTCAGTGTTAAAGCATAGTTCATCAACCAATGTTGTCAGTTTTAAAGCATAGTTCATCCACTAATGTTGTCAGTGTTAAAGCATAGTTAATCAACCAATTTGTCAGTTTTAAAGTATAGTTCATCAACCAATGTTGTCAGTGTTAAAGCATAGTACCTCAACCCATGTTGTCAGTGTTAAAGCATAGTTCATCAACCAATGTTGTCAGTTTTCAAGTATAGTTCATAAACCAATGTTGTCAGTTTTCAAGAATAGTTAATCAACCAATGTTGTCAGTTTTAAAGGATAGTTCACCAACCAATGTGGTCAGTTTTAAAGTATAGTTCTGCAACCAATGTTGTCAGTTTTAAAGCATAGTTCATCAACCAATGTCGTCAGTTTTTAAGCATAATTAATCAACCAATGTTGTCAGTTTTAAAGTATAGTTCATCAACCAATGTTGTCAGTTTTAAAGTATAGTTCATCAACCAATGTAGTCAGTTTTAAAGGATAGTTCATGAACCAATGTTGTCAGTGTTAAAGCATAGTTCATCAACCAATGGTTTCACTTATAAAGGATAGTTCATCAACCAATGTTGTCAGTGTTAAAGCATAGTTCATCAACCAATGTTGTCAGTTTTAAAGCATAGTTCATCCACTAATGTTGTCAGTGTTAAAGCATAGTTAATCAACCAATTTGTCAGTTTTAAAGTATAGTTAATCAACCAATGTTGTCAGTTGTAAAGACTTGTTCATCAACCAATGTTGTCAGTTTTAAAGCATAGTTCATCAACCAATGTTGTCAGTTTTAAACCATAGTTTATCAACCAATGTAGTCAGTTTTCAAGCATAGTTCCTCAACCAATGTTGTCAGTGTTAAAGCATAGTTCCTCAACCCATGTTGTCAGTGTTAAAGCATAGTTCATCAACCAATGTTGTCAGTTTTCAAGTATAGTTCATAGACCAATGTTGTCAGTTTTTAAGAATAGTTAATCAACCAATGTTGTCAGTTTTAAAGGATAGTTCACCAACCAATGTGGTCAGTTTTAAAGTATAGTTCATCAACCAATGTTGTCAGTTTTAAAGGATAGTTCAACGAATGTTGTCAGTGTTAAAGCATAGTTAATCAACCAATGTTGTCAGTTGTAAAGACTTGTTCATCAACCAATGTTGTCAGTTTTAAAGCATAGTTCATCAACCAATGTTGTCAGTTTTAAACCATAGTTCATCAACCAATGTAGTCAGTTTTCAAGCATAGTTCATCAACCAATGTTGTCAGTTTTAAAGGATAGGTCATCAAATAATGTTGTCAGTATTAAAGCATAGTTCATCAACCAATGTTGTCAGTTTTCAAGCATAGTTCATCCATCAATGTTTTCAGTTTTAAAGGATAGTTCATCAACCAATGTTGTCAGTTTTAAAGCATAGTTCATCAACCAATGTTGTCAGTTTTCAAGCATAGTTCATCAATCAATGTTGTCAGTTTAAAAGGATAGTTCATCAACCAATGTTGTCAGTTTTAAAGCATAGTTCATTTACCAATGTTGTCAGTTTTCAAACATAGTTCATCAACCAATGTTGTCAGTGTTAAAGCATAGTTCATCAACCAATGTTGTCAGTTTTAAAGCATAGTTCATCAAACAATGTTCTCAGTTTTCATGTATAGTTCATCAACCAATTTTGTCAGTTTTAAAGGATAGTTCATCAACCAATGTTGTCAGTGTTAAAGCATAGTTCATCAACCAATGTTGTCAGTTTTCAAGTATAGTTCATCAACCAATGTTGTCAGTGTTAAAGCATAGTTCATCAACCAATGTTGTCAGTTTTCAAGCATAGTTCTGCAACCAATTTGTCAGTTTTCAAGCATAGTTTATCAACCGATGTCGTCAGTTTTTAAGCATAATTCATCAACCAATGTTGTCAGTTTTAAAGTATAGTTCATCAACCAATGTTGTCAGTTTTAAAGTATAGTTCATCAACCAATGTAGTCAGTTTTAAAGGATAGTTCATCAACCAATGTTGTCAGTGTTAAAGCATAGTTCATCAACCAATGGTTTCACTTATAAAGGATAGTTCATCAACCAATGTTGTCAGTGGTAAAGCATAGTTCATCAACCAATGTTGTCAGTTTTAAAGCATAGTTCATCCACCAATGTTGTCAGTGTTAAAGCATAGTTCATCAACCAATGTTGTCAGTTTTAAAGTATAGTTAATCAACCAATGTTGTCAGTGTTAAAGCATAGTTCCTCAACCCATGTTGTCAGTGTTGAAGCATAGTTCATCAACCAATGTTGTCAGTTTTCAAGTATAGTTCATAAACCAATGTTGTCAGTTTTCAAGAATAGTTAATCAACCAATGTTGTCAGTTTTAAAGGATAGTTCACCAACCAATGTGGTCAGGTTTAAAGTATAGTTCATCAACCAATGTTGTCAGTTTTAAAGGATAGTTCAACGAATGTTGTCAGTTTTAAAGCATAGTTAATCAATCAATGTTGTCAGTTGTAAAGACTTGTTCATCAACCAATGTTGTCAGTTTTAAAGCAGAGTTCATCAACCAATGTTGTCAGTTTTAAAGCAGAGTTCATCAACCAATGTTGTCAGTTTTAAAGCAGAGTTCATCAACCAATGTTGTCAGTTTTAAAGCAGAGTTCATCAACCAATGTTGTCAGTTTTCAAGTACAGTTCATCAACCAATGTAGTCAGTTTTAAAGGATAGTTCAACGAATGTTGTCAGTTTTAAAGCATAGTTAATCAACCAATGTTTTCAGTTGTAAAGAATTGTTCATCAACCAATGTTGTCAGTTTTCAAACATAGTTAATCAACCAATGTTGTCAGTTTTAAAGCATAGTTCATCAACCAATGTTGTCAGTTTTCAAGCATAGTTCATCAACCAATGTTGTCAGTTTTAAAGGATAGTTCATCAACCAATGTTGTCAGTGTTAAAGCATAGTTCATCAACCAATGTTGTCAGTTTTAAAGGATAGTTCATCAACCAATGTTGTCAGTTTGAAAGTATAGTTCATCAAACAATGTTGTCAGTTTTAAAGGATAGTTTATCAACCAATGTTGTCAGTGTTAAAACATATTTCATCAACTAATGTTGTCAGTGTTTAAGCATAGTTCATCAACCAATGTTGTCAGTTTTAAAGTATAGTTCATCAACCAATGTTGTCAGTTTTATAGGATAGTTCATCAACCAATGTTGTCAGTGTTAAAGCATAGTTCATCAACCAATGTTGCCAGTTTTCAAGCATAGTTGATCAACCAATTTTTTCAGTTTTCAAGCATAGTGCATCAAGCCTTGACAACGCCGGACCAAAAACAACTCCAGATAAACATTCGTAGATCTTAATATTTAGGGGTGACAAATGTGTATGTTCGTAAATAATTTCCGCATTAAGTCATTTTACTCAGCTTTGGCATCGACTTTGTTTAGTCAGTCTTGGCACTCGCCCTTCTTGATTATTGTACTCTAAAGGATCTTCTGCCTAGCACAACGAAATACAAAACCATGAACAGAATTATTCCTGATTGCTTCCGTATTATATAAATCACCTGCTTTCCATGACCTAATGTTACTCTGATTGGGGAGCTTAAGTAGTCAACCTTGCCTAGGGGTTTCTCACAGACTAGCGGAAGGGAGGAGGCGTCTACTTCCTAATTCGACAGTAGTGCTGACCCGTCTCCCTATGCTGCGCCTAGTATTCCAATGTGGTCACCCATCTGGTATTAGCCAGACCTATTATTGCTTAACTTCGGTGATCTGATGGGAACCGGTGTGTCAACGTGATTATAACGTATCCACCTAATTTAAGAAGATAGAAAAGAAGAAAAATATTACTTCAAAATAAAAACCAAATCAACCATAAGTGTTAGATGGTTAGATTTGAGTTGCTTCCAATGTCTATCATCATACTAAAGCTGATTTAATCAACGTTTGTTGCTCTAAGGCTTTTGTCTCATATATTTTAATCACACAAAATGTATGCTGCTATTCCTCAGTTTTCAGATTGAATTATATTTGAAAAGAAAAACCGTTCTATGTTAATTGTTATTGTTAGTTGTAGTTTGCAATTAACTTGCCGACTGATCAATATTTAAAAAAAAAATGTTTCTGTCTATCATTCTTATTCTCTCTGATTGTATAATTTTGGCCTTTCTTTCTTATTTCATACGGTATCTATTACACTCGCTTCCGTAAATCTGCCCCCGTTTCTCTATTTAGTAACATTGAAAGGAAAGGATAAAAATATTGAAATAAACCATTATAAGCCAAACTCAATATCACCAGAGTAGTGTTAGGCTGAGAAGGAAATTCTTGCGGAATTTAAAATTTTTATTTCAAATTCGATATTGTCAAATAAATGTTCGTTATAATAACTTTACTTTATATAGCATTTTAAAAGAACGTTTTCTCCTCTATCTAATCGTTTGAATTATAATCGTTTTGAAACAATTAAGTTTTTTTTAAACGTTGAATACAAGACAAAAAAAAAAGCAAATTTGCACAATTTTCTTATTTCAATTCAAGCTAGGCCAAAAAACTGCTACAACAGCTGGCGATATCAGCAAAGAATTGGCCCAAGAACCACTACTGAACGCGTAGCACAATGGTGCTTTAAGAAATATCGTGGCGGTGAAAAGAGTCGATGATGATGAGCGTAGTGGTCGGGCATCGGATGCTGCCAACGATCAATTAATAACCTTAAAAGTAATATTCTCCTGAAGGTTCATTTCTCAATGTGGGTGGACGAAAAATAGAATTGCGAATTACTTAGAACCTCTATGCAGTCATGGCTGAGGGAACGAGAACATGCTAATCCCGTGAAGTAAATAAAAGGATTTTAGCAAGTAATCGTCACCGTTGCATTGACTTTGCTTCATTTAAATGCTCTTGACTTCGGGACGCGCGATGTAGACATCGGCAAAGATGTCAGGTTTTTTCCCTCCTTCGCGTTACAGATTCGAGCCTACCTGCCTATTACCACTTTTTTTAACACCCACTGTTGTTGTAATCCCCCCCCACGCTACTATCACCATTTTTTTGTTGTTGTTTACTAAACCATCTAAACACCCGGGCAACTCCAGGCACACCCGATAGTCTTAAATAGAAGGCGTCCAAACTTCTCATATGATGGCTTTAGGTCAACCAAGACTCACATCTGTAGAACAGTGCAGTGATGCGTACTGCTCTGTACACTAGCATTTCTCGGGTGGCTAATAAACTATGGTCAATTACTCCAAGGACGACGCAGTGCCGTAGAGCAGAGAAAGCATTTCAAAGATCACATAAGGAGATCCCCGAGGAAGTGTCGAATAGACTCCTCTTCACTAGAGGAACTTGCTTCCTGCCCGGATTTTTGGCGCTCCCTCTGCTCATAGGGAGGGGAGTGTATTGAGGAACAGCAAATAAAGGACCATACAGTAAAGAGTGCAAAGACACATGATTGCCTGTCCACCCTGCTCCACCCTGCTCCACCCTGCTCTACCCGGCACATCCTTCACATGCCTGATCTGATGTGAGAAGTGTGAAGGGCCAACATTGCCTTCACATTTTCTCCAAGTTTCAGAAAAATCTAATGGACGGGGCAAAAATTATGGGGTAAAAATGTCATTTTTTGCAATTTGGGGGCATTTGGGATCCCTTTTGAGCTCCTGGTGATGCCGAATCGCAGTGAAAATGGACAAACGGTGCAGTTTCATGCCTTAAAACATGCATATTTGAATTCAGTACCATGGAAAACCACTATATTGGACTATCAAATAGCATCAGCAGACTGACAAGGAGAAGAACCTTATCATCAGATGGACAACCAAGAAGAGTTTTTCATCTTTCAACTGATGATCGTATCTGCCTCATTAATCATTTCTGTCCTCGAATTGCTCTTAGTTTTGATAAGTGATGACACGATAGTAGAACACGACAATTTCTGGATTAAGTAAAAAACAAATTAATTCTCATGTGGTGTCTTAAGATCACCGACCAACTTGATTGCGTAGTCGATTTTGTACTCTGTCAAGGGAAGAAAGAGTACTCTGATTGACCATCGTCAATAAATATGACAGCAGCACCCCATAATGTTAGTTAGAACTCTTATAGTGTTTCTCATCTTCCAGCTGATAATCATTTCTATCCTCGAGTTGCTCTTAATTTTAATAAGTGATGACACGATAGTAAAACATTCCTGGATTAACTTTAAATATAAACATAACTTTGTTGAAAGGACAACAAGATTGAATAACAACAAGTTTCAAGAAAAGCCATTAGCAAAATATTTTCGAATATTGTTACTTAAATCTTATCTTTTTTAAAACTTATTTATTCTTTACTTAAATCTCATGTGTTGTATTAGGGTCGCACTCTTTTCAAATTCTATGAGTGACTGGAATATATTATGGTGTATGGGTGGAGGATGTTTATGCGGCGCAAGATGGTAAATACCAAAACAGTTCGTTTTGTTCTTTGGTGACTTGTTTACAACCGTACAAGCATTCCAAGGATAACAGATTTGTTTGATTTTATCCCAAAGAATTTCAGTATCTGTCAACGTCTTACAATTGACGATAAGTCATCGGTCCTGTTCTATTTCTGCCAGAAGAGTAGTTTCGCAAATTTGTTCTGTATCACTTAGTATCTAAAAACATTAAGTACTTCTGCGCACTTTGTTTCCTGCCGAAAAAATGAAGCTTCGTTCGGAAACAGTCGACAGGACCTTCACACAAAAAAAAGAAAATAAATAAATAAAACACAATAGATAAAGAATTATCTATCTATTAAAATGCTCAATAACACGGATCAACAACAAATTTGTTGTTTGCAGTTTTTTTCAGCTGATGTAAGACAGATCTGATGCGCTGAATGCAAAATTCACATTGGTTTTGCTCAATCAGGTCAAGTTTTGGAGCTATGGCCACATATCATTCGTAAAATGTTATGTTTTGTATTGTAAATGATTATTTTAATGGCAAGAGGTATTCATGTTCGATAATTCTAGGTTTTTATGTTGAAAAGGGATTAGTTTGAAGTCATAAAACCTCAAAATATTTTTTTTAAATTCGTGTTTAGCATACATGAAGAAGGACTGGCCTGTGCGGGAGGAATTAAAGCCTTGCAAAAAAAAAAAAAAAAGAACGTCACTAACAACCGTTTGGTGGATAGAAACAGAATTCTCTACCCACCGCTTCACATCAAGATCGGCTTAATGAAGCAGTTCATAAAAGCTCTGGATTAGAATGGCGACTGCTTCACTTATTTCTGCCAGGATTGACCATGGAGGAATTGAAAGCTGGCATCATTGACAGTCCTCAGATCTGGCAGTTCATCACAGATCCAGAGTTTGAGAACTCAATGAACTAAGTGAACCTGGAATCGTGGAAGGCATTTGTTCTGGTAGTAAAGAACTTTCTTGGGCAAAAATAAAGCTGAAAACTACGCAGAACTTGCCAACAACACGTTGGCTGCTTTCAGAAACCTGGGCTGCAACACGAGCGTCAAGATGCACCATCTATTTTCAGGTCCTCGATATGACCTAAAACTATATCCGATGGTGAGGCCCCACCTTGTGGGCCTCGGGGAGTGTGGAGCCACCCTTTAATTGCCATAGCTCTCAGGTCCACTCTGACCAATCGTTCCTCAAAATAACTTGATTCGGCATTAAATAACCTGAAAAAGGCTGAGATGCCGTAAAACAAAAACAACCAACCATCTATTTTCACATATGGACTGATTTCATGAGAAACTGGATGCCATAAGTAGCGAGTGGGGGAAGAGATTGAAAAAAAATGGAGGGTAAGTATCGCTGGGACGCAGTCATGGTGGCTGACTGCTGTTAGAATCTGAAGAAGGACCTCCCTGCTGCTGAGAATTCAAGAGTTCGAAGAAACGAAAGTTCAAGCCTTGAAGTTTGAACAATGCAGAAGCAAGATGCAATTTACGTTTACTTACTTTTATCAATGCCTACTATTCAGTTGACAATAATCGATGTTTCGATTAGGTAATCAATATATGTTGTTGGCAAAACATTTTTAAATATATCCAAGATGATATATGTTGACAAAAATCAGCTGATAATGCTACAAAAATGGAATCGATTTTGTAAAAATATCTGCTTTTTTTTTCAAATCAACTTAGCACAAAAACTTGACCTGATCGGAGCGAAACGGATGCCATTTGCTGATTCAGCAGTGCAAAAATACCCCAATCGTTGTAGAAATCTAGACAACTTTCGAAAAGTAAGAAAAAATGGTTGTCCAGTGAATTATTTATCTATTAAAATATTCAGAAATCACTCTACTCTGTAAACTAAGTTAAATGGTCGAATATAGTCGAGTGCGACTCGAATGCTCATTTTCATAAACTATTATACCTATGTGTAGAAGAGGGCGACATTTCATTCCCAGGATTACTGCACTCGCCCTTGATCCTCTCCTTATAATGCTGAGTGAATGATTAGTAAGATGGTATCAAATATTATTTTTAATTCTTTTGTATTACTCGATCGAGTATTGAACCCCGGTCTCTCAACCCATTTATTAACACTTTTGCCATTATGCCAGGTGTACAAAATACGTAAACGTAAATATTTAAATTAAAAAGCATGAAACATAATCGCTTGACCAATCGTCACCAAACTTAATTGAAAGATCAGTCATGGTCAAACTTAGAACTGATTTAATTTTCAGCTAAATCAAGATTAAGAAAAAAAAGTTCTAGTTTTAGCGATAACTTCAGTTCTTCGTATTATTTTGATTCAACGTTTCGGTCGATGTAACCTCCGACCTTCTTCAGTTCATTTATATCTAATTCTTGTACTTACACTAGAACTTACTCTACCCTATACTCCAATTGTATCATCATTTTTTTTATCCGCGATCTCTGGTTAGACTCTCTTTTTTTTGTTTCATTTTATTTCAGAAATCAAGACACCTTGTCCTGCCTTGATAGAGTTCAAAATAGACTTCGTAGCCGCGTAGGAGATGTCCTTTTCTCTTACCTGCAACCTCTATCTCACAGAAGAGATATTGCGAGTTTGTCTCTGCTGTATCGTTATTTTCATGGAAAGTGTTCGACTGAGCTTCAGTCTATGGTTCCCCCCTCGCCAAACTGTCACAAGAAACACTCGTCAAACTGAAAACACTATCAACAATTCCACTCTTTATCTGTGCCTAAACCTAAATGTAGATTCCATGAACAAAGCTACTTTCTTAGAACTGCACGTCTGTGGAATTGTCTTCCGTTTTCCTGCTTTCCGGCTGACTACAATATGGTTGTCTTCAAGTCTAACGTAAACAAGTTCTTGAGGTGCCGTTCCACTTGTTAACAAATTTACCGAATTTCCATTACTAACGATTACTATATTGTCCAATTTCTACTGTATACTCTTTACCCCTTATCGTCAAGTGGCCTCTTGGCCTTGATAAGTGGTGGTGCCTATGTAAAAAACAAAAAAACAAAAAAACCCTCACTTCCTGGGGCTTACACTTGATCTCTATATGAGATACATAGATATTCAAATATGTTCTCCCTTTTTTTTTTTTACACGGTGGTCACCACTTATCAAGGCCCGGAAGCCACTCAGGGATAAGGGTTATTGCAAGTACAGTACGTTAGTGTGGAGATTTGATGAAGTGTTTACTTAAGGGGGTGGTTCATTAGGAATTTGTTAACGTTGGACTTAAAGACATCCAAGTTGTAGTCAGGTGGGAAGCAGGCAGACGGAATAGAGTTTCACAGGCGTGCAGTTCTAAGAAAGAAGCTTTGTTCATGGAATCCACGTTTTGATTTAGGCACAGATAAAGAGTGGGGGAATTTTTCACAGTGGATTCAGCTAGACGGGTGTTTTTCGTGAAAGATTGGCGAGGGGGGGGCAGAGATTGGAGTTCAGACGAGCACCTGCCATGGGAATAACGATAAAACAAGGATAGGCTCGCAACGTCTCTTCTGTGGGAGAGAGGTTGCAGGGTAGAGAAAAGGGCATCCCCCACTAAGCCACGAAGTCTATTTTGTACTCTGTCAAGGCAGGATAGGCTATTTTTAGCAGTTCCTGCCCAGATATGGCAACAGTATTCCATCCTTAGACGTACTGCTGCCATATCTGGGCAGGAGCTGCTAAAAACAGCCTATCCTGCCTTGACAGAGTACAAAATAGACTTCACATTTCAAACACTTATTTAGTAAAGAAGTTGAGAACATTGTTTTCCTCTCCTCATTTAACAATTTAAATATGTTATAGTATACCTTCTTGCTCTTAATGGATTCCAGGACAAGAATCCATCTAGTCTGGTGGAGTATCCAGCTTCGTGTTATTACTTGAGGTAACATCACTTGGAGAAGGAGCACAATTCCTCGTGGGTTCTCCATAGGCAGGAAATCTTATTTGGGAAGCAAATACTATGTAATTTTGAATATTTAGTCAGGGTTTACTTGTTGGAAAAAGTATACTCATGCCAGGTTGTTCTGACAAACTCGTGTACATAGAAACTTTAGACGTTCGAGTATAATATCTAGTAGACATGAACATTCTTGTGATAGTTTTATAAATTTTACTATTAAATTAGAAGTGAATGTTTTCTTTGTGACATCGTGACTATAAGATTGCCTTGCGCAACTAACGGTCTATTTCTGTCTGGTTTAAATTTCCAACAGAGTTTCGTTTTCCTAGATAGATTGCCTTCACCACCACTGAGGATATCCATTTATTCCCTGTATGATAACTAGGACTGTGACAACAGCATATTCTTGTCATTGTTTTGACTCTTGAGTATATATCCGTTAATATCTTACATGTTTTTATATAGACGGATGTGGTTCTCGGTTGATTAAGTGTGTGTAGCTGTGTAGGATATATACCCGAGAGTCAAAAGTATGAAAAGAATATTCTGTTGTCACAGCCCTGGTGACAACCCTCCAAAATATCAGAGGAAGGAGAAAAGATACTAAACCTTCCCTAACAATGATGTGGAACTGTTCAAGGGACAGATGTTCAGTTTCCTAAGGTATTATACGTATCCGTATACCGTGCTAAGAAAATTGCTCACATTTGGTAGTATCCCGTATCTCTGCAAAGCGACCATTTGCCCATGTATGGAATATTGTTGTCACGTCTGGGCTGGTACATCTATCATTAGTCTTGCCCTCTTTGCTGCATCCCTTTGTCCGTTTTATAAGTACTTTAATGGAATGTGCTCTGATGAACTCATTGCACGTGTGCCTCTCCTCGACGTACAAACCTGTCTAGCAGCAAAATACCACCCCTTTACTGTAGAGGTCCCTACATACCGGAAAACATCCTGCTCTAATAGTTTCTTTCTTCGAACTGCTAGTCTTTGGAATTCCCTTCCTGCTTCCCTGACTGTGCTAATATGCAGAAGCTTAAATGAAGCATTAGTGAACAATCATATCGCTCATCTCCTCACATAGTCCCATGTAGGTATTGTCTCAAATAGTAGCCCCCTTATGTCTAAGTGACTATATGCCTTGTTTGGGGCGAACAAGAGTAAAAAAAAAGGGCATGGAAATGTAAATAATGTTTACATATTCAACACCACCAATATATTTATGCATCTATAATTGTATGTATATTTTTGTCTAGTTTATTTTAACGCTAATTTTATAGCCGCCTTTCATTACACATATTGAGGCTCTGTATGTGTGTGTACGTGTATGTGTGCGTGTGTGTATACGTGTGTGAGTCTACGCGTATTTGTATACGAGGCGTGTGCGTATATCTTTGATGCTACTCACACACCCACTTCTGTGGCATTGTTTGACCTATCCCTCACAAAGAAACCATTCTTTGCTCGGCTTATTCAAACGAACAATTACGTCACCGTAAACGCTCCCAAATCTTTGCATTATGGCCGGATAACTTTGGACAATTCGCTCTTTATTCTTTATTTAAATAGAATTGTTTGAACCTTTCACAAGAAGAATAAAGAGTGGACCGGAAACTCACACGCCACACGCATGCGCCCTAATCGCTTATCGTCAGTCGTCCATTGTTTTAGTATTTTTTTTGTCTTCTTTTACTCTTTGTCGGGCAAATAGCAAACAAAACTATACATTTTGTGACAGGATGTGACACCGAATAAAACATGACTGTCATTTAATAATAATAATAATAATAATAATAATAATAATAATAATAATAATAATAATAATAATAATAATAATAATAATAATAATAACAACAACAACAACAGCAACAACGCATATTAAACCCCCATTCAAACACATCAAAAGAGGAGGGTAGGAGGTTGGCATCAACTGACACCATACAAAGAGTTGAATCAAGAAGGATGGAAAGGCCGATGGGAGAAAGCACCAGTCAGACCTCCGCTGGATGAGTGCGAAGAAGACTGGGACCATTGTGGTGGCTTATTGTCACCCAAATTCCAGTGAAGATTAATGCTCGTTGCAAACAAGAAATTAACAGTAAACGGCTGTTGCGATAACGCAAAATCATCTGCAAAGGTTAACGAAAGAGGTGAAAAGCGGTGGAAATCTGGGGAGATTTGTTGTCACTCAATCTCCAGAGAACACCACAGGTTATTCTCAAAAGGAAATATTTGATGATGGCCTGTGCAATTACCTCTAGTGAGAAAATAATAATAATAATAATAATAATAATAATAATAATAATAATAATAATAATAATAATAATAATAATAACTAGCAGGACCCGTGGAAATTCCACGGTAGTTAAAATCTTGTAAAACACATAATAAGAAATTCCTTATTGTTATATTACAAAAATGAACGTATGGAAGCAAGTAGAACAAACAAAGAACTGTAGTTAAAACTTTTATTGATGGCCAATGCGATCGTAACTGATGCTGTTGATATTGTCAGGAAGTGCTGGTGATGATTGAGGCGGTGACAGGGACGTTGATCAGCTGCTTGGAGTGAGAATAGTGGTCAGTCAGCAGGTTCTGGGGAGTCAGACTGTGAATTAAAAAAAAACTGTGTGACATTGTTGACATCGATTTTGTGAAAGTTCTGATGACCCCAAGTTGTTTAATATTTCAGGACATCTTGGATTACATGTATAGGTAAGGAATAGGTCTGGCTTTCCATATTTACAGAAAACTGCCATTGCATCTTGATACAGTTGTTGAAGATTCCTAGGACTTCCTGTAAATGAAGATGGTAGAATAACTGGTACACCAGAATCGCCATATTCATTCCTTGCTAAATGATCCATTAAGCCAGAATATTGAGCAGTTCTTGGTTGACTTTGATAACTTTTAATGAAGTTAAATAAGCAACCGTCAACTTTTAAATATGCAATAGACTTTTCTATTTATTTAAAATTTTATTCAATGAAGATTTGGAAATTCACAAATATTTTTTAAGTCGAATTAGTGATATAGATTTCAATTAATGCATCACAACTTCCTGATAATATAAATAGAACACTGAATTTTCTGTACAAAAGTTTTTTCCATAAAAAACATTGTAATCTGTTATAATATTCAGACTCTTGTGTATTACATGTATAGTGTTTCTGTAAATCTTACGAAATACAGTTAAATTTTGATTTTTCGATAATCAAAATGATGTGAGGTAGGTTAAACAAACTGTACACTACTTTTTCATCAAATTATGAATTTTAAATATAAGGAAAGCAATTAAAAAAAAATTTTTTTCCAAAATCATATTTACATCCAAGTTAATTTTTAGATTCCATAGCTGTTCCTGATTGTTTTCATAACACTTCACGGTAAACAATATTCTTAGTATATGTTACACCACGCTTTCTGACCTGATTATCATCTCTATGCAGTTGCATTACCTTAAATTTCACACTGTGCTTAGATCGAGCTCTTGAACATGCCACATACAGCTGACCATGAGAAAATACAGGGTGTTGAAGATATATACCAACCTTATCCAAAGTTTGGCCTTGTGTTTTATTGATGGTCAGTGAATATGCTAATCGTATTGCAAACTGTATCTGATGAAATGCAAACGGAACATTTGTATCACTTGGCTTTAACTTAATTCTTGGAATGATAACTGTGGAACCTCTATTAGATCCATTAATTAAAATAGCAATGATGCTGTTTTGATGACATTCTTTTATTTTCATCCTAGTTCCATTACAAAGTCCTTGATTTATGGATAAATTTCGCAGTCGGATTACTATTGCCCCTATTTTCACATTAAGTCGGTGAGGTAAAATTCCAGATGGAGTTAATGAATTTATGAACTCGATAGGATAATTTTGAAGTTCAGCATCATCATCGGAGATGTAATCTGCACTTAAATATGTATTTATGCCTCCGGGAAGATTATTTAGAATTTCTACATTTACTGTTAAACATTCTGTATTTTTTAGAGTCATGATGATTCAATTTTCCATTTCTTGAGGGCTGCAATCAAATATTTCTGAGATTAGAGAACCATTACATACCGAATAGTCAGGAACATCTATGGCATCTACAGGAACGTCATTAATACTGCTCGTTAGTGTACCATTACAAAGATGAAGGAGCCATCTAGAAAACTCCTGTTCATTTATGTTAGTTCTGACGTTTTGTGTTAGTTGTAATTGACTGAAATGATGCCACAGTGGGCATCTTTTAAGACAGGTGTCTATAAAAGATGTAGGTGATCCATGTGGCACTACTGGCAAAATTTGCCTGAAGTCACCTCCAAGTATGAGAAATTTTCCACCAAATATTTTATCGTTACCCATTATATCTTGTAAACATCTATCTATAGCAAGCAGTGCATGATTAGGTATCATAGAGGCTTCGTCTATGATGAATACCTTTACCTTTCTCAAAAAAGAAGCATGCTCTGATACAGGAGAAACGTTACAGACACCGGTTTCTGTCAGAGGTACAGGTAGTTTGAATATACTGTGGAGTGTTTTCCCTGAAGTTAGTAGCATTGCAGCAATGCCGCAGTGGCGGTTACAGTACTGCTGGAGGTGAAGTAATCATATAACATGTTGAATAAAAAGGTTTTTCCTGATCCGGCTGGGGCATCTAAATAGAAGCAATTGTTGTGTGGGGCTTCTTTTTCAGTTGCCAGGACAGCCTTGATTATAGTATTAAAGACCTCTAATTGTTCATTGTTTAACAATTCAACATTAGGCCCGGTTGTATTTCGCGTCATATTATCTATTGGAGGATCACCTGTTGGTTCAGGTAAACCCATTGCCTGGCAAGAAGAACCATGCTCATTAAATATTGCTTTTATCAAATGAATGACTTGGGGGATATGTATATACACTGGACCCCGCCCTTTGCGGCCCGGGCGACAAGATCAAAGTGTAGTATCTGTTCCGGCAGATACTGCAAGCTATGACTAGCTATGACTAGCAAAGACCAGATGTGGGGGCAACCCCACATGCCTGACCATTAACCAGCTCCCATTTCCCACCTCTCGGGAGCTGGTCCCCTTTTTCCCTTCCCCCTCCCTTCACTCCTCACATTAAAAATCGGCCTTGTGCCTAATTTGCTCGGTGGGGGAGCAAATAAATACCATCTGTTCCGACAGATACTGCAAGCAAATACCATATGTGGGGGTAACCCCACATATCTACCTTGGTCAATGTAGGGTCAACTCTTCATACCAACAGTTCCTATCCAACTCCCATTTCCCACCCATCGGGAGCTGGTCCCCATTTCCCTCCCCCCTCCCTCTCTCTCTCCACATTTAAAAACGGCCTTGTGCCTAATTTGCTCAGTGGGGAAGCAAATAAATACAAACTGGGGGATATGTATAATATATCCACCAATCCACTACACTTTACCGTAAAATTCGGCTAAAACAATTGTTGACGAATTACCTCCTTTGAATCGATATCGTCTGCTTGTGACAATTGAAGCGAAAACCTTATTAGGTATTAAATTCTAAAACATTTTAATACAGCTGGCTAATTGGCTATAAAGTAAGTTATTCCGATCTTTGATCTGACAGTTTAATTTTAAAAAAGAGCTTAACATTTTCTTGTATCTTTTTTTTATATTAAGAAAAGTGTAAGCATCATGCTGAAATAATAAAAATGCCATTCTTAATAAGGGGAGAGGGTTTGACTATTCTAAATCTTCACCTAAATAACCATTTAATGAAAAAAATGTTTAAAATGTTCTTGTATCTTTTTTATAATTTTTGTTAAATAAGAAAAATCAATAAACTTTGATAACACTATTGTAAGAATCATGCTGACAGCCATTCTTAATATGGGGAGGGGGGTTAACTAATCTGAAACTTTACCTAACAATGTAAAAAAATAAGGGAAAATATACGTATGAACAATAAATATTTCTTCAGTTAAATAAATTATACTGTAAATCTTTAAATAAGGAATAAATATTTATTTAAACCATAATTATTGAAACAGTATTTTACTGCATAAAAAAACTGTTATGGGGAGAAGGGTTAACTATTTTGAACCTTCACCTAAATAGCGATTTAATGAAAAAAAAATTTAATGGTCTTGTATCTTTTTTTTTTGTATAATTTGTTTTAAAATAAATTAAAAAAAAACTTTGATACCGCTATTGTAAGAATCATGCCGAAAGCCATTCTTAATATGGGGAGGGGGTTGTATCTTTTTTATAAATTTTGTTAAATGATAAAAATCAATAAACTTTGATAACACTATTGTAAGAATCATGCTGAAAGCCATTCTTAATATGGGGAGGGGAGTTTACTATTCTGAAACTTTACCTAACAATGTAAAAAAATAAGGGAAAAATATATGTATGAACAATAAATATTTCTTCAGTTAAATAAATTATACTGTAAATCTTTAAATAAGGAATAAATATTTATTTAAACCATAATTATTGAAACAGTATTTTACTGCATAAAAAAAACGGTTATGGGGAGAAGGGTTAACTATTTTGAACCTTCACCTAAATAGCGATTTAATGAAAAAAAAAAATTCAATGGTCTTGTATCTTTTTTTTGTATAATTTGTTTTAAAATAATAATAAAAAAAAACTTTGATACCGCTACTGTAAGAATCATGCTGAAAGCCATTCTTAATATGGGGAGGGGAGTTAACTATTCTGAAACTTTACCTAACAATGTAATAAAAATAATGGAAAAAATATATGTATGAACAATAAATATTTCTTCAGTTAAATAAAATATACTGAAAATCTTTAAATAGGAAATAAATATTTCTTTAAATAAATTAAATCGTAAGTAATGAAACAAAGTGTTTTATTTCATATTAAAAAAATTTGTCATGTCCATTTTTTATAGTATTTAAATATGTATGCTCTGTCGGTGGGCATTAGAAGATGATGAATGCCTGTAAAAGAAGCAAATAAAACAGACAAAACATAAATAATAACTATGTAAACAACGTCAAGATGTATAAATGTTACAAAATTACTCGATTCGGCATTAAAGAACACGAAAAAAGATTGATATGCCGTAAAACAAAAGCAAAACAGAACAAGACGTAAAATATGTTTTGACTATGTTACTCAGTGTATTTGCGAATGGTGACTTTGGTTATTTATTTAATAAAGTAATTCCTGACTTTTGTAACATTTATTTCGAAACATATTTTTTGTTGTGTAAATAAAAAGTAAATAAAAAAACATAAAGTGGCACAGTAAACAAAAAAAAAAAAACGAACTCGTAACGTTAAATGTAAAAAATATATTTATTACTGAATAAACGTTCCTACAATAATAAACAGAAGGCATCGTTAAAAATGTAAGTTAAATACTATTTAAACTGTGGAACGATACCTTCTATGCATAATTGCCTTTAAAATAATCCGGAACCATAAATAGTCAGTTATTATTATTTTTTTTTTCGGGAACTTTTGGGAAATAAAAGGGGTTACTGATTTTTAACTGACAAAGATTAAACAATAAAGGGAGATAATTCACATTAATTAATGTTTGCAATGATGATGACGCGTTTCATTAATTAATGTCGGCGATGATGATGACGTGACACCGTACGTACAAGCAAATTAATATATAGATAATAATAATAATAATAATAATAATAATAAAAATATTAATAATAATAATAATCCAATCATCCCCCCTAAAAAATAAAGAATGATGCCAAATAGCCGAGAAGGCTAAAGGAGGATAGAAAGACCGAGGAGAGGGAGCGCTGGCTAGACCTCCGCTGGACAAATACCAAGAGAACTGGTACCTGGGAGAGGCTAATTGCCACTCAAACACTAGTGGAGACCAATGGTCGCTGCTAGCAAGAAATCAATGGTAAGCAGCTGTTGCGATAATTCAACTTCATTTACAAATGTTATCCAAAGAGAGGGAGACTACTGAAAATCTGGGGAGACTTGTTGTCACTCAGCTTCCAGGGAACACCACAGATTGTTCTCACGGAAAGATCCTTTATGATCTGTGTGAAAGCTCATTGAGAGCCAATAATAATAATAATAATAATAATAATAATAATAATAATAATAATAATAATGATAATAATAATAATAATAATAATAATAATAATAATAATAATGATAATAATAAACAGGTTTTATTTCACGGCGACTTATCTGTAAATTCGTTAGATTTCTGCCTTGTTTTTCTTGTGGCCTATTTCTTTTTCGTGAGACAAGGAATATCCATCCGATAAGGAGGTCATAGTGAAACAATTGCTGCACAAATCAAACCACATTTGGTTTAACTTTACAGTTGGGTTAATATTTAGCTGCGGCTTTGTAAAGATACAGTTATCGTGATGTTTTCCCTGTAAGCTCAACAATTAGGCAGAGTATAGTTTTCAGATCAGAATTCGAGTAAGACTATGTGTTTAGACAGTAACACCACAGAGAGAAGAAACAATCAGTATTGGGTGGTGAATGACCAGGGAATATTTTTCTCTTTCGATTGAAACAGCAGAAAGAGAGAGAGAGAGAGAGAGAGAGAGAGAGAGAGAGAGAGAGAGAGAGAGAGAGAGAGAGAGAGAGAGAGCAGTGGGTGTAGATATCTTCTGCTTTCCTTCAATGAGGAAGTGTTTCAGAAGTTGTAGGTATTTAGTTCCTTCCCACAACAGGAATTGGAATGGAAACCTCTGTTCATTCTCAAAAGACAATGGATACCCCCTGTAAAGTAGCTGCGCGTGAAATTGTGAGGCAAGGTTTTGCAATAACGAACCACACCTTTCTTGACTCGGCACTGCTTGAGTCAAGTGGCAAGGAAAAGTCCAGGATGACTGGAAACAATGCCGAGATAAGCGGAGAGTACATGCAGAACCTGGAATTCCCAAATAGTCACCCATTTCAGTACTAACCAGGCTCAACATTGCTTAACTTGGGTGATCTAACAGGAACCGGTGTGTCAACGTGAGTATGTCGTATATACAACAGGAAGGGGCGATACAAGATGGAAGAGTGAAGCCAATGCCTCTAAAGGACCTTTTAAAATGCCTGAGTAGTCCCGTCGGCAACCCCCGGTAGGGGCCCCCCAGACAGTAAGCAATAAATAGTCCATCCGAAAGATGGTAGGCAAAACCGCACCTCAGCCCGACAGATCCAAGATCATACCACACTAAAAAATTACGAGGCATTCCAGAATAAACAACAACGAAAAAAACACATTTTGCTTTAATATCCATATTTTTTATTTATCTTTGATTTCCGATTCAAGTATAAACAAAACTAGCAGGGTGGAGGGGCGTTGCTCGGTTGTAAAATAGGTTTAAATATGATATTTTGATTTATGCAGGGTTCGTATTTAATATTATAGAGTTAATTTTCTATCGATTATTTCATGTATTATAACAAATATTTGGCTGTTATTTCAAAATAAACAAGTTAGCATGCATGCCCCCCCCGTGAGTGCACAGTGAACGATGCATAAAAATATGATTAAGTTCCCCCATTTAGCCCTCAAAGTCCCCAGAGACACAACTCCCAGTTCTACAGGGTGGAACGATAAAAAAAAAAAAAAACAATAAAGCTTTTTAAAAATTTAATGAAAAAAATCAATTCAGGTAACTTGATTATGTAGTAGAGCTGACATTTATTCAATGTAGGCGTCTTCAGCCTCAATCATCGCTTCGATACGAATCCGGAACTGGGAGCATGCCTTTTCCACAAACGCCGGCTAGAGCTCAGATAATACTCGGCAGAGGGCAGCGATCATGCTGTTGTGGGAGGTCATGTTGGTGATGTTCGCACGTATGACCAAACGAAGAAGCTCAGTGGGGAAGGAGGGGGTAGTAAGAGAAGAGTACAAAGTTTTAGCACTTCTGCCTCGGTCTTTTTGGACTTATGGGCCGGTGTAAAGTTCTGCTGCTACACCCACGGCCTGCCAGCGGCCACCTGATTGCACCAAAGGATCACCACACTCTTCAGCGTTGACTTTCAAGCCGACTTCGAAGATGTGAGGTGGTATGAGGTGGCCCTCACTTGAAACCAGGCTAAAGACAATAACCGTGGCCGAAAACTTTGTTTTCATCATCCTGGGCACGTTTCTGTTATTTGTGGCAATCCAGTGATGCATTTTAAGGGTGCTGGCAATGGTCCTGATGTCATAACAGATTAGTAGAGAGCATGAGTTGTACAGCGGCGCATATCCAATCCCGCTCATTGAATATTGTGTCACTTTAAGACATGATGGAAGGCTCCTATTGCACTTGAGATTTGTACAGAACTGACCAACTAGTAGATGGTTTGCAACAAAAAAAGAAAACCGGTTTTCATCAAACGGAAATGGATTCATGTCGTCTTTTCTAGTGCGACAATTTTATCGTTCCACCCTATATTTACACGTATTTTCTATATTGTGGATAACTGTAGCAATTAGGGTAAAAGGGTTCTAGAAAACCAACATTTATATATATATATATATATATATATATATATATATATATATATATTATTCACAATAATGAAATACAATAAACCTACTGCTGTGCAAGCCCAGTGATTATCGGTCTTACAAAATATTGGATGTAATATTTTATATAAGACTATCCCAGCTAAATAAAATTGCTCAATATACTAGATAGAGCAAATAAATCATAATTTAGGAATTTAAAGTTAAATTTCAAATATAGAAATTTTATTGTATGTATTTTTAAAGATTATTTTGCTTTGGTTTCATAAGCAATTCTTTTATTTAACTGTTAAGGTTGCAGGTTGAAACAAGTAACGTAGAAAGCAATACAAATGACGGCTCAACAAACAAAGGTAGATCAAATAAGAAGTGTATTAGGAAAAGTTATATCTACAGGATATTTACATAATGGTGTCAAATAAGAGAGTCTTTGCTGGAGAAACATATCTGCTCTCGGCGGCCTTCGGTGGCTTCTGGTGAACACACACCCAGACTAACTGAGTCTTCCTATTTATGTGTAATTACTATCCACATATGCAAATGAATGTGTGCCACCACAACATTAACTTTTTTCATTTTAATTTTATTTGCCTGTCTCCGATATCTTTTGGTTTTTATTCACAAATTGACTGAAAACTTCAACTGAATTTTGAAACTGACATATGAAAATTTTTTTTTTACCGGATTGATATAATCGAAGATTTGCCGGATATCCAATAAAAAAAAAGTTGTGGAAAAATGTATATATTGGATTGTTGCCAGCTTCCTTGGATTTATTACAGCAAATTAGGTGCAAACCTTTTATAATATTTGCTAATCTTTTCCTGCGATGAGATATATAAACATCGAAAACTCATGGGTTAAGGAAATATATTCTACTATATTGTATTCTTTGTCTTGCATACAATAAAATTTCTATAGTTGAAAGTTAACTTTTTAAAATCACAAATTTTAAATTCCTTAATTATAATATATATATATATATATATATATATATATATATATATATATATATATATATATATATATAAGTAACCCTGCCTGGTGTGTGCAGAAATTCTCCACGAAACTCCTCTCTGAATTGTCGGTCTCCAAAATTCAAACTTGATATATACGGTATTTTGACTGGTGGAACACTTTCAATTTGGTTTTTACCAGGTAAGGGGTCAACATTAAAGCATCATTTACCTTGACCTGGCGTAAGTCGACTATCCCCATTTCGTTCTGTGCATGCACTACTTAATAGTTATGAGTAGAAAATAAAGTTTTTTTTTTGCCAGTTTTGTATATGTATCGATTTAGTACATATATTAACGGACAAGGCTGGAGAGTTGTACGTTTGGATTTTGATTCAAGCTGAGGCATATTTATTGTTTTAAACTTTTGAAATCATTTCTATTACGTATTACTATAATAATCGATTGAGAATTGGCTCTATAATAATAAATATGAAATCTGCATGGATTAAAATATAACATTTCTGCGTATTTATGACCAGGCAACGTTGGGCGGCCTGCAATTTAAGAATAAGAAAATACCAACCAAGAGAAGGAAAGACGGAAACGTCAGCATTGTGAGTACGAAAATTCGACCAGCTGTTACTAGTGATGGAGTGGACGTATCATGAGAATCAAGCACGGCGTATTGGTGAGATTGCTAAGTTGCATGCCTCATAAATCCCTCGTCAACGTGAACACCAATATGGCTTTTATATCAGGAAAAATGAGATTGACTGGTTCCGTTTTGAACATTTCTTGTTTCTTCTCTACGTGTTGCTCTGTCACAGGTCAAGCGCGTTTCTTCTCTACGTGTTGCTCTGTCACAGATCAAGCGCGTTTCTTCTCTACGTGTTGCTCTGTCACAGGTCAAGCGCGTTTCTTCTCTACGTGTTGCTCTGTCACAGGTCAAGCGCGTTTCTTCTCTACGTGTTGCTCTGTCACAGATCAAGCACGTTTCTTCTCTACGTGTTGCTCTGTCACAGGTCAAGCGCGTTTCTTCTCTACGTGTTGCTCTGTCACAGGTCAAGCGCGTTTCTTCTCTACGTGTTGCTCTGTCACAGGTCAAGCGCGTTTCTTCTCTACATGTTGCTCTGTCACAGGTCAAGCGCGTAGCCTGCTCTACTATTTCGTTGAAAGATAAAAGGAAGGTTTCTTGATATCGTTCCTATTTCAAAAGTTATGCCATTTGTTATTCTCAAGTCATCACACATCATCTGTACTGAAACCGATTCTAACTTCATGAGAAACGATTTGGGGAATTTTTGACACCCTCAACACAAAACTGCTAATAAAAAAAAAGTACTTTCTCTTTTTGAAGTGGGTTTATTTTCTTTATGGAATATACTTCCAAAATAAACTATTAAAGTAGTTTAAAAAATAATAGAAATATTTTACGATATTTTCAGGATCACTGTGAAATTTTATGTTCTTTCCAATACACTGAATATAATATTTTAGACAAACGTTTTTTTTAATTCACCATCCCGCATTTTGAAATGTTTATTAAAATTTAAATAATTAATTTACTCACCAAAGTTTTATATATCACCAATTGAAGATAAAAGATCAATAAATAAAATATTCTAATTTAAAACAAAAAAAAAGTGTTTTTTGGAAATTTTCCTGTAAAGTCCAAAGTGTAACACATTTTTTTTTTAAAAACTACATTATTTTTTTTTAAGTGAAAGCCCATGTTATACTTATATTGTCAAGTAAATATCGGACGCTGATGACAATTTTTTTTATATTCCATTCAATGTTTTCTTTTTTGTTTTTTTTAGATATTAAGAAAAATCACTCGATAAAGAAGAAATAAAATATATTAATCAAAAACTTATGCATTTCATTAAGAGAATAAAAAAAATCGGTAGAGTGGGGTTTTTTGTTTAACGGCAAAAACTTATAAGTGAATGTGTTCAATTTTCAACTAAGGTGGCCCCAAAATACTAATTTTGGTTAACAGCACGCAATAGAAAGATACATTAATTGTGACCCTTTGAAGCCACCGGAAGATAAACGCGAAGAAAATCAGAAATTTATATCCCTTTATTCAAACAGTGAAAAACATCTGAGTTCGAGTTTTGTTTTTGTAATACTTGTTCAAAAAAGTATTTTATTTAAAAAGGACATGGAATATAAATATGGATAAATTCTTAACAATGAACAATTGAAGTACTCATTGAATAGTACTTTTTATAGGTAAGTGATTTTTTGGAATTTATATATATTTTTATAATCGAAGTAAGTAAAATTTCGTTGATTTTCTTTGAATCTTTTTAAAAGAAAACCGATCTAAAAACACAAACATTGCAGTACTTGCTATTAAACCTGTTATTTGTTTTAAATTTTGGTCTTTGTTCCTTTAGTAAAACAATTAGGGTTGAACTACATTTTTCAAGTAGTTATAAGCTTCGAAAGACAGTAAGTCTAAATATTCCAGTGTTTACCACGAATTTTTAATGGCTATTTCTGACATTGCTAGCATTTCGCTGATTATTTAGAATATATACTCTTATGCTAAAATAATAACGTTATTAGAGGATTTAGCAGATACGCCAACAAGCGAAAAAAATGGTCGAACTTTTAAATATACTATCAGAAATTGTCTCCATAGCAAAGAAAGTTACTTTTTTTTTTACCTACCTGTCTCATTATTTGTGTTTTAAAGTAGTTTTAAATGCTCATTTTAATCACAAATGTTCACTTTTTACGAGCTGTTTAACGAACAATATGGCGGCACATTTGTGTCCAATGAAAACGACTCTAGGCCGTCATCTTGTTTGCAAAACAGATCGCAAGAATCGAATATTTGAGATTAAAAAAAAGCATTTAAAACTACTTTGAAACACTCCCAGGTAGGTACAAAAATAACTTTTCATTGCTACGAGAACATTTATTTTTAGTATATTTGAATTTAGATAGGTACAAAAGTAACTTTTATTGGTTATGGTAATATTTATTTATTATATATTTGATTTTTGTATCCTTTTCCTCGTTTGCAGGCTTCCTAGCTTAATCCCTGAAATTAACTTTGCAACCCGAGGAGAAGGAGAAAGGCGGCACACCATGTGTGTGTGTGTGTGTGTGTGTGTGTGTGTGTGTGTGTGCGTGCGCGCGCGGTGGGCAGCATGAAAAACAACATTTATTTGTGTGCATTTGATTTTTTTCCATGGTTGTTTGTTGGTTTCTCTGTTATTATTTAGAAACCCGTTCTTAATATAGAAAGGAGAGGGCGTTTTGAATCAATTTTCTACTTTCACCTGAAAATTTAATGAACAAAAATATCCCCCAAAATTGGATTTAACTTGAAAATCCTATCTAAAAATAACACGGTTCGTATTCTTCATAATAACCGTAGTTTCTATATTGTAATCTTCAAACCATATAAATTACCGAGTGCACACATTATTCTTAGTGGATGCTCATTCTGGATGGCCTAAAATTCATTAGATCTAACGTTAGTAATAAAGAAAAATCGACAACTGGAACTGAGTTAAAAAAATATTGTGTGTGGGGGGATAGTTATGAGGAATATTTTGTATAGCTTGAATAACTACAAGCAACGAAAGGAATATTTAAGCGTTGGTAGTCTGGTTTTAAATTTTAATTAGCATATGAGAGTGGATGCGATAAGAAGGACAAATTATGGAGAATAAGTCAAGTGTTTGTCAAGGGAGAGACCACGTCGAATTCGAGACGTCAAGTTATTAACATGAATGTTGTGGAAGTGTAATTTGTTAAATTTCTTATTAGGCTACAAGCTATTTCGGCAAAATATAATGTTGATGGGACAATGTTGAAAGTCGGACTATTTAAAATTTAGAAATTGACATGTTATGAAGAAATTTCAATTATGGGGCGAGAATCGGATTTTTTCGGTTCGCATAACCAAGTTTTGGAGTACTGTTTATACAATTCGAAAGTTGGACTTTAAAAAAGTATCGTTATCACGTTATGAATATCAAATTAGGATTCAAGATAGGCTTTTGAGAATTGTCCTCGTAACGTTATGGAGTAGATTACAATCCGAGTCGGACATTTTGGGAAATGACGTCGTGTTATGGAGAGATTTAAATATCAATTCGAGAGTCGAAATTTTTATATTTCATTTATTTAGTTTTTGTTTGCTTGGATGTCAATAAGGTATGGACTGCTATCAGGTTGACAATAAAATTCTTGCGGTTTAAATTTTTAAATTCAAATGAACATATCTTGGTTCTAACAAAAATTTATTCGTTTAAATAATTATCATCAGAATGAACACACTTTTGCCAAAGCAAAAAAAAAAAAAAAAGAAATTCATGCCAGTAACGTAAAACTCTTGCGTTTTGGTGACGATGAAGTCGCTGAAGGTGTTTTTGATATCGCTTAGTCTTTAGAAGCATTTCTCACGTAGAAAGTTGTCGACATATTTGAAACAGTGGTAGCTGGTAGGAGAGGTCTAGAGAGTATGGCGGATGAGGCAAAGTTTCGTAGCCCAATTCGTTCAACTTTAGCAACGTGCGCTCGGGCATTGTCTTGGAGGAGAATTTGGCCTTTTCTGTTGACCACTGTTGGGTGTTGTCGAAGTTTCTGACGCATTTTATCCATTTATTGACATTACTTCTTCGTCATAAGTGGTAAACCATTATGATGGCCTACATTAAAAAAAACTGTAATTGATGAGACCAATCGCAGACCACCAAACAGTTATCATGACCTTTTTTTTTGGTACAACTCTGGCTTCGGGAAGTTCGTGAAGCTTCATCGGTGTCTAACCACTGAGCTTAGCGACGCCAGTTGTCATAGAGAACCAACTTTTCATCATCACAACCCTGTCGGGAAACGGCTCGTTCTTGTGCGTAAAAGAATGGAAAACAGCTCTTCATAACGGCGTTTCTTTTAGTTGTCGTTTAAGTCGTGAGGCACTTATTTATCAAATTTTTGTCATTCCAGTCTCTCTCAAGTAATCATCGTATAGACTACGTCTAATTCAGAAACAAGTTATCGAAAAGTTGTGCGTGGATTGGTTTCGACTAAGGCTCTTAATTGATGGCCGACCACTTCGCTCATCATCTTTAAAACTTTCGTCGCCGCCACGAAATTTCTTAAACCACCATTATACTTTGTGTTCAGTAGGGTTCCTGTGCCAAATGCTTCGTAGATATCGCGAGTTGTTTTAGCAGCGTTTCGGTTTAGCTTGAATTGAAATAAGAAACATTGTGTGAATTTGCTTTTTTTCCATCTTGTATTCAAGGGTCTAAACAGAAGACATACCTTTTAAAACGATTGGAATTAAAATGATTTAGTAGAGCGAAAAAAATATTGATAAAATGATATATAAAGTAAAGATATTATAAGGAAAACTTATTTGAAAATACGTCATTCGAAATCAAATTAAAAATTCCGGAAGAAATTTTTTTCTCGACCTTATAGTTTTATCAAATCATACATGATGAGATAACTGTAGCCATGTATCTGGCCGCATATAGACGGATAGTTGTATCTAATTATGTAGCTGTTTAGTGAGGGCTAGTGTTGTCTAGCAGTGCATGAAGGGCTAGTTGTATCAAGCCGTGTATGGAGTGCTAGTTATGTCTAGCAGTGTATGGAAGGTTAGTTGTGTAGCCGTGTATCGAGGACTAGTTTTGTCTGGGAGTGTGCTGGGATAATTATGTTTATCCGTCTACGGAGGGCTAGTTGTGTTTATCCGTATATGAAGGGCTAGTTGTGTTTATCCGTATATGGATAGATAGTTGTATGTAGCAAGATATGAAGGGCTAGTTATGTAGCCGTGTATGGAGTGCTAGTTTTGTCTGGTAGTGTATGGCGGGCTAGCCGTGTATGGAAGGCTAGCTGTGTTTAGCCGTGTATAAAGGGTTAGTTGTTTATAGCCATATATCGATGGATAGTTGTGTCTAGTCGGGTATGGAGAGCTAGTTGTGTCTAACAGTGTATGAGGGGCTATGTGTAGCCGTGAATTAGTGCTAGTTGTGACTATTTGTGCACGTAGGGATAGTTATGTCTAGTCGTGTATGAAGAGCTAGTTGTATCTAGCAGTTTGTCATGGGCTAGTTGTGTAGCCGTGCATGAAGCGTTAGTTGTATATAGTTGTGTATGGAGGGCTAGTTGTGTATGGTTAATTATGAAGAGCTAGTTGTGTAGCCATGTATAGAGAGTTTTGTCTAGACATGTATTGAGGGCTAGTTGTGCCTAGTAGTGCCTGAACAGCTAATTGTACCTGGTCCTGTAAGAACTGCTAGTTGTGTCTAGTCGTGTATTAAGGATAAACAAATTATTGTTGAAACGTCCTCTAAAATAATCGAACTCTGCCATGTATGGAGGCTTAGTTATCTCTAGCCGTCTATGGGGGCCTAGTAGTGTTGGGTTTTGTATTCAGGGATAGGTGTGTCTAGTCATGTAGTACAGGCTGGCTGTGTCTGGAGGTCTAATGAGTGCTTGCTGTATCTGGCCTTGTATCGAGGACTAGTTATGCCTAGCCGTGTAGTGATGGCTAGTTAAGTTGTGTATCAATAGCTAGTTAAGTCTGGCTTTGTAAGGGGCTAGCTGTGCCTGGTCGTGTAGTGAAGGCTAATTAAGTCTTGCTTTGTATCAAGGGCTAGTAAAGTATACATTCAGTTAAGTATGTATTCAGGGATAACTGTGTCTGGCTGTGTATGTAGAGATAGGGTTGTTTTGTTCTCTAGTTAGTTTGGCCGTGTATGAAGCATTAGAGATGTAAGGTCTACATAATGTTGGAATGATTAAGGTGGCGTGTAGTTTCAAAATATAATTTACGTATGAGAGAAATGGTTGCGATAAGAAAGACGAACTGTGGAGGAAGATGAGTCGAATGTTTGGTAGCGCAGAGAGCACGCCGAAGTTAGGGTGTCAATTCATTTCAATTTCTCATTTGACTACAGACAAATAGAAAGTAATTTCTGGCTAGAATTTTAGTCAACTATTACGATTTATTTTGCACTATTAAATAACAGATGAATAGCATTTATTGAGATGAGGGTGACGATGAATTGAATTTTTCTTTGGAGTAAATCAGTGCTTGAATTATGCCGTAAATAGGTAGACCAAAACAAATAAGCGCTGAATTTTCTGGTCTTTTTTTTAATTAAAAAAAAAACCCAACCAATTCATAGTAAGAACTCGTCTAGCTACAACCGCTGTAAAGGATACCTCCTTATATGTACCTAAAACCAAATTTCCATGAACGCAGTTTCTTTCAAAGAACTTCACATCTATGGAAGACAATACCACGGCGCTGCTTCCCAGCTGGCTACGACCTGGTCGTTTTCAAGTCCAATGTAAACAAATTATTGTTGAAACGTCCTCTAAGATAATCGAACCCTGCTCACTTCACCCATCGTTTTTCTGCCCTCTCAAGGTTTTTCTCATTCAATCGAATAACTTATTGTCGGCATTGAAAAGAGGTGACTCGTTAGTATTAACAGAAAATCAAATTTTGTGCGACGTAAATAAATATCAAGCAGATGTAAACACCTTTTTTTCCGGAAGCAGATGCATATATATATATATATATATATATATATATATATATATATATATATATATATATATATATAAGCAAACAATCCGCCCCCGTATTCTGCCACCCCCGTCCGAAAAAAAGAAAAGAAAAAGAAAACCAAATCAATCATCAGAGCAAAATAAACGAACGTGTCCTTTACTTAATAACAGGCCATCGAAGGCTATCCGGCCGTCTTATTTGCACGGCATTGTTTTCAGATGACACCGGTCCGTCTAAGTGGTCTTTAAATGAGGTTCCTTGCACCCAGCGATGGCCAATAACAGGTAATTAGAGGCCGAAGGTCCCGGGTGTAATATTCCAGTGCACCCAAGTCAGGATGTGGGCGGACATTTAAATACCCAGGCGGCAGATCTTTTACTATTACCTTTACCATCCACCCCCGTCTCCTACTACTCCTCATACTTCTACACCTTCTTTACTACTACCGATATTAATACTAATACTAACACTACTACCGATACTAATACTAATAATCACGGCCTTTTTTCCCCGGTCTCACACATCTTTCCTGTTAATCTAGCAAATAGTTACACATACCGCCTCTGTCTGCAGACGACATTCTCACTTCCGGTACTAATTATCTTGTGTATTTTTTTCTTTATATCCGTTTGACTTACTTTCGTATTCTTTCTTTCTTTTTTTTTACACATTCATTCATTCATTCATTCATTCATTCATTGTTTGGCTGCAATCACTTTGTCGTTGGACAGTCAGGAATTTAGTAATGAGAAACACCAATAATAGCAGCAACAACAACAGACCAAACAATCAGAAAACAAACTAGTATTAATGGTATTCAAATTATGATTCTTCTCATAACGTTTCGGCCGATATAGCCTCCGATCCTCCTCAGGTTCGTCTTATCCAACTCCAGAATCTTTACGGTATCTCAGGTGCAACGTCTTGTTAATTTAACTGTTCGAATTTCCGTGCAGATTCCCGAGTTCGATATAAAGATTCCCAAGTTCGACAAGACGTATCCGAAGAAGGTCTGGGATTACATCGGTCGAAACATTGATGAGAACAGTAGTCCAGATAATACAAATTACACAAATTATCAATTCTCACCCTCCCCACCAAAAAAAAGTCCGAAACAAATTGATCGTTTATTTAATTTGACAAGAGTACCTACAATAATCCACTACTATGCAAAAAATAAAAAATAAAAATAAATAAATGAATAAATAAACAACAAAAAAAAAATAATGCATCCGAATATTTTATTGGATGAAGAAACTTGAACTCTGTATACACGTTCCACGCTATCACATTCGCACGCATCATCTTTTCCCCATCGACACTCGAAACAAATGGATGCAAACACACCAAGGCAGGGATGAGGCTAAAAGAGATCGGCAATTGAACGATCATCACCACCACGAAAGGGTTGTAAACAATGGGTGAGATGGACAGAATATTACTTAAGATCAGTTGATTATCAAAGAGGATGGCTCAACACATATTTGTTTAGATTAGACTTGAAGACGATCATCTTGTAGTTTGTTAAGAAGCAGAATTAGAATGCCTTATATATTCTTAGAAAATAAACTTTTCTCATGAAAGTTTGTCTTTTGGTAAATGTTGTAGGGACTCACCCACGAACTAAAAGGTTAACCCTTCCGAACAGTAGAAATAGACCGAGAGATACGATTCTCGGTGTATTCGTGAGGCACCTATACTGTGTATTTTCGTAGCACACGTAAGTCGAAATTCCATCCTCGATAACCAGTCCGACAGAAACTGGTCCATTTCGAGGGCCTTTTTACTGTCGGACATGCAAAATGTTCTGTGTAGCTGTAGGAAATCCACCCTTCCAGGCCTTGACTCCCGACTTGTTGTCTGAGGCGCCCTCGCCAGGGAATGCCGACGGGGTTACTCAGACTTATTTTACAGGGTTAGAGTGCCCCTCCTCTTGGATTGCTGGGCCATTTTCTCACCTTCCAACCTTGTGTTACATTCTCTTAAAGTTGGAGAGTGATAAATAATTAGCAGTAGTCCGCCATCTTGGCGGTACTTACTACGACGGGTGCTCTTTGTATATGCTGTTTTTGTTTCAATATATTTAACGTTTGCTTAGTTGTGCCTAGCCACGTCTGGAGGGCTAGTTGTATCTAGCAGTTTGTGAAGGGCTAGTTGTGTAGTTGTGCATGACGTGCTAGTTGTGTATAGTTGACTGTGGAGAGCTAGTTGTGTAGCCGTGTATAGAGGGTTTTGTCTAGACGTGTATTGAGGGTTAATTGTGTTTTTTAGTGACCCTTCAAGGGCCACAAGAGTAAAGACAGAAAGGAAATTTCTTTGCTGTGGTCGTAATAGACGAGTTCTTGCTGTGAATACTTTATAGGGGTAGCGATTGGAGCTCAGTCAAACATTTGCTATTAACATAACAATGCAGTCCAGGGAGGCTAGTAAACTTATTTATGTGTGAAAGTGGTTGTAAGGACGATATAAATAGTTGAGCAATCATAACTCTCTACCGCACTTTGACGTCCCACTTTCAAAGTACAAATTGCCAATTTTACAGATTCGATTTAGATTTGTTGTGTAATTATTTTACTCTTGTTTATTATTATTTGTTGTTATTTTATTAATAATTGTTGTTATTTTACTCTTATTGTTTCTATGAGTCACTTTTTTTTTCGAATTCTCTTATCATTTTGTTCTAGAGATAGGGCATACTAACGGATGCCAGGCATCCACTCGCTGTCTTTTACATTCCAACCGAGAGATCGTTTTAAGATTCTAACCACCCATTTAAGAGCAATTGTTTGTGTCTCGCTTAGTTCACCGGGTATATTTGCCAGATGGATTTAGACATTCTTTTTCATGAGTCCGGTTACGCCTATAAATACATCAATCATGCGGACCTTGTAACGTTACATACTTTTACACACGTAGACCCAACACGTTGTAGCAGAGTACGGTGCAAGGAACGTAGGACATGCAATAACTCGACTCCTTTTTTTTGTAACAACAGCATTTCCTCATTCTCCTGCCACGCGTGACTTCTCGTTACGGATGTGACGTCACCCACGTTTCGATAGTGATCGTGGTCTCTAACGTGCTCTCTGTCCTTTTATAGTCTTTTTCTTTTTTCTTTACCGAGGCGTAATTTCGAATACGGCTCTATTACAATCTTCCTAAGATTCCAGTTTCTTTTCATGTTAGAAGACCTTGGGATTTCGTTATCTTTTTCCATCTCAAGCTCTATTAAACAAATATCATTGTGGACATTAATTTCTTTAAAGGTTGCAAATCTTCCTTTGTTCGATGTCACCATATCACCATATCACCATATCCGATTTAATAGTTTGAAAACGGACTGCTTATATCATTATCGCATATATCTCATTAAAAGCTATACTATCTTGTTTGCTTCAGCAGGATTATATTTAAATAATCGGATATTTTATTATATATTTCGCTGGAACGCTTTTTTTATCCGCTATCGTACTTCTTATTTATACTGTATATTTTATCCTCATTTTTTTCTCTCTTCATATATATATATATATATATATATATATATATATATATATATATATATATATATATATATATATATATATATATGTCTTTAGATAAGCAGTAGTTTGTTGCTACACAGTCATGAACATGTTTCGGTCTACCAGTATTTGGCAACTAGAGACCTCATCAGGCAACAACCCGGAATTCCGTTTTCGGAAATAAGGGTTATTGCCTGATGAGGTCTCTAGTTGGTAAATACTGGTAGACCGAAACATGCTCATGACTGTGTAGCAACAAACTACTGCTTATGTAAAGACAAATGTAACTTGCTCTACTTCTGTATTGAGCATTGAGCACTCTCGTATGAACCTCGTTATATTTCACTGGTTAACCTACCTTTGGAAAAATAGCAACCTCATATATATATATATATATATATATATATATATATATATATATATATATATATATATATATACTCTTCAGAATAAAATCATCTAACAATCAACTGGTATGAAACCACCTGTGATTATAAGTCTTACAAAATATTATTGGCAGTAATATTCTATAAGTAAAATTTAAAAATTTATTGAGTGACTAAAATTTGAACTATATATATATATATATATATATATATATATATATATATATATATATATATATATATATATATATGGGATAATAAGAGTGGGAAATATATCACAAAAACTATATATTGGTAAATATAGAATTATTCATTAATTTAATCAGGGTATACATACATTCAGTTGGGGGATAAAGGGAACTCTTTATACCAAAACTTCATACCTCCAACTAAATGCATTTATATCCTTATTAAATGTATTTTACGACTGGACAATGACGGGCGGCCTGCTGGTAATAAATAAAAGAAAAAACAGTCCCTTTAAAGAAATGAAAAAAGAAAAAAAGACTAAAACTTGAAATAGTATTCGACTCTAGCATTACTCATTATCTAGACACGTCATGTAATTAAAACTTGAATATCTACCAACAGTGCGTGACAGTGGGCAACACTCAAATATATGTCAGTCGATAATCTCCCGCCATAATTGACCACTTACTCAGTTCAGTGCACTGCCGAATCATCAACAAATGGTTTTATGAGAAAGCTTCCTTTAGAATAAGACGCACATTACGTAATGCCATACATAAGGGCGAGTACACTAGAGTTGGCATAAGACAAAAAAAAAATCTACATAAAATTAATAAAAAAAAAAAGACTTGAACTGAAATCAGTATTAATATACCAAACTCATTTTAACTAACAAAGAAAAATATAACCTAAAATTGTAAGGATTTATTTGAATGTTACTCCTATCCACACGGTATAATTTACGTTGACATACAGGTTCCCGCCAGATCACCCAAGTTAAGCAACGTTGAACTTGATCAGTACTGAAATGGATGACCATTTGGGAATTCCAGGTGCTGTATGTGCTCTCCGCTTATCCTGGCATTGCTTCCAGTCATCTAGCACTTCTTGCCATTGGACTCAAGCAGTACCAATTGAAGAGAGGTGTGGTCTGAGCTTGCTCAACCTTTGCCTCACGCGCAGCTATCCTTACAGGGAGGGTATCCATTGCCTCTTGAGACTGAACGGAGGCATCATTATTATGCTCCAATCAATACAGTTTTAGGTATGTGTATATGTTTATTAATATACAGGATTCGCTTTTAAACTAGGAAGCAATTTTTATGAATTCTGGAACACAGAATGTGGATTATACGTAATATAATTTAGTTTTATAAAAAGGGTGGATGGAAACCCTTCGTGAGAATGTAGACACCTTCGATTTTGATAAATTTTTAACAATAGGTATTAATAAATATTCACCAGAGTTTCTGTGGAATATTTGAAGGGAATAAAATGGCAGAAAGTCTAATTTGATAAGAAAAACAAACAAACAAACAAACAAAAAACAAACAAACAAAAAAAAACCCAGATCAGCATCGAATTTGTTTATTAGTCGTTTAGCGCCCTTTAAACAAGATTTTGTAAATTTCACGATCATGAAATTGATTCTAACAAAAATTGGGATAATGATTTTAGACATTAGTATTTGTATTATTATAACATGATGTTAATCTTCGCAACAAAAATGAATTTTTCCCGCTTTGAACGAGTATTCCTTATCTATCTATCTATCTATCTATCTATCTATCTATCTAATATATAAAAGAAACTTTGAATGCGTGTTTGAGCGTGTGTATGTGTGTGTGCGTGTGTGTGCGTGTGTGTGCGTGTGCGTGTGTGTGCGTGCGTGCGTGTGCGTGTGTGTGCGTGCGTGTGTGTGTCTGTGCGTGGTGTGTGCGTGCGCCTATGTATGTGGGTTTGTGCGTGTGCGTGCGTGTGTGTCCGTGTGTGTGCGTGTGTGCGTGCGTGCGTGCGTGTGGATGTGCGTGTGTGTATGCGTGTGTGTGCGTGTGTGTGTGTGCGTGCGTGTGGGTGCGTTTGTGTGTGCGTGTGTGTGCCTGTATGTGTGTGTGCGCGTGTGTGTGTGTGTGTGTGCGTGTGCGTGCGTGTGTGTGCGTGTGTGTGTCCATGCGTGTGTGCGCGCGTGTGTGCGTGCTTGTTTCCCATGGACTCAGAAACGGCAGGGTCAACTTTTTTAAATTTCGCATGAAGATACTTGATGTGTCTGGGAGTGTTCTTACGTAAGTTTTGTATCGGCGTGCGTCTGATAAGTATCGAAAATCGACAATGGAAAAAGTCCGATTAAAGGAAAAAGTTCGGTTTTAGACCAAACTATATACTTTTATACAGCCTAACATCCAAAGTGCATTTGAGTAGTTTTATCACCGCACAATCAGAAAGGTCAAGCTTATAAAATCAACTGTAGATTCTTTATATGACAGGGGCGCGCTCAAAATGAATATTTCTGTTTAGAGCATGATCAAACCACGAGAGCGACTTTTGTACGTTTAACTTTAATTCAAGTGATTCTGTAAAAATAATTTCATAAAATCAACAGCTGGTTCTTTGATATGACAGGGGTGAGTTCCGAATGAATGTTTCTGTTTAGAGCACAATTGAGCCCTGGTACTTGATTTTTGAATTTTAAACTTTAAATGAAGCCATTATTTACAGATAATTTGGTAATATCAACAGAAGATTCTCTACAGTGCAATGAAGATTACAATGTATTGCTGACTAAGTCACCACAGAGAGGCATGTCGAGTTTCCTTCTGATACATTGCGGGAGGGGCGTCCTGACTAGAGCAAGCTATTAATCGATTGCATTAAAACGATGAGAGATTTCATCGATTTTGATAACAATAAAAGTACAGGAGGGTGGAACATTTGTTGATCCCTATTAAATACTGAACAATATATATATATATATATATATATATATATATATATATATATATATATATATATATATATATATAATTATTTACTATAATAATTATTAAATACCTACAGACACTACTGTTTCACCCTTTCGGGAATCATCAGCGCAGAGTATCACGATTAACATCAGTCCATAGATTCGAAACCGGCGACAGGAGCCACCCCTGGCTTCATTAGGAAGGACCTAATCCAGTCGGCTACAGTTAACCGCAAAAAACGTTGTCGAATTTAAACATTTTTTTTTTTTTTATACTTTTAACGCCTGTCAGAGTGATCTAATTATTATATGATGATCTGCGCATAAAAGCTGAATTGACCGACTTTATTTCAGCTGAAAGTGCTCAACGATAAAAAACGAGTTTCTTAAAGGGGCTGACATAATTATTTACTATAATAATTATTAAATACCTACAGGCACTTGTGTTTCATCCTTTCGGCAATCATAACACACACACACACACACACACATACACACACACATATATATATTATTGATATAATGAAGGTAGGGATTTAAATACTGCCCACTTCAACATTATGTGACACAAGGTCAGGAAAGTGAGGTGTCAAGCAAGCTCCCTTTAAGGAGGGACACTCTTGCGTAGCAAAAGCTGCCTGAGCATCCCCGTGAGCATTCCCCAACCCTCAGGTAGCAAGCGATAAACTTATCCCACCCGGAAGACGGGTGGCAAAACCTAGGTGCGTGGACCCTCTAGTTGATACCCAGACGGCGTACCTCAACCGACAGGTACTAGGCAAGTTCCTGGCCACGCACCTGTTGGCCTAATTGTCAAGAAGGAAATCTTGACTGGCACTTTTCTACCCAGTCTCCAAGCAACCTAAGCAGCAAAGAGGCTCTTTCTCACAATTCCAAAGAGTGTAAGGGGGGGGGTATGATCACCGAAAGTTGGGGGGGGGTGTAAACTGATAGACATTGATGCTAGGAACTGACCAATCAAATGTCTCCTTAACAGTTACGACTACTGCCTCAAGAATATCAAATCCTATCATTTTTACCAGATACGCATATGTGTAAAATTAGATGAGGTATCTCAGCTAAATCAATCTCCTCCACACAAAAATAATTTCTACTTTCATAGCCAATTGTTTCAGTAGAAATCGCTAATTGTATTGGGATCGATAATTTGGAAAAGGATCAGTAGCTGTATCGGAATCGGGAAACTACTTGAATTGGCTCATCACTAATACACTTGACGTATACATGTTTAGATTTATAATCATCATACGTACTCCTTAGACAGACTGACTGACTCTCTCTCTCTCTCTCTCTCTCTCTCTATATATATATATATATATATATATATATATATATATATATATATATATTAACAGACCACCCGGCATTGCCCAGTCGTAAAATAAGCTTAGATATGATATTTTGATTAATGCAGATTTCGTATTTATTATTATATTGTATTAGATCCAATATATAGTAATGATTTAAAAAGTAAAAAAAAAAAATTACTCTTGCGCCACAACATAGAATCGAAACTAAAACGTTTTGTTTACGATTTACTTTTTCCTTTAATGTTAATGCCTGAGCTATAAAAATATGTTTACTACAAAGCTAAACATTAAAACATGAACCAATAGCTATAACTCTACACGTGCATATTCGTAATGCCATCGTCCGACCTTCACCTGGCAAATTCCACTTTTTTTTTTAAAAAACACCGACTAAAACCCAAAAATAAAGTTTTGCATGGGTTCTATTACCCTATGTTTTAAGTTTCATATTTGTAGACCAAAAACTGACAGAGGAGTTTGGTAGTCAAATTTTTTTAACAAAAATATATACGCACACATAAATATATATAGAAAGAGTTTTGTGTTTACTATAACCTTTTTACGCAAATATTATGCAAGTATAAATCATGTAGAATATCTGCATGAATATAATTACACGTAATAGTTAATTAAAGGTGATAATCCTATAAAAACAACTGAAAAAAAAACATAATACGGAATTAATCAAAATGAATGTTTAAAAGAATATGCAAATTAGCTAGATGTTTTGCAGATGAGTGCAGTTCTACGATCCAAATATAAGAAAGGTGTATTTTCTTTTTAAATAAATAGAAAAATAAGTGTTTTATTATGAATATCGATACACAAAATCCCCGAAATTTCTAAGAGAATACACACACACACACACACACACATATATATATATATATATATATATATATATATATATATATATATATATATATATATATACATTAGCAAAAGTACCCGTCGTTGACTGGGTTCAAAAAACAGCCTACAGTAAATGGACTGATTTATTAAAGTATGATGATAGGTTATGAAAAGGAAGGATTGTAAAGAGATAGCTTCGAATTTGGGGGTATCAAAACCAAAGCAAAATATGATGAAAGTAAAAATAAAATAGATTAACCCCATAATTTATTATACCATACCTGTTCACGCTGAAACACTTATCACAATATTCTGTGGATCTATATTAAAAAACCTTGTTAAACTTTGTGACATATTTCCATTCTATGGAGGTCAGGTGCGAACGAACACCCATAATTTTATTATACCATATTTCTTTAAACTGAAGCATAATTATCAAAGAATACTTACGCAGATAGATACGAAAAGTCTTTATTGAAGTTTTTGCCTATTTCCATTTATGGAGGCCAGGCGCGAACGCAGACCCCACAATTTTATTATACCATCCCTATTTAAGTTAATAAAACATACTTATCAAAGCCTTATTATGTACATCTATATCAAAAACCCATACCCATTCCTGTTTCGATACACCTTCTATCATTATATGTGATCAGTTTTCTATAATAGTCAACCATATAGAAGCCTATTCGTGACCACACACACACACACACACACACACACACACACACACACGTTCAGCTTTATATTATATTATATATATATATATATATATATATATATATATATATATATATATATTCGAAAATAATCTAATATATAAAAGGCCATATGTCTGTCAGTTTTCATATTTTCAAACTCTATCTTTCCCCAAACTAAAAGTCGCAAAGCGGCGCTAGAGGTCTCAAATGATTGGATTTTTAATGGACTGTTTTTTGTGATGTGTCTTTAGCCGGTTATAATATTTTTTTTTCATCGTTATACATTTTGTCCATTCATCTTAGTTTTTTTTTAAATTTTTAATTTGTAATCAGTTTATATGCGTGTCACGTTGGTACAGTGGTAACGTCACCAGCTTAGAATGCTACAATTTTGCTTTCGATTTCGATTCTAGCTGATGGCACCCAAATCCTTTTTTTTAACCTTTGAAATCAGGACTCTATTTAATAATATATACGAAATCTGGACAAATTAAAATGTCATGTTGAAGCGTATTTCACGACCTGGTAAAACCGGGAGCCCTCTGATTGTGTATATATATACATTTTATATTAAATACTAATTTTTCTGTATTCTTTCGGCATTTTACAGCCAATGTTTTTGCTTACGAAAATTTTTTGTTTTCAGGCTTCTTTCACAAGCGCATATTTTAATCTCTTTTTAATTTTAAACAAGAATTAAAAAGTATACGCAAACACAAACTGTTTAACAAAATGAAAGAAACAAAAGAATACTAGTTAAAAAGAAAACAAAAACAAAAACAAAAACAAAAAAAAAAACGAAAAAACACACGATTCGTCGTTAGGATTATAAATTATCAAGACATGTTTTCTTTAAACTTGAATATCTGCTATCAATGCCTGACAATAAGCAACAAGCAAATATAGGTCAGTCGAAAATCTCCCGCTATAATTAAGCACTTACTCAATTTAGTGCAATGCCGAATTAACAACAACTTGTTTAATGAGAAAGTTTTCTTATTCTAGACTTAACCACATTTTTTCTAATCCCGTACACAATCTCGCATACAATGGGGCTGACGTAAGATTTGCGCAATGTAGCAAAATAACTCGGGGTAAAAAAAAAAAATAAAAGCATAAAATTGCTACACCTAGCTCGTTTTAACCGCGAGATCTGCATCACAATACGCTAAGGCACTTCATATTCGTACGTACCTTGTGACCTTTCACACACGTTTAAATAATTGGGATCCTCCGATCAGCGCAAATGATTGCCAATTAGTTTTGGGCCGCTTAATTTCAGCCATGTTAAAAATGAATTGTTTCGAAATCAACTCCTGTCGGCCCGTAGACTAATATAGCGCCATTTTAAATGAATATATTTTACAAAGTGAAAGTCATTTTCTTAGGCTTAAGCATCGTTGGATGAGAATTATTTTTACGGTAAGCAACTTTGCTTTCGTATAAGCTGTATACCCTTAAGAGGTCTTTAGTTACTGCTACCTAGCTGATCAAAACATGCTCGTGACTGTGTAGCAACATATTACTGCTTATGTAGAAACAAATAAAGCGTATATATATATATATACATATATATATATATATATATATATATATATAGCAATGGTAATTAGTGAAAACCTGTAGAGTGCTCAATACTATTGCAGAGCAAATATATGCTTTATTTTTTATTACCGTTTTATCTGCTTAGTTACACATGTTTCGGTTACCGAAACGTAACAACGATCCGACAATTTCATCCCACTTCATAGAAATATATTATTATGTATTATATTTTTCCTCGTCATAGTAATTATTTCGGTAATATATATATATATATATATATATATATATATATATATATATATATATATATATATATATATATAATGGAGAAATAACTTTGTTGCGGAGTTCGAATTCTGTGATCAATGTACTCATAAATTCCTGCACTGATGATTCCGGTAGGATGAAACGCTAATGCCCGTTGGTATTAAAAAGAACTATTTATAATTATAATTATTTCGGCTCTTTAAGAATTAAGTTTCCTAACAGTTGAGCACTGTCTGTTGAAATCCGTCATTTAGCCTGCGTGCGAGATTGCGACATTTAGTCGCTTCATCTCTGTAGATTGTTCTTGTATAACGTTTATGCTTTTAAAAATGTTTAATGTCTCTTAATTAACGTTGTCGTTGACGGTAGCCCTGTGGTTTGTACCTTGCTATGGCTTCGTTGCTGGGTTCGAATCCCATGACCAGCGATAATCATAACTTCCTGATAGTTCCGGAAGGATCCTGATAGTTCCGGAAGGATGAACCACTAGTGTCCGTGGGTATTAAAAAATAATTATAATAAAATTATATATGTATATATAATTTTAAATAAGGATTATTGTTTATACCTACAGATACTAGTGTTTCAGGCTTTCACAATCATCGGTGTAAGAGAGAATCAAACATAGCCACAAAGCTACCTTTGACTCTATTTGCTAAGCCTTTATCCTCGGGCTACTAAACAATTTCCACGAGAATGAAATGAATTAACAACTTATGAACATCAAATTAGGGAGTGGACAGTAGACGGTCTAGAGTGTTCAAACCAACGAAAGTCGAGAACATTGCATTAACGCTAGACAGATAGATATTGTTTTAAAAAAGGGAATTAAATTGTTAAATATGGAATAAGAATATTTAGCTGAACATAACAATTATTATATAAAAGAAAAAAAACGAGACATTTCTTTTTTTTTTTAATAGAATTGACCCAGACCTAACGGTAAATTTGGCATAGAAAACACCGTGGAATTTCCACGGTATCGGTTAGTAAAAATTTAAGTTGTAAGGATTTTCTTGAGTTTGTTTATAAAAATTTTCAAGCGAGCAGCCCCCCACAAAACATTCACTAGAAATATAAGCAGTCGAAAAGACAGTCTAGAAAGAAAGAAAAAAAAATTACAAATAGTTAAATTAAATTTTAATTCACAAAAGTTTAACTGTGAGAAAAATAATACCTGTTTATTACAAAAGAAATGTCTAACACATATAACATTTATAACAAAAAAGGGACGGATAACAGTTTTCTGGCGGTTTAACATTTGGTCAATCTGAGAATCATACATGGTCCATCCTTAGTCTTGGTTTGTGGAAAGCTGCACTGAAGATTCATCACCAAGGAACCAACACGTATCGGGTTGTATTTGAGCAACTTTATTTCAGATGTTTCCTCATCGGCAGTTGCACGCTTGTCCTACGTTATTTACATTTAATAGGCCTTGGACCACTCGTTTCTCCGGGTGCCCCGAGCTATCACTACAAGTCTGTTCCTGGACTCTAACTCCCGTATCTAACGAAAACCCAATTCTAACCAAAAACTGTACATGTCTTGAAATGCATCTTCCTATCATGACACCATTAATACAGGTAGCACTACGATCATCATCTGATGTTTTTACATTATATTTATATTTGATCGTCTAGTGTATTTACATATGTTATATGTAGGCATATATATATACTTACGTGTTGGCATATTTGATCGTCTAGTGATGAGAATATGAACAGGGACGGATAACAGATAGGGAGAGGGGGTTGACATCGGCCAATGAGGAAACATACCTGGTCCATCTTTGGTCTTGTTTGACGGAAAGCTGCAAAGAAAATTAATTCCAATGAACCAACCAATCTTGGATTGTCTTTTCAGCAACTTTATTTCGAATGTTTCCCCATTGGAAAGCTGCTCGCTAGTCTTACGTTCTTTACATTTGATAGGCGTTGGACCCCTCGCTCCCCCTGCTGTTTTGAGCCATTACGACCGGTCGGCTCCTCAGCACTAACTCCTCTCCCTCTCCAAGGAGGACCCAACTCTAAATAAAAACCTGTACGTGTCTCAAAATCTATCTTCCTATCATGACGTCATCAATACAGGTAATACTACGATCATCACCTGTTTTCTTTGACATTATCTATAATGTTTATCTAGATATCCCTAAATTGTTTAGTTTATTGTAAATAAATATTTCATTACCAAATATTTATTTTTAGGTGACATTCCATTTAAACTTCCGAAACACAATCATAATAATAATCGACTAGTATATTTTCTGGCGTTGCCCAGAACCAACAGCATAACACAGTGAGCAGAAAGCGAATTTTAAAGGCAAGCAGTACGAACAAAATAAAAACGATCACAAGAGAAAGCCTTCCAGCATCTAGAGACCTCTACAGTGAAATAATGGTATTTACCTCGATTGGACACCAACTCTGCAAGCTCGTCGGAGCGCATTCCATAAAAGTGCTTGCAAAGCAAGCACAAAAACTCAAGCTTGTTGCGATGGGACAAAGGTTGAGGCCTGGTAGATATTACTGTAAATTGCTGAAAAAGTAAAATTAAATCCTATAAGTAAATAATGATGTTATTTGCTTTTTTTTCTTTTTGGGAAGGATTTCCTTTCATTATGAAAACTTATAAAAAAAAAATAAAAATAAAAAAGCTGGTTGACATAAATATTCACGAAACAACTTTCAACATGTCAACAGAACTCGATTTCAGACAGGACGCTCGTCTGAAATGTTGTCTTCTCGTCTAGGATTGAATAACACCGCACACTATGTCGCACCTGTCTATGGCTTAGATATAATCAATCGTTGATATTTGTTTGAAAAATATGCGTCTACATAACACGTTAATCTACACACAAATTATAGGATGACACACCGTAAAACGCAAAGAACTGACTCGCGGATTCATATCGACATATAATCTGCATCTGCATCTGTTGTTTTGTATGCGGACAACAGGTGTTGCTAATTATTGCTTGAATGCAGCGATGTGGAAAATAAAGATTAAAACGTTCATAATTCGAAAAACAGAAGTTTCATCATATTTAAAGTTAAACAAATTGATGACAATTTTAATCCACCTCATATATTCAGCTCCCCAAAAGGGGACACTCTAGATTGGAACAAAATTAAAAAGAAATATACCTAACTTTAAAAGAATTTCATTTTCATTGATTGAAACCAGAATAAACTTAATTATTTCTTACTTTCTTTCTCTCTCTTTCTTTCTTTCTCTCTTTCTTTCTCTCTTTCTTTCTTTCTTTCTTTCTATCTCTCTCCCTCTAACACCTGTTCCCAATTACTTGCCTCCCCACAAGTGCAAAATTAGACACAAGGGCAGTTCTTAATGTTGGGGATATCCAGCTCGCCCAAAAGGGGACACTCTGGATTAGTATGAAAATAAAAATTGCTTAAACCTAGAAGGATTTCTCTTCCATTGACTGAATACAGAATAGACTATGTGTAGCATCAAAACAGATACTACACTATCTCCCTGTTCATTGGCAGTTGAATGTAAAAGGAAAGGAAAGGATTAAAAATTGGAAACGTCCATTATGAACAAAAGTAAATAATGTTACACATTCTTTTATTTGCCCACCAGGAGGGGCAAATGCTGAACTTGGTGATTTTTTTTATGCCTCGTTTACTGTGCACTCACGGGGGAACATGCATGCTTAACTTGTTTGAATGGTTAATTGTGCCTTATTTGTGGCATCCATTAGTTTCTTCCGTTTTTTATTTTTAATCGACAAGCGTATTATGTGGCCTTATTCCAAACATGGATACGTAGTTTTTTTTCCTATCTTCCTTGTCGCTGTCAAATGTGGCTCGCGCGATCATCTTTCCGTTCGTTTTCTCGTCTGGTTTCTTTTGTCGTTTCTTTCATTTTATTTGGCCACATTGTTTTTTTTTTCTTTCTTGTCGTTATTCTTGTCTTTTGGTGACCGGGTCGTGGCAACGTTCATTGTTGTGTCTATAATACATTATTATGTAATTAAAAGGAGAATTAAATATAACACATATTCGGAGCTGGAGATTTATTTATTCGACGTCCCACGACTAGAATTTCACTTCATTTATAAAGAAAAGAAACGTATATATATATATATATATATATATATATATATATATATATATATATATATATATATATATATATATATATATATATATATAGTTCCTATTTACAATGCCTCTCCACGAGGGCAGAGTTAGACACCAGGTCGTTTTTATAACGCAGAGAAAAGAAACAAAAATATAAAAAAATTGTCTCAATCGTGAAGGATTGCCCCTCAAATGACAGAGAACAAGAAATTGAAGTACAGCATCTGAAGAACAGCTACTACACGTTGATCTTAGTTCACTATTTATAGAAAAAAAACCCGAAAACAAACAAACTGATGGATAGACAGATATGTAGGCATACTGACAAATAGACAGATCGACGGTTATCATCGCCTCGAAAAATTCTCCAAGTTTTGTTCGTTTTAATGTTACGAGTTTGTCTCTGATGTATCGTTATTTTCATGGAAAGTGTTCAACTGAGCTTCAATCTATGGTCTCCCCTCGCCAAACTTTCACAAGAAACACTCGTCTAGCTGTAAACACTATCAATAATTTCCCCCACTCTTTATCTGTGCCTAAACCTAAACGTAGATTCCATGAACAAAGCTTCTTTCTTAGAACTGCACGCCTGTGGAATTGTCTTCCGTTTTCCTGCTTTCCGGCTGACTACAATATGGTTGTGTTCAAGTCTAAAGTAAATAAGTTCTGGATGAGCCGTTCCATATAAGTTATTAAATTTACCAAATTTTCATTACTAATGATTACTATATTGACCAATTTCTACTGTACACTCTTTAACCCTTATCCTTGAGTGGCCTCTGGGCCTTGATAATGTGGTGAGGCCTTTGTAAAAAAAAAAAAAAAAAAAAAAAACTTCTAATAAACGTTCACTTCTAATTTCCCCAACAGACTGATTCTAAATCCAATCGCTTGTTATTTGCTCAGATCTTCGTGACGTCATATCCCGGGAGATCTCATATCGCTTTAAGTCTTACACTTATGACATGATCTCGTTGTTTAAATTTCGGATCAGATCGGGCCACCATGTTTGTTCGCGTACAAGCAGTCACGCAAAACTGTACTGATTCGCCTGTGTTAAAAGTCATGCTAGTATACGCATCATCCACAATCATCTAACAAATAAAACCAAAAGTTGAAATGTGATTTAACGTGTCGGTGAAAGAAGGAGATCGTAGATATAGCAAGTAGAAGGCAAATAATTTGAGACTTTGCCTTCTTTTACTTTCTACTAGCTAGAATACCCGGCGTTGCCCGGGTGCATCGAGTAAGGAAGTCCGAAAGCAGCCTGGGTGGAGAGAGGTGTTAAAAAAGGGGTAGTAGCCAGGCAGGTTTGAACCCGTAACGTGAAGGAAGAAAGGTGAAAAAAAGTGACGTCTTTGCCAATGCAAAACCCGAAGTGGCGAACGTCCAAATGAAGCAGAGTCAATTTTATGGTGACGATGACTTGCTAAAATGTCTGCGAAAAAAATGACCTCTCCTTGTACAAAACTGCTCGATTGAAAGTGAAGGAATGAATGTTTTTGGCCAATTTTTCGATATTTGTCGTCTGAAGGATGGCAGTATCGTTTCGTCACGTTCCAACGCGTATGTAAACAAATATACACACACATTTTTTTGCGATATATATATATATATATATATATATATTAGCGGGGGTATCCGGCGTTGTCCGGGTGTGGAGAGGGCGTGTAGTAAGGAGTCCATACAACCAGAAAAAAATAGACGCTGCCTGGGTGGAGAGAGGCGTGAAAAAAAAAGAAACAAGAAATGTTTAAGCGAACAGTAAAATAAATCAGTTTTTGTTTGAAAAGAAAAAATCCCATTCCGTAAGCCTCGAAATAAGAAAAACAAAGAAAAAGGAGTAGGCAGGCAGGCTCGAAGCTTGTAACGCGAAGGAGGTAAAAAAGGTGAAAAAAAGCAAACCGCTTAACCCTGCGGCTACCATGATATATGACTTCGCTGTCGTTCAAATTAAAGATAGTCATTGCAAGCGAGTATGATGAAAAAAAAAGTGACGTCTTTGCCGATGTGTCCATGGCAAAACTCGAAGTCGCGAACATCCAAATGGAGCATAGTCAATTTAATGGTGACGATGAATGCTAAAATGTCGGCGAAAAAGTGACCTCCCCCTTGTACTAAACTGCCCATTTGAGGGTGAAGGAATGAATATTTTTGGCCAATTTTTCGATATTTGTCGTCCAAATCATTGATCTTCAAAATGGTACCTATCTGGTCAGGATCCATCGCGTGTGTCGAAAGTTTTTGCGAGACACACAAACACGCACACAAACACGCACACATTTTGCCCTTCTATAATATAAATTTCACCCGTCTGTTGAAGTGTATGTATGTATGTATGTATGCCTAAAACTTTGGGGCGACGGATTTTCATGAGATCGGTATTGTTTTGAACCCCCGACCCTTCGGACGACAAATATCGAAAAATTGGCTGAAAGCATTAATTCCTTCACTATCAACTGGACACTTATTTACAAGGAGGAGTCGCTTTTTCACCGATATTTTCGAAAGTCATCCCCTTTTTTCGATTGACTAGCCTTAATTTAAACCTTCGTCACTTCCGGTTTAGCGATGGACGCAATAGCAAATACGCTACGTGCCTGCCTGCTTGCCTGCCTGCCTACTACCACTTCAATTGTCTTTGAAAACTCACTTTTTCCTGATTCAAACAATTTTACTCGATCTAAAATGGGTGACTCAACGGGTTACAAATTTTTAGTATTTATTAAACATCAGAAACGTATTTTAGATTCCTTATTTTGTATATATAATCATGGATTTTACTAACCCAAATAATTCTTATTTTGTATATATAATCATGGATTTTACTAACCAAAATAATTCTTATTTTGTATATATAATCATGGATTTTACTAACCCAAATAATTCTTATTTTGTATATATAATCATGGATTTTACTAACCAAAATAATTCTTATTTTGTATATATAATCATGGATTTTACTAACCAAAATAATTCTTATTTTGTATATATAATCATGGATTTTACTAACCCAAATAATTCTTATTTTGTATATATAATCATGGATTTTACTAACCAAAATAAATACATAAATAAATTGTAGAGAATAGGAACGACCATTAAGACGGGACACACAAAAGAGTGACACCGTCGTCTGATTAGTAGTATATATAGAGCACGCACGCACGCACCGGAAGAACGACGACTACGACGATAGTCGACTCGGAAACCTTACATGGCGCTACGAACAGGATTTATTTTTCAACATAATTTCTTTTGCACGATTTTTGGAGTATAATGGCGTCAGGACAACACGAGGACGGCCAATACATGCAGTTGATTCGACAAATAATAAATCTGCAAAGAGAAAACAATGAGCTTCGCGGAGGGAGTGCCGCGAGTCGGTCTAACACCAAGAAACCAGACCGGCCACGTATCGAACATGGATTCACCGACGCGGACTGGGCGCTTTTCATCGACTCGTGGGCCCAATACAAACAAATGTGCGGCCTTACCGACCCCGTGGAAATCCGCAATGAACTAAGGACATCCTGCTCAAATGAGGTAAATAAACTTTTATTTGACTTAGTTTGGCCTGAAACCCTCAATTCTGTCACAGAGGAACAACTCTTAAGGCATATACAGTTCATTGCGGTGAAAGGTCTACACCCGGAGGTGCATAGACATAAATTTCATAACATCAGACAACAGACGGGGGAGGGACCCACACAGTTCTTGGCAAAGCTTCGGTCCCAGGCACGGTTTTGCAATTTCACGGTTCTGTGCCCCAACGAGAACTGCCGGCAAGCCGTAAACTATTCGGAGGACATGGTAGCTGGCCAACTCGTAGCCGGTCTGGCAAATGCGGAGTACCAGTGTAAATTGCTGGCCGAAGCAAATATTCTAACCACTGTGGAGCAGAAGCTTCACAGGCTGGTTAGTTTAGAAACTACAGAGACGTCTGCTCCTCAGTTGCAACGAGGCTCAGAGGGACACTCGACTTTTGGCCTACTAACAACCGAGAAAAAACCATCTCGGAAGGAGCTGCCGCTCAAAACCCCTCAGAATAGTCCTTGTGAAGGGTGTGGGAGGACCTCACACCTCAGTGGGTTAAAAGGGCGGAAGAACTGCCCGGCGAGGGGGCTAAAATGTTTTAATTGTGGCGTCACAGGCCACTTACAAAGAGTGTGCCGGAAACAGGAGAGGTCGACGGCGGAGTCAACAAACGATGCCACACATAAATCGAATATTTTCGGCAGCAGAATGGAGGGGGCACCGGCATGTTACAATCAAAAAGGTAGAATAGCAGCAGTGCCACACTTTGCATGGAGCAGTGGTGGGTTCAGGAGAAGTCCCCCTGAGCCACCACCCTCATTAATGGTCGATGTGTCCCTGATACCAGAGTCCCAAGCTAAATTCGGGTGCGCTTTGGATAAGGGAGTAAGCCGTCGAAAACACCGCATCCAGGCCATTGCAGATACCGGTGCCCAGACGTGTTCGAGTGGCCCAGAAATATTGAAAATATTAGGGTGCACCAGCAGGATCCTGATACCTACCACCCACAGGATACGGGGAATCACAGACGAACCCCTAGATATCAAGGGGGTGGTCCTGACTCAGATTAAGCTCGGTCAGAAAGAAACGCGACAAGTGGTCTACGTTTCAGAAAACACGTCAGGATTCTACTTGTCAGAATCGGCCCTCAAAGACCTAGGAGTAATCAATCGCGACTTCCCGCATCGAGTATCAAAAGCCGATTTATCGGCTTCAGAAAGTGGGACAGCACCGTGTGGATGTCCGAAAAGAGAATCCGTCCCGGACAAGCCAGCGAGGATCCCGTTTACCCCCACTGGAGATAATAGGGAACGGTTAGAGAAGTGGTTACGTGAACACTTTGTCCAGCGCATTCAACACCTGCCCCCATCAACCGTTACAAGTCATGTTAGGGAGGCCGCTGGATATAACTTTTACCCCGGGGGCGAAACCATCGGCCATACACACACCCATTCCAGTCCCTTATCACTGGAAGAAAAGGGTAAAGGATGATTTGGATCGAGATGCTGTGTTGGGTATTATCGAACCGGTACCAGCAGGCACACCTACGATCTGGTGTTCGAGGATGGTAGTCGCTCCAAAGAAAGACGGGTCACCAAGAAGGACGGTAGACCTACAAAAATTGAATGCAGCAACGATGAGAGAGACTCATCACACACCGTCCCCTTTTAATCAGGTGTCCGTGGTGCCTGCCCAAACCAAAAAGACTGTCTTGGACGCATGGAATGGGTACCATAGTCTGCCACTCTCCCCAAAAGCCCGGGACGCGACCACGTTCATAACGGAATGGGGTCGTTATCGGTATCTCAGGGCTCCCCAGGGTTTTCACGCATCCGGGGACGGGTACACGCGCCGGTTCGATGACATCACAGTTGACATGCCTCGAAAGACCCGGTGTATAGACGACACACTCCTATGGGACAGGTCCTTAGAATTGGCTTTCTGGCATACTGTGGACTATATTACCCATTGTGGTAAAAGTGGGATAGTCTTTAACCCTGACAAATTTCAATTTGCTAACGATGAAGTTGAATTTGCCGGCTTTGTGATAACCTCGGACGGCGTGAAGCCAACTAAAAAAATGACGGAGGCTATTCTCAATTTCCCGACCCCAACGAGCATTACTGGTATCAGGTCCTGGTTTGGTTTAGTTAACCAGGTGTCGTATACATTTGCACAGGCCGATATAATGGCCCCTTTTCGAGAGTTGCTGCGGACAAAGAACCGTAAATTTTACTGGGATGACACATTGAATAGACTTTTCGAAGAGTCGAAGAGGAATATCGTTCAGAAAATTGAAGAAGCGGTGAAAACCTTCGATATGAACAGAGCGACCTGCCTTTCAACCGACTTCAGTAAGGTTGGCATTGGGTATTTTCTGTTCCAGAAGCATTGCCAATGCCCAAACGGAATTAGGTCCCAACTGTGGTAAGGACCACTGGAAGATGATTTTGGCCGGGTCTCGCTTCACGAAAGATGCAGCATCTCGTTATTCCCCTATAGAGGGGGAGGCTCTAGCGCTGATTTATGGCTTGGAGTCTTGTAGGATGTTCATCCTGGGATCCCCAGACCTATTGGTCACCGTGGACCACCAGCCCCTAGTGAAAATTTTCTCGGATCAGATCCTTGAGAATATAAAAAATCCCCGCCTGTTCTCATTCAAGGAGCGGTCGTTGATGTACAGGTTCCAGATTAGGCATGTTCCTGGGAAACTCAACGCAGCACCGGACTGCACATCCCGATACCCGGCGCCGTCAAGACACAGCAGACTAAAGGGCACTGACACTTCCCAGCAAATCGAGGGGAGTATACAAGCATCCATCATAGCTGCATACGCATATGACTCCAAGTTCCGAGCGATCACCTGGGATAGGATAGTCGCAGCTGCAGCCACCGATGAGGAGTGCCGAACGTTGGCGTCATACATTCAAGACGGGTTCCCAAGGTCACGCCACGAACTACCACCAGAAATCCGGCAATTCTGGCCGATGGCACACCAACTATATTGTCTGGAAGGGGTACCCATAAAAGGGGACAACATTTTGATACCAAAACGGCTTAGAGCCGAGGTGTTAGAGGCATTACACTCCGCCCATCAAGGGGCGAATGGTATGTTGGCTAACGCCAGACAACGGTTATTTTGGCCTGGTTTAGACGCCAGCATCCGACAAACAAGGGCGCAATGTAAGAATTGCAATTCGATCGCCCCATCCCAGCCTAGGGAACCACTAATGCCACCCATAAACCCGGAATTCCCATTTCAAAAGACAGTCACTGACTTGCTAGATATGCACGGGGAAAGTTACATGGTATACGCGGACCGATATACCGGTTGGATTGAGGTCGCACCACTACCATCAGGAAGGGCTGCAGCGGTGTGTAACGCCCTGAGGGTTTGGTTTTGCACATATGGTGCGCCGGAGGAAATATCATCCGATGGAGGGCCACCATTCGATTCACTAGAATACAAATCGTTCCTAGAAGACTGGGGCGTAAAAAGGCGCATATCATCTGCACATTCCCCCCAGAGTAATGGCCGAGCTGAACTGGCCGTAAAAACGGCCAAAAGAATGCTGATGGACTGCGTTGATGGCTACGGACACCTACATCATGATCGGGCAGCACGGGCGATGATGACTCATAGGAATACGCCCAGTCAGGACCTTGGATTGTCGCCGGCGGAAATACTATATGGTCGAACAGTAAGGGGCCATCTCCCCGCACTTCGCAAAAAATACTGCATCCAAAAGCGTTGGACGGAGACCAGAGATTTGAGAGAGAGGGCGATGGCGAAAAGGCACGTACTTAACAAAGAACAGTACGACATACACAGCCGCCCCCTCCAACAGCTCCGAGTCGGCGAGCCTGTGCAGGTGCAGAATCAGGAGGGACCAAATCCACGACGATGGGCGAAAACTGGGAGAGACAATGGGTAACAGGCAGTACAGGATACGGTTGGATGGTAGCGGCAGGATCACATTACGCAATCGCTGTTTCCTCAGGAAAATCAAACCGGTCATGGATACGCCGGAGTATCCACCCACTCAACAACCCCATCAACCACCTCCCCAAACACCAAGAAGGGAGGACAGCAAACCACCGTGCAACATGCATGAGATGATGGAGGTGGAAGAAGCTGATTGTGACACATCAGAAACAGATATGGAGGTGGACCAAAATCCGATCAACCACAAGCCAATGCAGACGAGTCCGGTCCCACTTTCCCCTCAAATGCAAGGACCAACTCACTACTACACGGAATTCTCCAGTCAAATGATCACAAAACGACGGTAGTGTGGTCATATGGTGGGGGGGATGGCATGTAGAGAATAGGAACGACCATTAAGACGGGACACACAAAAGAGTGACACCGTCGTCTGATTAGTAGTATATATAGAGCACGCACGCACGCACGCACCGGAAGAACGACGACTACGACGATAGTCAACTCGGAAACCTTACATAAATAAAGAAAGAAAAGAAAAAACTTTATCATATACACTAATGTTACTTATTAAAAACAATTGAAATGATGTTTCTTTTTTTTTAACCCAAGTTTATTTTTCGAAATAGTACGAAAGAAAAACAACATTACGGTTAATTAACGATGATTTACTTCAAATCCAAAAATAACATGTGATCGCACCTGTTTTTACATTTCAAAGTAAAGACTTATTAATTGAATTTCGGTTTTCTTTTAATTTGTTTCATTTTTAGTGTAATCTCATCAGTGTCCAACTTTTTTTTGACTTTTAAAATAATTATTTTCTTAATTATTTCCTCATTAATTTTATAGCTTCCAGAATTTATGTGAACTTTACACACTTTGCAACCCATTTGACCCTGCACATTTAGAGAAGGGTTGGTCGTCGTCGTAATTTTTTTTTTTTTTACTTTAATACGTACTAAGAAAAATAGTATTCGTTTCTGTTAATTTTGACCATCCGTACTTTTTTGTGAACAAACATTGCAAATAACAGAAATGTTTGAATTGTTTTTACATAGAGAAAAGAATTGACATGTAAATAAAGGCGACAAATAACCAGTTGTCCTCAATCTCCCCCCATCCACTCAAAAAACATATTTTTACTTTATTTAAGAAAAATTATTATGTAGCATTGCTTATCAAGAATCAAATGCCACTCGGGGACTAGGGTTGATAAGTTTATCAGTAAAACGACGAAACATCTTGAGCATTTTGGCCATGAGCAAAGTGTAGTATCGGTTCTAATGCTACATTTAGTCTTTTTCTCTCCTCGGTCAGTGAAGGAGAAATCCTTCCAAACTAAGACGATAGTAATTTTTGTTACAATTAAGCATACCCATTTGTGAAGGAGCTTGATCCACATTGAAAACCGACCTTGTGTTTAACTACCCTTGCGGGGAGCAAAGTTTAATAGGAGCATCTTGCGTGACATTGACAGAATTTGGATTATTTAAGGAGATAACTCCACAAACATTTGCTAAACGATGGACTTGAAAACAATCATGTTTTTTTTTTGTTTTTTGTTGTTTTTTTTTTTTTTACTTAGTGGGTCATCACTAGGGCTATGACAACAGCATATTCTTTTCATTGTTTTGACTCTCGAGTGTGTATCCGTTGATATCTTTTATGCTTTTATATAGAGTGATGTGGTTTGTCGGTTGATTAACTGCGTCTAACTGTGTTTTGTCGAGAGTCAAAACAATGAAAAGAATATGCTGTTGTCACAGCCCTAGTCATCACTTATCAAGGTCCAAAGACCACTCAGCGATAAGGGTTAAGTACTAGGTAGATAGTTAAAAAGATCATACACGGCGGAGCTTGGATAGGGTTTAATGGGCGACTCAATATGACTATATTCACATTAGACTTGAAGACGGCCTTGTTATAGTCAGCCAGTAAGCAAAAACACGGTATTGAGTTCCACAGACGAACGGCTCTAGGAAAGAAACTCTGCTCATGGATTTTTCGTTTAGTTTTGATCACTGAGATGGGTATATTTGCTGATGATACCACGCTCTATAACAGGCACGAGGGGAAAACAAATGAACACATATCTAAGAAAATGGCAGAAACACTAAAGGAAGACCTCCAATCTGTAGTGGAATGAGGGACAAAGTGGTTGGTCACATTCAATGCTTCCAAGACTAAGCTTATAATTACAAGAAACCTTCTCTACCACCAATAGCAATGGCTAAAACACATTACTCAAAAGTACTTTTTTTACACTCTTCGGCCTAACGTTCACAGTGAACATGAGTGTGAACAGATACATTGAGAGCATTGCCAAGGCTGCTGCAAAGAAGGTTGGCTTTCTCTACCGTGCTAGAAAGTTACTTACGCCTGAAAGTATCCTGTACCTCTATAAGGCCATCATTCGCCCATGTATGGAGTATTATTGTCACATTTGGGCTGGTGCATCTGCTACTAGTTTCTCGCTCTTGCACAGGGTTCAAAAGAGAGTCGCCAACCTGATATGTCCTTAACTGTCATCTAAGCTTCAGCTTCTGTCCCATCGACGAAATGTTGCATCCCTCTCTGCCTGTTCTACAAGTGCTTTAATGGCGAATGCTCTGACGAACTACAAGCACATGTACCCTCTCGACGTAAATATCTCGACAAACCCTACACGCTGCAAAGTCTCACCCCTACACAGTAGAGATCCCTAGGTGTAAGAAAGTCTTCTACTCCAATAGTTTCTTCCCCAGAACTTCTAGACTTTGGAACTTCCTTCTGGGATTCTGCTTTCCCAACTGTACTGACATGCAGAAGTTCAAGTGTAATGTGAACAAATATCTTGCTGCTCATCTCCCCCTCATAATATCCATGCGACTTATGTCCTCGAAAGTAGCTCCCTACTTCAAAGATGCACTGTGCCTAATTTGGGGTGAAAATTGAAAAAAAAAAACTCGTCAAGTCAGAATAAAATGAAATTAATAATTGAATTAACGAATTTACTTGGAAATCATTTCTCTGAATCAATTGTTATTTATTTGTTAATCAGATTCGGACGTTTTTTTTGTTTTGTTTTTTTGACAAAAACGACCATTTAACATACCAGTGCGACCCAGTGTTTGAAGGAAAGTGAAAATTTGTTTATAAAAAAAAATAAAAAGAAAAAGAAAATATTATTAATTGAAAAAAAAACCCCCAAAAAACTCATCAATAATTAGAAAATTTTCACACGTTAATAAGATTTCCAGTATTAAATAATAAATAAATGTTTGTAACTTCTTTTAAAAAATGGATTTCCGAGTTGAGCCTGTAGATTATTGTGACAAAATAGATATTCTGTTAATATTCTATTAAATAATTATATAGTTTAATATAATAACTAGCGGGACCTGTGGAAATTAAACAGGAGACTCTTTCACATGTAATATATTGATGTTAGCATTCTGTAGATGTTCAGCGTAAATGGAGATGCTCTGATATTATTGTAGCTCTTTTGTTAAAACTGCAAAAGTACTTAACTAAGTTAGCAAGGACGCCCGGCGTAGCCCGGTCGTAAAGTACGCTTAAATATGATATTTTAATTCTTGCAAATTTCGTATGTATTATCATAGAGTTAATGTTCTATCGATTTTTATATATTATAAAGTTGCGATTTCAAAAATAAAAAAAATGTCACTTCAGATTAATATTTAGTTTTCTGTTTGTATATACAAAAAATAATTTGCAGCGATTTTAAATGATACCGCTTCTTTTATCGTAAATTGAACTCATTAATAAGAGAGAATAAAAAAAATGGTGAGGTATACCCGAGCTTAAACAAGGTATCATTGGATCAGCAGTCGAATGCTTTACCCCTCAACTATATCTCCAGATGACAATAACTCTGTTTTGTTTTTATTTTATGAAAGAAGAAATGATTTGCTGAGATTTTATTATTTCCCTTGGCCGGAGTAACGTAAAATATTTCGCTATAAAAAAATCATTAGAAAATACTATTTTAAGATAGGATTTTTTTTTTCGATTTTCGTTACTTATCGGATGAATTTCTCTACAAAACATATCTAAGAACACTGTCAGAAATAGAAATTAGCTTTGTGTGAAATTTTCTAAAGATAGGCTCAGCCGTTTCGGAACCTATGAGGAAATAACTTACACACACAATGTGTCGTTTACATAAGAGTGGCATTTATATATATATATATATATATATATATATATATATATATATATATATATATATTATTGTTGAGCACTTTAAAGTTAAAATAGAAAGTCGTTTACCTAAGCTCGCTTACGTAGATCGGATGGTCGGATGTTACGACATTTAAAAAATAATTGTTAAAATTTCAACGCCATTTATCGCGGTTGAGATTGGCCGTAGGGTTTGTTCCTTGCTAATATAGTCAGAAATGGCTTTGTGGCCGGGTCCGAATCTCCCGCACTGATAATTCTCGAAAGGATGAAACAGTAGTGTCTGTAGGTATTAAAAATCAATATTATAATAATTATATATATATATATATATATATATATATATATATATATATATATAACAATTGCATGGTTGGTAATACATCTTTAGTTATGATAGTATGCATTTATAAAAACATTTAAATAAGTAAATTTATTGGGCATAAGTATTGTATTAAAAGTATATATATTAGGTTAGTGCAAAAATAATGTCGTTTTTTGACGTTCGACAATATACATGAAAACGATATTATTTTTGCACCAACCTAATATAAGGATAAATTTTGGTATATTTGAGTCCAGTAAACTGTTTTAGGCAAACTATATTTGTTTGAAGCTAATTGTAATTTCTTAAGGTGATATAATTCGTAATTCGAGTTGAATATGATATATTTTAAATCTCATACAGTGTAACCCTGATATTAGCGATCCGAATATAAGAAAAAACGGATATAAGAGAGATTTTCTTAGGTCTCAAATTAGAGCCTGTGTTAATGTACAGTGTAACCCGGATATAAGAACTTCATATATAAGTTAAACCTAGATATAAGCGAGCAGCAGGGCCGGAGTAGTCTCTTATATCCGGGTAACGCTGTACTTGTAATTAATTAATAAAAAAAAACACGTATATAAATATATATTAGCTTACATTGAAATTGGTTTGAAATATCCCCGTTTAATAAAAAATAAAATAAATAAAAAAGAAGTGAATAAAAACGGAGGGGGAAGTTGAAAAAAATTTAAATTAATGAAATATAGCTTGCTTATTTAAATTTAGCGCCTTAAAGCGATGGTTGCCCCAAGGATGATAGAGATGGACTTATTTGGGAGGGTGGGGCTTAAAGTTTGGTTCTGATTGTGCGTTATTTATTTTTGTTTATTTTTCAGGAACCCCAGTGAGCTTCATGGAGTGGACGAAGTTGAAACGCGCTTTCGCTATTATTGAGGCATTTTTTTTCAAACGGTCACTCAATCGTCGAAACGTAACGTACATTTATCATCATGGGACTATTTTTATGGGGATATTTGAAATCGATTGTTTACTATAATCGTTTTAGTACCTTGACTCAGATGCAAAACAACATTCGTCGAGCTGTCACCAACATACCCATCGATGTGCTGGAAAAAGTTAACCGAAATTTAAGAGGTCGATCAACTAAGTGTATAAAGAAGAATGGACGCCATCTTAGGGATATCATGTTTAAAACTAGTAAAAAAATAAAACGTAAATATTATACTAGTTATATATATGTATACCTGTATTACTTGCATTTTAACTGATATCTGCAATAAGCAAGTTGCTCTGTCTTACCCTTTTTTTTACACAGTGGTCAACACTTATCAAGGCCCAGAAGCCACTCAGGGATAAGGGTTATTGCAAGTACGTACATTACGTTAGTGTGGAGATTTGATGAAGTGTTTACTTAAGGGGGCGGTTCATTAAGAATTTGTTAACGTTAGACTTGAACACATCCAAGTTGTAGTCAGGTGGGAAGCAGGCAGACGGAACAGAGTTCCACAGGCGTGCAGTTCTAAGAAAGAAGCTTTGTTCATGGAATCCACGTTTTGATTTAGGCACAGATAAAGAGTGGGGGAAATTTTTCACAGTGGATTCGGCTAGACGGGTGTTTTTCGTGAAAGATTGGTGAGGGGGGCCCAGAGATTGGAGTTCAGACGAGCACCTGCCATGGAAATAACGATAAAACAAGGATAGGCTCGCAACGTCTCTTCAGTGGGAGAGAGGTTGCAGGGTAGAGAAAAGGGCATCCCCCACTAAGCCACAAAGTCTATTTTGTACTCTGTCAAGGCAGGATAGGCTGTTTTTAGCAGCTCCTGCCCAGATATGGCAGCAGTATTCCATCCTTGGACGTACTTGGCTTTTATATAGATAGAGAATTGCATCAGCAGTGAGATATCTTCTCGAACGGTAGAAGGATCCCACCATCTTTCCAGCGACCTTGGCAACAGACCTGATGTTCGTGTTCCATTTCAGATCAGGAGCAAAGGTCAAACCCAAAAGCTTGTCAAAACACGGGGCCTCTCCCAGACGAGAGCCATCCATCCCAATTGATGCCAGATGAGGATCAGAGCGTTGATGATGTAAAGATAGAAGTTTGGTTTTAGATGCATTAAAGGTAACCAGCGACGTGAATGCTTATCTAAAAAAATCTAACTTATTCATTCGTATAAATAATAACTCTTTGTAATTTATAGATGAATAAATCAGAATACGTTATTTTATAGTGAGTAGTGTATTTAAAAATAAACACGAGAAGGAACTTGATATATTGAAATTGAGTAAATTGCATTCTTAATAATTATAAGTTGAAAATAGTAACTTTTTGGGCCATCGACAAAAGAAAATATTCTAAATTATTAATGCTTTTCAAAAAAATCAAATTTATTTATACAAATTAGTGATGCTGATCATAAAAACATCAAAATTATTTACACTTATATTAAAAGATAAAAATTATTGATGCTTATCTTAAAAAAACAAAAAATTATTGTTTATCTAAAAATTCAAAGTATTAATGCTTATCTAAGAACGAACCCGAATTATAAATGTTTATTTAAATAAATCCGAATTATAAATGTTTATCTAAAATAAAAAAATAATGCTAATCTAAAAAAAAATCCAAATTATTAATGCTTATCTAAAATATCCAAATTATTAATTCTTATCTAAGAAGTTCCAAATTATAAATGCTTATCTAAAAAATTCCAAATTATAAAAGCTTATCTAAAAATCTAAATTACCAATGCTATCTAAAAAACCAAAATTATTAATGCTTATCCAAAAATCGAAATAATTATTGCATATCTAATAAATCCAAATAATTATTGCTTATCTGAAAAATAAAAATCATTAATACAAATCTAAAAAAATGGAAATTATTTATACTCATATTAAAAAGGAAATTATTAATGCGTGTCTAAAAAATCTAAATTATTAATGCTTATCCAAAAATCTTAATTATTGATGCGTATAAAAAATCCAAGTATATAATTTTCATAAAAATGAAAAAAAAGTCCCAATTATTATTGCTTATCAAAAATATCCAATTTATTAATTCTTTTCTAAAATATCCCAATTATTAATGCTCATGTAAAAAAATCCGAATTATTAATGCTCATGTAAAAAAAAAATCCGAATAATTAATTCATATTTAATGCGTATCTAAAATATCTAAATTATTACTGCTTATCTAAATAATTCAAATTATTAATTCTTATAAAGAAAAATCCAAATTATTTATGTTTATCTTAAAAATCCAAATTATTAATCCCTATCAAAAAATTCTAAATAATGAGTGCTTTTCGAAAAAATCCAAATTATAAATTTTTATCTAAAAAAATCCACATTAGGAATGCTTATCTAAAAAATCTATTTATTCGTATAAAAAATCTAAATGATTAATTCTTTCTAAAAAGATCCAAATAATATATACTTACCTAAAACATTAAAATTATTAATTCTTATAAAAAATTACAATTCTTAATGCTTACTTAAGAAAATTTAAATTATTAATGCTTATCTAAAGAATCCAAATTTTTAATTCCTAGAAAAATCCCAATTATTAATGCTTACTTAAAAACATCCAAATAATTAATGCTTATCAAAAAATCCCAATTATTAATTCCTAACAAAAAAATCCAAATTATTAATGCTTTTAAAAAATCAAAATTATTATTACTTATTTAAAAATCAAAATTATTAATGCTTATAAATAAATCCAAATTACTAATGCTTATCTAAAAAATCCAAATTACTAATGCTTATCTAAAAAAATCCACAATATTAATGCTCACCTAAAAAATCCATGTTATTAATTCTTATACAATAAAATTCTAAATTCCAAATTATTATAAAAAATCCAAATTATTAATGCTTATCTGAAAAATCCAAATTATTAATCCTTATCAAAAAAGAAAATCCAAATTATTAATGCGTATCAAAATAACCGAAATAATTAATGCTTATCTAAAAAAATTATTAATGCTTATTTAAAAAAATCAAAATTATTAATGTTATCTAAAAAAATCTAAATTTTTCGTGCTTATCTAAAAAATCCAAATTATTCATTCTTATATAAACATTCCAATTATTAACATTTATCAAAAAATAATTAATGTATATCTAAAAAAATCCAAATTATTAATGCTGATAAAAAACTCCAAATCATTAATTCTTATAAAAAAAATCCAAATTATTAATGCTTATCTAAAAAAATCAAAATTATTTATGCTTAATTAAAACACATTCAAATTATTAATTCTTTTCAAAATAGAAAATCTTTCCTAAACAAATTTAAATTATTAATGCTTATCTATAAAATCTAAATTATTAATGCTTATCTATAAAATCTAAATTATTAATGCTTATCTATAAAATCTAAATTATTAATGCTTATTTATAAAATCTAAATTATTAATGCTTATCTAAAAAAATCCAAATTAAAAATGCTTATCTATAAAAATCAAAATTATTAATACTTATAAAAAACGTTAATTAATGACGCTTATCTAAATATCCAAATTTTCAATGCTTACCTAAGAAATCCATTAATTCTTATCCAAACATTCCAAATTATTAATGCTTATCTAACACATAAAAATGATTAATTCCTATGTAAAAAATCCAAATTATTAGTGCTTATTTAAAAAGTTAAAATTATTAATGCTTATCGAAAAAATCCAAATTATTAATTCTCATAAAAAATCCAAATATTAATGCTTATCTAATAAATCCGAATTATTTACGTTTATCTAAAAATAATTCAAATTATTAATTCTTATAAAAACAAATTAAAATTCTTAATGCTTATCTAAAAAATGCAAATTATTAATTCTTATAAAAAATATCCAAATTATTAATGCTTATCTAAAAAAATCCAAATTATTAATTATTCTCATCAAAAAAGAAAATTAAAATTATTAATGCTTTTCTAAAAAAAATTGAAGTTATTAATTATTCTCATAAAAAAGAAAACTAAAATTAATAATGCTTATCTAACAAATCCAAATTATTAATGCTTATCGAAAAAAATCCAAATTATTAATTCTTATAAAAAAAATCAAATATTAATGCCTATCTAAAACAATCCAAATTATTTAAGCTCATCTAAAAAAATTCAAATTATTAATTCTTACCAAAAAAAGAAAAACATTCAAATTATAAATGCTTATCTAAAAAATCTAAATTATTAATGCTTATTTAAACAAAAACTTTTAAATGACATTTCTCAGCCGGACACTTTGTAAATCTCAGAATAAACACGAATAATAAAAAAGTGTTTATTGTTAACCGAAAAACAAATATTGATGCGATTTTAAACATTTTTTGTTTTTGAGAATAAATATTAGAAATGTAAAGTCGGTCAATTTTCAGGATAGAACGAGCAAAAAGACAAAAGAAAAGACAAACGTCGACAAAACGTTGTTTTCGTTTGTCATAATGGAAGGCGCCAATAAATCCGTTTTTTTCCCGTACATAAAAACGACTCGTCACACAATTTAGAAGAAGTTCTCAGACAGGTTGGCGGCGCTCCTCGTTTAGGAGCTCACAACGATTCTTAGTCACTATCGCTTTAATAGTAAATGCACGAGTACACACACTCACTAGGCATTCAGGTTCTCCCCCTCACACATGCACGTATAAGCACACGTACATAAAGTGGACGTATTTATATTCATATATTTATCATATAGGTAAACATTTGCAGAAAAAAATATTAAACAATCATCTGAGACAACACATATTATCTTTACCTTAATAAACGTAAATATTTGTATATATCCATCTATTAATCTAATATTATATAAAAGGGACTTTGAGCACAATTGGACCATGATACTTGACTTTTGTACAATTAACTTTAATTAAAGTGATTTTGTAAAAAATAATTTAATAAATTCTACTGTTGGTTCTTTGATAAGACAGGGGCGCGTTCAAACTGAATGTTTCTGTTTAGAGCAGAATTGAACCATGATACTTAACTTTCGCATTTTAAACTTCAACTAAAGCCATTATTTACAGATAATTTTATAAAATCAACAGTAGATTCTCTACAGTGCAATGTAGACTAAAATGTATTGGGGACTAAGTCACTTTGGGGGGGGCATTTTAAACTTCATCTCAATACACGGCGAGTGGAGGTACCTAACTAGAGCAGGCAATCAAGCGATTTGGTTAAAAATGGGGAATTTCACCGATTTCGATGAGGGTTAAAAATTTGTTGATCCTCATTTAATCCCTGACAACGTCGGATTTCCCGGCTAGTATATTTACATGTGCAGGATTCACTCCTAAAGTAATCAAACGATCAATATAAATTCTTAAACAAATACCAAATAAAGTTGGGCATGCCGTGTGTTGTGTCCGGAGAACTGGGTTGTCAGAATCATGGAATATTTGAATAAAAAGTAAATAAAATCATTTTAAGTCAAATACTATTTATTGCAGTCGAAATTATGTCATGGATTTTGATCTAAACTAGGATATGGAGTCTAGATAGACCTAAGATTTAGTATCGTTATACTTTGGTTTTAATATTTATAATAGAAGGATAAAATTGGTTGCTCATTCTGCAGCATATATTTTTGCGAGACTACAAAGGAAAATTGCATTCCATTTCTGTATCTGTACTCGTTAGAAAGTCAAAAACGGACCGGAATGCTCTTACAAATTTCACATTACTAGATTTAAAGTAAATTCGTTGCTGGTTATAATAAGAAATGATGTACTTTTTAAACGCTTGGAGTAATTGGAAATTGGATTATTGAGAAGGCAATTAATTGCTGGAAAAGATGACTTAAAATAATTAGTAAACGTTCAGAAGGAGCATTTTATTTAGACAACTCTTTTGAGAAAGAAAAAAGAGAAAGAGAGAGAGAGAGCGAGGGAGAGGAGGGGGAATAGATGGTGTAGATATTTAATGTGAGACCACAGTAAAGTTGTGGAGAATCATTCGTTCATTTAATATAATTAAGGTGATTATTGTTGGCATTCGTTTCTCCGATATGTTTCTTGTTAGAATTCGTCATTGGAAGACGCCGGGTACTCACGGGAGAAACCATATGAAAGTAACCATATATATATATATATATATATATATATATATATATATATATATATATATATATATATATATATAATGTCAGATCCTTTAAAAAAACTCATTTCTTATCGTTAAGCAGTTTCAGTTGAATTAAAGTCGGCCAATTTAGCTCTTATGAACAGATCATCATATAATGATTAGATCATTCTGACAGACGTTAAAAAGCATTTAAAAATAAATACTTAAATTCAACTGCATTTCTCGCGGTTAACGATAGTCAAATGGATCAGGTCCTTGTTAATGAAGCCAGAGATGGCTTCTGTCGCCGGGTTCGCATTTATCGACTGGTGTTAATCGTTACATTCTGCATTGATGGTTCCCGAAAGAATGAAACACGATTGTCTGTATGTATTTTATAATTATTTTAGTAAATAATTATATATATATATATATATATATATATATATATATATATATATATATATATATATATATATATATCAACATGACGGTTCTAGGCTCAATCCTTGGCTTGGGAGAGATGCTTGTCTAGCGGCACTGATGAGTTGTGATACAACGAAACAGGGCTGTATGTCGATGACTACAAATATATATATATATATATGTATATATATATATATAAATTAATATGTATATATATATATATACATATAACTTAAAATATATAAATTTAAAAAATTCAGTATGTACAAATCACATTTAAATTCCTTTTGACGGATTGCTTGTTGCTATTTCTTCTGATGAGTTAAAGGCATAATAGATTCACTGATTGATATAATAATTAAGTGATTGATTTTGCGCTACGAAACAGATATTATCAAGAATTGTATAAGTCAACTGATTTAAAGGAATGAATTATAAGATGGTCAACATCATGAATTTTGGAATATAGTTTTTTTTCATGTATTATATATATATATATATATATATATATATATATATATATATGTGTGTGTGTGTGTGTGTGTGTGTGTATATAAGAACAAATAGTTAATAAAACATTTAAAAAACACTCCGAAAAAGAGTTAAAAACACATTTAATTTTAAAAAGGAAGCACAAAATAAGTATATATATATATATATATATATATATATATATATATATATATATATATATATATATATATTCGTAAACTCTATTAATCAACGCACTTAGATTATAAAAATCATTTCGAATGTATTTTCATAGTAAAAATCGGGCTTTTTGCAGTATAGACAACAAAATGAAAAAAGCGGCGTAAAATAAGTACAGAATAAATAAATGTTATCAAAGTCAAGATTAGTTACTCTTCTACCTACCTGGATAAGATATTTTTGTGTTTCAATTTATTTTAACGTGTTTATTCACTTTGAAATAATAGTAACGCCGAGTCATTAAGACGATGAGGAAAGGATGTAAAGACCATTAAGAATGGAAACATTGAAATATAAAAATTAAAAAAAAATATATTAAAATATAACTAGGAAAAAAGTGTTAAGCTTACGTGAATAGGGAGGAAAGAATAAAATCAAATCGGAAGAGTCGTATTATTAGTAAGTGATAGTAAAGATAAAGCAGGGATCGTTAAGAAATAATGACGATCGTTAAGAAATAATGACGATCGTTAAGAAATAATGACGATCGTTAAGAAATAATGACGATCGTTAAAATAGAACAAACAATAAAAGAAAAAGTAAAAAAAAAGGAAAGGAGACGGTAGAGAGAGAAAGAGGAAGCAGGATTGGAGACAGAAAACGGAAAAAATGGATACGGAAATCTAATTTATAAGACTCAATCTGTCTGTCTGTCTGTCTGTCTGTCTGTCTACATATTTTCAAACTCTATCACCCTCCCCCGAAACTAAAAGTAACGGAGCGGCGCTATGGGCCTCAAATGATTGGAATGTTTTTTGTTTTTACTTTTAAAATCACGACTCTATAATAATATATACGAAATCTAGGCAAATTAAATTATCATATTTAAGCTTATTTTTGAACCGGGTAAAGTCGGGCGCCTTCCCCCGCTAGTACATGCTAAAAAAGTCATTTTTTTTTTCTTTATTGTTTACTCTTCTTTAATGGTGTCCATTATTTCTTAGTGGTTTCTATTTTTTTTATTTCACTATTATTTACCAATACACTACCTTTCCGAGTTTTATTCTCCTACTCTTTTCTTCTAGTTTTATTTTAATGTTTTAATTTTTAAATTTCAAACTTTTTATTCTTGTATTTTTGAACCATCCTTTAATATTTCTTGGTATATACTTCGTTCATTTCTAATCTAAATGTTCTGAAGCCGGTTCTTTATCTATATTTTACGTTTTGTATAGCTGTGGCCGTGTTTCTCTTCTGATGAGAAGCATTTACCTTCGAAATGCCATAGCCAAAAGAGATCTTTCTTTCTTACTTCTTTTTTTTATTCATCTGATTTATATAATAGAGCTATATGTTACATCTGTCCATCATCTTTTATTTTATATATTTACTATGTTTAAAAATTAGAACAGCAACAACAAAAGTAATGAAAATTTATGAATGAATGTGAATAAATGCCATCTTTTAGGATTTGTAATGAAAACTTATAGCGTACATGCTCTATAGGTGGGAGTTCAGTTTCATTGAACTTTGTACTTGTTACGTATTTTCTCCTGATCCTAATATATATATATGTCTATATGTATATATACTAGTAGGCCGGTCAGCGTTACTCGGTCATAAAATACGCTTAAATATTATATTTTAATTCATGCAAATTACGTATTTATTATTATAGATGCAATCCTCTATGGAATATTATATTGTAACTAATATACAGTAGTGATTTCAAAAGTTAAAAATAATGGTAGAATCGAAACAAAAACAACATAACATTCCAGACCTATCCGTTAACGTATCCATACGTATACGAAAACTACAAAAAAAAAAAAAAACGTTGTTTACCTTATAACTTTTAATTAGCGCACGCGCAAGAAAAAGAAAACGGGTATAGTCGACCCAATGTTTTTCATGCAATTTTGAAAACTATTAGGAACTATTTTACCGGCTAAAAACTAAATCGAAAGTGTGCTGCAAGTCCAAATATCCTATATATCAAATTTCAACTCGCTAGACCAAATATTCAGAGAGGAAGTTAAGAGATACTCATCGCACACACACCGACAAAATTACTTATATATATATATATATATATATATATATATATATATATATATATATATATATATATGTTGCCTGTCTAGCCGCACTGATGAGCTGTGAAGCAGCGAAACAGTACTGTATATGGATAACTATAATGCTCCTATCTTGGGTTGAGCATATCGGGAAGTGATATACAAACTGCCATTAGCGTATTAAGCGACGCTCTTTGTGTAAACAAATCGAGCGGAGGCATTTGGATGATGTCAAAACATCGTTTATTCATTACCCATACAGCAGCAGCAGCCGTATAGCGCAATGTGAGAAGCCTTGACTGTCACTTGGGCGGTCGGTTTTGATCCTAGCTTGAGGCAGTTCCCTGTCTAGCCGCACTGATGAGCTGTGAATATTGTTTTAACAAAAACCAAGACTTCTAAGAATGGGTTATTAACAACAAATAGTGTATTTCATCGTTAGTTACAATTGTTTCAAGACTATTCGGACAAATTCAAACATGTCGTTTAAAAATTTTCACAAGAACAGCCTTTCTTCAGACTTATTGAATAAAAAACACTTTAAAATAATATATATATATATATATACACTAGTGTCAGTAAGTATTTAATAATTATTATAGTAAATAATTATGTCAGCCCCTTTAAGAAACTCGTTTCTTATCGTTAAGCACTTTACAGTTGAATAAAAGTCGGTGAATTTAACTCGCATGCCAGATCATCATATAATGATTAGATCACTCTGACAGACGTTAAAGACATTTAAAAAAATAAATGTTTAAACTTCAACGATATTTCTCACGGTTAACGGTGGCCGAATGGATTTGGTTCTGGCTAATGGAGTCAGAGATTGCTTCGTTGCCGGGTTCGAATCTCTCGACCGGTGTTAATCGTGACACCCTGCACTGATGATTCCCGAAAGGATGAAACACTAGTGTCTGTTTAGTAATTATTATAGTAAATAATATATATCTATATATATATATAAATGTAAAGTTGGTTCGTTCTAAAAGAATAAAACCATATTTCTACGTTACCAATTTATTTGAAATTTTCAGACAACCCATTTTTAGAGTCGAGGTATGTTTTTATGTTATTAAAATAAATTTACCTAATTAAAATTAAAATATTAAATAAAATAAATATATTTTTTTAACCGTTTCTGCGAATCTGTTCTGTTGATAAAACTGAACTTCCGGTTCGATTCATTTCACAGCCACGAATTGACGAAAGGTTTCATTTTCTGTTAACTCGATAAGTAAAAAAAAAAACAAAAAAAAACATATTTCATTTGTTTATCTTCCAAATTTTTTAATTTACACATCTTTTCTTTATTATATAAGGCCCCAAAAAAAGTTTGTTGCTTGCTTTTGAGTTTTTTTTTTTGTTTTTCTATATAAGATTACTCATGCAGAGAGTGGTCCGTGCTGAAATAATGTTATTATTTAAAAAGTCATTCTTAACATGGGGAAGTAAGGATGTTTTGTACCTATTCTGTACTTTAACCTTACAATTGAATAAATAAAAAAAAACATATCGTAAAACTTTATTTAAACGTGGAAATATGATTTAAAAAATAGCGCGGATCGCTCTCTGCATTAGCACCATTTTTATTTATTGCGGACTATTATTCTCATCTTTATTAGTTGTTGTTTCACGAATTTTCGGCCAACTATTCCTCTGGCCTTCATGAAAAGAAGTCCTTTTATAAATGTTCAGTAACTTTTTCCTTTTATTATTCTTAAAGAGTAAAACTTTTCTTATTCATGAAAGGAGTTAAGCCTACGTAAATAAATAAATGTTTGTACACGTGACAAATTATCAATAAATGGTTTAGTTACTTTTTTTTAAAAAAAGTTTGTAAAAGTGCGAAAGGCGACGTTGTTGTACAACCATTACTCCCATGCTTAATTTCTATGCTTATAGGTTTTTGGAATTTTTTTCACTGGATTATTATTGATTGGACACTAATTAAACAGATTATAAAAAAATGTAAAAAAGAAATCATTATTTCGACATTTGAAAGTGGTGCTCACTTTTTAGTTACAACGTTCTGATAAATCAGTCACCCATTTTGTAAGCAATAAAAACGCGGTATATCAAAACCATAGAAAGTAAAAATAATGAGTCTCTACCGCATTTGTAAGTCAGAAATATATTTGTTTCTCAAAGAAAAAAAATAGAGAGAACAGGACTTTTTTTTATTGTTTTCATGAAAATAAAGTTTCGAGATTTTTAATTATTTTTTTTTTTTACTTATTTAGTCAGTTTGTGTTTTTTTTTTTAAATTGTTTTTGTTTTGTTTCTTTTTAATTTTTTTAAAGTATTATAAATTTCACTAACATGCTGGAGAAATGTTTAATAATTTGGTATTTTTTTAGATTAGGTCCACCTCCACATTTTTCCTTTCAATGACGACATTTATAGGTTTCCGAGTATGCTGAACACGCAAATTGCATTGAAATTTTGCGGAAATAAATAGTTGTATTATGCATTGTATTCTTCGGCGGCCATCTTTTTACGTGCACACGCGCCATAAACAAATACACACACGTAAAAAAGATGGCCGCCAAAGATTACAATGCATAATACAACTTTTTATATCTTGATAACTACTTATTTCTGCAAAATTTCGATGCGATTTTCGTATTCAGCATAGTCGAAAACCATTTCAAGTCGTCATTTAAAAGAAAATTGAGGAGGTGGACCTAATCTAAAAATTTACCGATAATTTTTAATCCCGTACGGCGTACGCCTCCCGATACATTGCTTCGTCAACATGCGACCATTTTATATCTCCCGAAGACACTTCCGTATTTAGAAAAAAAAATTAAATAAAAAGTGACCGATTTACCAGAACGTGGTAACTAAAAAGTGAGTACCCCTTTCAAATGTTGAAATGATTTTTTTTTTTCAATTTTTTTTCATAATCTGGTTAGTGTTCAATCAATAATAATCCAGTGAAAAAATTTCAAAAAACCTATCAGTATAGAAACTCCACCACGTAAGTAAATAAATAAAAAATGTTACGTGCGCATGCGTTAGCCTTGACTAGGAGGGTACTAAGGGAACGACCATTAAATAATTCTGCGGGTCGCCATGGAACTCAACGCCCAATGAGTAATAAAATAGTTTTCATGATCTGAAGAATTTTTTTTTTCGAAAAGTGGGTGATCACTTTTCCATCTAAATTTAACTTAAAATGAGCACCCACTTTCTGGCCACCTGAGGAAGGGGCATTTATTTTCGTGTTTATTGGCTTAAAGGTTTTTTTGACAAGGCAGTTTGGTACGCGAATGCATATTTAACAGTTTTCGTTTATGCTCACGCATAGCATAAACAAAGGCTACGTCTGTAAAATGGAAAATAGTCCCAGAGTTCAGGGGTTAATATCATGCAAAAGAAATCAAACAAAAAGACTTTTTAGCCAGAAAGAAAAAAAATAGCATCCATTTTTTTCTATCGAATTCATTTGCTGTTTTTATTGAAAACTATTTTCCCACGGATTTTTGGTGTGCTAAAAACGAATCTGCAAACCGTTTCCGTCGCAAAAAATAGTTTTTATGATATGAAGAAATTACTTTTTCGAAAAAGTGACGATCACTTTTCCATGTAAATTTAACTTAAAATGAGCACCCACTTTCTAGCCACCTGAGAGAGGGGGGATTTTTTCCCATGTTTATTGGCTAAACAGCTTTCGTTTATGCTTACGCATAGCGTAAACGAAGGCTACGGCTGTTAAATGGAAAATAGTCCCAGAGTTCAGGGGTTATTACCATGCAAAAGAAATCAAACAAAAAACTTTTTAGCCAAGAAACAGAAAAATGCCCCTCTCTCAGGTGGCCAGAAAGTGGGTGCTCGTTCTGTTAAATTTACATTGAAAAGTGATCACCCACTTTTCGAAAAAGTAATTTCATGAATGTCATGAAAACTTTTTTTTTGCTACGTAAACGGTTTGCAGATTCGTTTTTAGCACACCGAAATCTACAATAAAATATTTCGTTATATATGAACGTGAAACGAGCCTTAAAATAAAATAATACCGGATTTTTTGGAGCAGATTTACCGTTTAGTTGTACAAATATCCTCAAACCAGGAAATCACTAAAAGGGATTTTTAAAAGTCGTCACCTGTATCGAGCAAAAGTTTAAAACCACCAATTATATGCCAGCCTACATCATGGTAACATATATTGAGTGAGTTCCTAACAGTATTTTGTATAGTTTTTTAGTTTAAACTCATTTTCCCAAAATTTCCCCAAACTTAACGTGTTCGATACAGTCTGCCGCCATTTGTATTTTTCAGATATGCCGATAAACATTGAATGTTTTTGAACCGATTATACATTACATAAAAACACTAAAATCTTATCCAGTTAGGTAGAACACTTACTTTTCTTGCCTTTGATAACATTTATTTGTTATATATTTATTTTTTGACATCTTCTTTGTATCTGTGTTTAGTAATATAAACCCTTTTCATTTAATGTAACGTTTAGTCGGCTCGAAAAACAGTGTTTATTGGTGTATTTGAAAGCTACAAATGGTGGTGGACACTGTTGATTACTTTAAGTTAGAGAAAGTGAGTTAAAACTAAAAAAAACTATACAAAATACTGTCAGAAACCTACCGATTATGCCAGCCTATGTCATGGTAACATGTTCGGTGAGTTTCAGACACTGTTTTGTATAGTTTTTAGCTTTCAACTTACTTTCCCAAACTTAACGTATTCAACAGAATTCGCGACCATTTCTGTTTTTTGAGCCAATTAAACATTTTACATTACATAAAAACACTAAACAATTATCCAATTAGGTAGAAACGTAAATTACCTTACCTTTGCTTTCATTTATTTGTTTTTGGACGACTTTTTCGAATCTGTGTATAGTAACCCCCCTCCCCCCACCATCAACCAAATATTAATTACTAACTCACATTTTTTAAAACAACAACAAAAAAAAAAGCATTTAGCGTTTCAACATTTTTGCTACGTTCGGCTTCATCCACTGATTGTTGGTCAAGTCCAAAACATGAATGATTGACAGAAACTCTCGAGGATCCAGATCAAATTCTGCAAGAGTACCATTTTTTTCAGTTTCGCCTTCTTTTTCACTTTTTGCAGTAGATTGCTGTACTAATATAAGAAACATGCATTTTCTCTTTTATTAAATTTTTCCATTACACCAAATTGAGCCACTGCAACGCGTGGCAGGGTACAGCTAGTATATATATATATATATATATATATATATATATATATATATATATCGTGTGTTAGAACGTTTTCATCTTAAATTTCATGCAATTACGCAGAATATAGAAACTATTATACGGCATAATCGCGTTGACACGCCGATTCTCGTCATATCACCGAAGTTAAGCAACGTTGAGCCTAGTTAGTACCAGATGGGTGACCATTTGGGATTACCAGGCGCTGTATATACTCTCCGCTTATCTCGGCATTTGTTTCAAGTCGTCCTGTACATACACTTTCGTGGGTATCCATAGTCTGTCAAAGACTGAGGGAGCCTATAGAAACCATGCATAAATAGAATTGAGCGTAATAATGAAAGGAAACTATTCATCTATTAGGAAATTATAAAACATGAATAAATAATTGACACTTGTTACGTTACATTTGAACTTCTGCATATCAATACAAGCAGCAGAAAGGGAATTCCAATATCTAAATCTTTGAGGAAAAAAATCTATTAGAATAGAAAGCTTTCTGTCATTTAGGGACTTCAACAATGAAGGGGTGCAATTTTGTTCCTAAGTGGGTTTGTCGAGTATATGTACGTCATCAGAGCACATTCAATAAAAAAATATTTGCAAAACAGACACAGAAATGCAACTTTGTGGCGATGGGACAGGGGTTGAAGCTTAGTTGACAAAGCAGGATCTATTAGATTGAAGACTTTTTTTGGGACCCTATCCAAAAAGGAAAGACTAGCGGTAGATGCACCAGACCTGATGTGGCAACAATACTCCATGAAGAGTCGAATGGTGACTTTGTAGAGGTACTATTATGTGTTAGTAGTCTTCTAGAACTATAGAGGGAAGCCATCTTCTTTGCAGCAGCCTTAGCAATGTCCTCAATGGATTTGCTCCAGTTCATATTGCCTGAGAACGTTAAGCCGAGGAGTTTGAAGGAAGAATTCTCAGCTAGGGTGTTATTTGCCATGGATATCGGTTGTTGGAGAGTCTTATTGTTAAGGAGAGCAGTCTAGTTTTACTAGCATTGAATGTTATCAACCATTTACGGTTCCATTTCACTACGGTCTGGAAGTCATTGTCTAAGGATTCTCCCATTGTTTAGATTTGTGGATACCCGGTCTTACCTCATACATGTTATACAGCGTTGTATCATGAGTAAATATTTATAGAAGTGTTTCTTTTTTCGTCAGTAAACTATATGTTGTTAAACATATTAAATATTCATATTTCTTTTTAAAGGCATTTAAAAATGTTATCGCAGTTATTGGAATTTGTTTTATTATTTATTTATTTTTGTTGCTTTAATTAGAAACGCTTCTAGTATATGAAGTTTATGTTTGTAAGTGCTTTTTTTTACACAGAGATCACCACTTATCAAGGCCCGGAAGCCACTCAGGGATAAGGGTTATTGCAAGTGTTCGAGAATAGATATGTTGTGTTCTAACAAATTTTCTAAATTAGAAACGAGGATAACAATGTTGATTAGTAAAGTGTTTTTTCGATGTTGCTGTTTTCAGAAATATGCACGGTTTGATATATATATATATATATATATATATATATATATATATATATATATATATATATATGAGTAAACAGTTAATACATTTTTAAATTATACTTTATAAATGTAATTTACAATCTATTTCGAATTTAAAACTATAGAAAAAATATAATAATGTTAATATACTAGGGAAATCATTAAGGATAGATAAATACTCACTTCCCCAAACCTTGAAAGATTTGGATTTCTAAAAAAATATTTTTTAAACGTATTTCGAAATTTTTAACGTGATTCGATATAATTAAAAATATATTTTTTTAAACTTTAAACGTATTTTTGGAAATTTTTAAACGTAATTCGATATAATTAAACAAAATTTTAAGTTTTTAACCGATACCAATATATATTTTAAGTTTTTTTTATACATAAGAAAAGAGATTTTTAAATTAATTTGGGTTCAAATTAAAATAGATTTATATAAGGAAAATTTTTTTCGAAATTAGATCTTAAATTTAAATAATTCAAAGTTTAAAATTAGGTATTACATCACCCGATAAAAAAAGGGGAGGGGGATTTAACAAAACGAGATTTAAACGTGAACTCGCGAGGTATATATACTTCACACTTCCGGTTATAAAATAGACGAATATTGGCTGAAGAGAGCTTGATAAGAATACCTTAAACGGGCCTTATTATCGGGCTTGAAACCGACGGTACTAATGATCTGTCTCAACTAACAACTTTGATGAGAAGGAGAGTATTTCTTCGAAACTCCGCGGATTAAGGACTATCCATTTATCTAGTGTTTCCTTTTCAGATTAAATATGTTTTTAACTCATTTCAAAGTGTTTTTAAACATATTTTATTAACTGTTTGCTCCTATTATAAGCTCTATTTCCTATTTGGTTTTATCGAGGTTTTATATCTGGCTGAGATAATTTTATAAACATTAATTCTTTAATATTTATAATTTACTTTAATTTTACCATCTTGGATCATTTTGGTAAATTCAATTGTAATTTTCATTATATATATATATATATATATATATATATATATATATATATATATATATAATTTAAAGGAGATTAGAACAATAGTCTAAAGAGCAGAGTGTATTTTAATGTAATAGTGAAATTACTAGTTTAATTAAGATACAGGAAAGAAAAAGTGCTCGTGGTAATTTAGATATATAATAAGCTCGACAGGTAAATATCCTAGAGCTAATTATCAATCACATTACTAAATATATATATATATATATATATATATATATATATATATATATATATATATATATAGAGAGAGAGAGAGAGAGAGAACAAGAAATATATATATATATATATATATATATAGAAATATATATATATATATAGAAATATATATATATATATATATATATATATATATATATATATATATGCTGTTTTGGTAAAATATGTTTTTTCAATTAGATTTCACTCTTTTGTATATCAATTATTTTTGTTTAGAAGCTCAATATTTGTTAATATAGCAACAGACATTAATGAACAACAATATCCAAATATTTATAATATATATAATATGAAAAACAAATCCTTCACCATGTCAAAATTTCACTTTTATAGATATACTAGCAGTTCAGCCCAACTTTGGTCGGGCTTTATGTACTGTTCATAACTTTATGTGCATATATATATATATATATATATATATATATATATATATATATATATATATATATATATATATATTTATATATATAGACTTATATGTAATATACTGAGTTCGTGTAATTCTGTAAGTTTTCATATACCAATGAGTTTTAAGCCAAAAAGAGCGGACTTAAGGAGTAAGTTACAAAATTATCATATTTCATAATTGAGCATTAATATACTATGAAAGCAAAATCAAGACTTCAAAAAGGTGTTGATGGCAACAAAAAGTGTATTTCATTTTACGTTACAATTGTTTCCATGTCCAGTCGAACAATTTCAAACATTATATCGTTTGAAAAATTTTCCAAAACCAGTATTTCTTCAGACTTTATGAATAAACACACTTTTGACAATAATGCATTTTTGAAGAGAAAGAAAAAAGAAAAATTCCCTTAACGGGAAAAGCATGTGAGAAACATTTACCTTTGCTGTAGTTACGGAAAAGCCCATTTAAATATTAATATATCGCCTAATTTTCGTATCTTTATTTAAGAACAGTCATGAATAGTTTTCACAGAAAACCCTAAACCATTTAAAAAGTTTTTTTTTATATCCCATTCGTTGAGTTCCTAAATTAGATCTCGTTGTTTCATTATTTCCCAATAATTAATTTTTTTATAAAAAGAGTTTTTTTTATTTTTATTTCTATTTTTAGTTACATTTGGTCGTTACAAACAGATGTAACTGTTTAACTTTTTAATAAAGATATATTTTTGCTTTTGTTGTCGAGCGCTATCATACACCTCGTTGAATTCATTAGTTCCTACTTTCGAATATCTGAAGCCTGAATTATAGGATAACCTGATATACGATTTATATATATATATATATATATATATATATATATATATATATATATATATATAATTGGCAGTATTGTTTAGTTATTTAAACAAACACAAAACCAAAATGTGTGAACCAAAGAGTGCTCAATGTTTAGACAGAGCAATATGAATATGTTGAATATAAAAACTAGTGGCTACACATATGCAAATATGTTTCAGTGACCATCCTGCTCGGGAAAATCACATCATCAGGCCATCTCCAGGCCAAGAATATCTCCGTGATTTTTCCTAGCAGGGTGGTCACTAAAACATATTTGCATATGTGTAGCCACTAGTTTTCATATATATATATATATATATATATATATATATATATATACATATATATATATATATACATACATACATACACGCACACACACACACATACACACACACACACACACACACACACACACACACACACACACACACACACACACACATATATATATCGCTTTATTGCAGGTCTATATTTTTTTAATTTTGAAATTGCTATGAAACGCAGAAAAGTGACTTTTTTCTATTTTCTGGTAATTTAAATGTGTGTATCACTTTATTGTAAGTGTCTAAAAATGTATTTTTTCCGTAATAAAACAATATTCTTACTTTTGTTCACCTAAATTGAATAAAATAATAGCTGCTCTTTTTATTGAATACTACCAATAACCTCGTTAAATTCAATGGTTTTTACTTTTGAATATTGTTATATATAGACATATGTATATATATATATAGACATATATATATATAGACATATATATATATATATATATATATATATATAATCAAAACTGTGTAAAAACTTGTGTATCGCTTTTATTACAGGTTAATATTTTTTAATTCTGAAATTGCTATGAAACGCAGAGAAATTAAATTTGGTATAACACTGGAAGAGCATAACAAGATGCCTTGTTTCCCTGATTTTTGTGAAATTTGAACAAATATTTTAAAAATTATGCTAATTTTTCAATTTTCTGGTAATTTTAAGTGTGTATCACTTTTTTTGCAAGTATCTAAAAATGTATATTTTCGACAATAAAACAATATCCTAACTTCATATTTCTATTTATATGAAATTAAGAACATATCCAGTAACAATATTAACCAAAAACACAAACGAATTTCACATTGTTTTATTTAAAGAAATATTTATTTATCAACATAACTCCCATGCTTCAAAATTATTTTGAATAGCCTCTTGTCAAATGATGATGTCAATTGGCGGGTTTGAGATGATGTGATGCTATAGATAACGTTCAAAATCTTCGTCCAAAGTTCATCTTTCGATGAAAATTGAACATCTTCTTCATAAACATTCATCTTTATATTTGTCCAGAGCTGCTCAATCAGGTTTATGTCTGGAGAACAAGGTGGCCATGTCATCAAATTTTCTCTATTAATGTCTAATTACTTAAGGTAAGATGTCGTAGCCTTGGCTGAGTGGGATGCCGCATTGTCGTGCTAAAAAAATCAATTTGCGGTGACGCACCAATGGAAGGTCGTCAAGCCATGATGACAAATGCTCATTTAAATACAAGTGAAACGTGCATGGTTCCCCGTGGATGCACAATGAACGAGGTATAAAAAATCGCTAAGTTCAGCATTTGCCCCCTCCCCATTTAGCCTCAAATTCTCCAGAGGATATCAAATCATAGTGAAAATGAACAAACGGCGGAGTTTTAGGCCTTAACATATGTCAATTTGAGTTCTGCACCATGCATAAATAAATAAATAAATAAAAAAGTCCATCATGCCCACCGTTTAGTCTCAAAAGTCCCCAAGATATTAACATATTTAAATTTGAGTTCAGCACCATGCAAAACTGCTAAATAGACATACACAGAAACTTTTGGACAAACATGGTAAAATAGTCTCCAAAACGGAGTATATTTATTAGCCCTAACAGAGCTCCTGGGACACACTCAAGAGTTATCGTGAAGTATAGACAAATAAAATTATATAGAAATCAGTTAGTTACAACTTTTCAGAAAGTTTTATAAAAACCCAAGAAATCATTTTTTTTTTAATAAGCACAAAAGTGTCAATTTTAGCCATTTTAACCCGAAAGGTAACCTTAGGGGAGCAACCGGAGTTTTCACGGAAAATCCGTTCTGTTACGTTTTTACTCATATCATGTTCAATGTTTGTGCAAAATTTAAAAAATTCCAAGGCGTAGTTTTTGAGAAAAGCGCAGACAAACGAACGGACGAACGGACAAGGGTGAATTTACAGGTCCACCCTCCTTTGTCAGAAGACCAATAAAATATAAAACTGGCTTTACAGTGTGGCACCTGGCACTTCCACCTCCGCCTCCCCGTTAACGACGGAATCAAAGAGGACTCCAATCTTTGGCCAACCAATCTGGTCCATCAAGGGTTGCTTTGGTTTCATCAATGAAAAGAGCATTTTCAAAGCCGGTTTTTATGTATTTCCGAACCTAATCCAAACGTTTTTCCTGATGAGTTTGGTTTATAACAGGTCTTGCTACGGGCTTAATGCTTCTTGCAATTTCGTTTAAGACATTGAAGCGCGTCTTTCTGGAGAAGAAAGCTATTCCAGCCTTGTCAAATATAGCAGCATTGTTGCTACCTGGCTTCTTGATAAGTTGATGGCAAATTTTTCTAACATCACGAGCAGAAACTGACTTCGTGTTTCTGTCGTTCCTTCGTTTGATGTTTGGATTTTTATCGAATGGCGAGAATGTTCTTCGATCTCTTCCGAGCACCTTGGCTAGATCTACGAGCGATACACCTTCTGGAAGGCCTTCAACGACATGTTCTCTTTCACTAGCTGTCAATCGACCCTTTCTAGGCATTTTGGGAGACTTGCAATAAAGTGATACAGACTTAAAATTATCAGAAAATAAAAACATTAGCATGATTTTCGAAATACTTGTTCAAATTCCACAAAAATCAGGGAAATAAGGCATCTTGTTATGCTCTTCCAGTGTTATACCAAATTTCACTTCTCTACGTTTCATAGCAATTTCAAAATTAAAAAAATACTGACATGCAATAAAGCGATACATGGGGATTACATATGTAAAATTATATAGAAGAAATTAAAAATTGGGGACTCTTGCTCCGCATAAACATACTTAACTTTATATAAATAGTGTTAGATACATAATATGTGATGACGTACACACACACGCACACACATACCTAACTTTGTGAAGAATGAATAGACGGAATTGATGAATGTCAGAAAACTAGTATCATATCAAGTCTAAAGAAGAATTTCATAAAGATATGCAGTAAGACTGAGACGGTAACGATTTGAGCGAAGAGCTTACATTCCAAAGTGTCTTTCGTATAAATTACATTAATCGTACAGGTCTTACCCTTTTTTGCATTGGAAGCCATCTTTATGCGAAAAGAGATAAAACAAAAACTCAAAACTAAGAAAAAAAAATCGCAGATGAAATGGAGTATTGCGATACGAAGCGGATTTGTTTATGTAATAAAATATCAACCATTATTCTCATTAGAGAGTTATTCGCGGACTGACAAAGATGGGTGTGCAATATTTTCTTCATTTTTCTTTTTCTTTTCCCCTTCGTTGTTGATACAAGCCAAAACGATTCGAATCAGCAATAATGGAGAGAAAACTAAACGAGAAGACACTTTACGTAAACAAATCAATAGAACCCCCCCCCAAAAAAAAGCATCATTTATAATAAAAGAATCTTTTATTTCGGAATGTGTCATTTGGAATTCCGAAAGTCTATAAAGCAAATCTGACAAGTCGTTGGTTGGCGTTTTCCCGTGACTGCCATTTTTCCATCCTCATTATCATCAGCAGGATTATAACCATCATCACCATCGGCAGCAGCAGCAGCGGCAGCAGCAGCAGCAGCAGCAGCGGCGGCGGCAGCAGCAGCGGCGTTTCCCCGTGAGGTAACCTTTTTCGGGAGAGGCTGGCCTATCATGTGACAGGAAAAGAAATAAACAATCTTTCAGATTTGTGACATGTACAGCCTCATATCCCACTAAATAAGTGTTGTCTTATTGTTTTTTTTTGGGGGAGGGGGAGGTTCACATTTTAGCAAATGCAACGCCCAAAACCGAACACTTTTTTTGGCCGTCATTGTTCGTAACTTATTGCAGTATCATTACATCTGCGCTGTTTCTACGATTATGAACGGTGTAAATAAATCTGAACTGAGTCGATCAAATACTATGGCATTGTATAAGTTATCTATCTATCTATCTATCTATCTATCTATCTATCTATGAATTTTAAAAGGAGCGGCGCATATTCTTAATAATGGAATATATATTCTAGGAAGAGAGCGAGTAACGTGCGCACATTATTGTCTTTGTAAAATTTAACAAAAATGATTAAAATTTAAAACTATTCCTATATTTATTGCTTATACCCGTCCTAGGATGAGTATAAGCTAGTTTATATATATATATATATATATATATATATATATATATATATATATACATATATATATATATATATATATATAACTATATATATATATATATAATTATAAAACTCAAATGACCTTGTAACGAGTGATGTAACTCACTTTCCGGTTTACGACATCCGGTTGCGCATGCGCGCATAAACATTAACCCATAACAACGTAAACAAATAAACACAAATCGCTTCTTTTGCAGATTTTGACCTAGGCTCTGAAATATTAACGTTATTATTTGGAAATTATTATTTAACATGGGAAGAGGGGGGTGTTTTGCAACTATTCTTTATTACAACTATACTGTCGCTATTTTCTTACAACTAAACAACTTTAACCCGTTGACAAACATAAGAACAATTGTAGTAAAGCCAAGACTACTACTACTACTACTACTACTACTGCTACTCTCTATCCGTCCCTTTTCCTTCCCTTCTTTCTTTCCGTCTTTCTTTTTTATTTTTTGTTTACATTTCTAGATACAAAATAGTTGTGTGAGAACGGTGAATTTGTTGATATATTTACTAATCTGTTTCATTATTAGTTTTATTTTATTTTATTTATTTAGGTTTTATTTTTTTGCTTCAGGTTTTATTAATTATTTTTTTTTTTAGATTTTAAGTTTCTATAACTTGGCTGAAGGATTCCAATATGGGTTTTTCATTCTTATATTTTTCATCGGTAGGTTCATGTGCGTTTTTGCTGCTAAATGACTTTCGTCGGCGTTCGATTCGTGGGGAAATCATGTTTAATTTTCGATTTTTGAGCAATTATTCGGAAAAATAGGTAACTTTACACGAATAGGGAGGATTTTTTTTCATATTTTATTGATTCGTCCGTGATTTTTCATTTTAATATACTTTCATAAAAATGTTTCTGTTATGTCAAAAAAAAACTATTTTCTTAACGTCACAAGTGTCATGCTCATACATGAATGCCATAGCTAATATAACATACTGACCCAACGGGTTACGAGTAGTCATATATATTTGTGTGTTATTTGTTTTTTGTTTTGCAATACTCTTTGAATGAATTCAATAATTTATACGAAAGTGCATTTTTACCTAAATGCGAGTTGGGAATACTTTTCCCTTTAACCAATCTTAGTACCCCCAAATGGGGAGCGGCATATGTATTATTTTAAAAATATAATTATCCACTGACACGTGTTCCGTCGTCGACGACTCATCAGAGTGGTTGAATCTAGCGAGATTCAAAACCGGAACCTCATGGTAAGAACCATAACCCCCTACCGCTAGGCTATCTCGCACGACTGAAGCAATGGCGTTTTTTTTATGTAGATATTATTTGTTTTTGTTTTGCGATACTTTTTGAATGAATTCAATTATATATAGGAAAGTACATTTTTACCTAAATGCGAGTTGGGAATAATTTTCCCTTTAACCAATTTTTGTACCCCCCAAATGTAACCCAATATATATATATAGTCATTTATTTATTTGAAGAAAACTTAAATCCATTCTTAGCACCAAAAGGCGAAGGAGTGAAAATGTTTATTTAACGTCAGTACTAACTGGCCGTTCGTTCGGTGACTCAAATCAGGAACACTCGGGACGATATGGGCCCCCGCCTACAGAAATACCGAAATTTCTCCTTCAGAATGTAAACGTTATTTCCGCTGTCTTTGGCGTAGAAAATGAAGATTCCAGTTACATCGGGTATGAAATACATCTGCCTTACTTTAATGCTAGGTTTGTTTATGGTGTCTTTTACTTTTAATAAAAACCCTTTCCAATATTTGCTGATGAGGAAACCTTGTTTAATAAAAAAACTATATGTAATAATTATTATCCGTAACTTGATGTCTACCACAATAAAAACATTGTTTTCCGAAACGAGCGTACAAATAATTGATTTTGTTGCTCTTCCTTCTTATGAAACGGATTTTTAATTTAATTATAATTTGATTTTTAAATTATCAATCACATTACTATATATATATATATATATATATATATATATATATATATATATATATATATATATATATATAAGTGAAAGTGTCTGTCTGTCTGTGTATCTGTTTATCTGTGTGTCTGTGTGTGTATATTTCTCTATGCAATAACTCTGTCAATTTTAAGTCTACATACTCGAAATTGTAATACAGCGTACTGAGATTTGGGGAAATCGATGTGATCGGTTTTCGGCCAGAGATTGGACTGTTAAGGGGTCAAAGTTCAACAATTCGACCTTTGAGAACTCTACTGAACTCTTCCCCCAATTTTCGGTCCAGACCCTTGAAATTTTAGATATAGGTTCATTAGACATAGATCTAACTTAATAACTCAATTTGAGCCCAAAACAATAAATTTTAAGGGGTCATAATAGGGGTCATAGTTAAAAAAAATGTACCTTTAATTTGTTTTTTTTTTGGGTTTTTTTTTGATCAGCATACATCTCTAAACACCCGGGCAACGCCGGGCACCTATGCTAGTATATATACAAATGTAATTCTTGGTTCGTTCAAAATCTATAAAACCATATTTCTACATTACCAATTTAATTGAAATTTTCAGAAAATCTATCTGTAAAGTCAAGGAATGTTTTCATGTTATTAAAATAATTTAACATTGCGAATTATAAAAATATTAAATAAAATAAAAATATTTTTCGTAACTGCGAGACTGTCCGCCATTTCATTTTCGGTAGAAACGAGCCTTTCACTTGCCCCACGAGTTGACATTTCACTATCTACTTAATAGAAAACAACCCAAAACCATTCCCTATTTTTTAAATTTAAATTAATTTGTATATCTTAATTTTTTTATTTTTAAAATCATTTGTTTATCTTAAGGCTTTCCACCCATCAAACATTACGTTTGATATGTTTAGTTTTGTTCACGGCATTTAACGACATCGAGATTTCCAAGAATCCATTTTTGGCTTAAAGCTTTCCTGGCGAAGCCTTCCTAAAATAAATTCTAATTCTTAATTTCTTATGTTATTAAAAAAAAAATAGCATCCCGGAATTTTGATAAAATTTTCCATTAAGGCCCGTCTCACGTTCGTATATAACAAAATACTTTTTTGGGTGGGCGTTGGGTTCCATGGCGACCAGCAGAATTATCCGATCATGTAAATTAAAAATGTTTGTAAAGTCAGAAATTATCAATAAACGGTTTAGTTACTTTTTTTAAAAAAATAATTCATGAAAAGAGTTAAGCCAACGTAAGTACATGAGAAATTATTAATAAATATTTAGTAACTTTTTCCTTTTATTCTTCTTAAAGAGTAAAACTTTTTTATTCATGAAAAGAGTTAAGCCAACATAAATAAATAAATAAATATTTGTACAAGTTACAAATTATCAATAAATGATTTAGTTACATTTTTTAAATTATTTATGAAAAGAGTTAAGCCAACGTAAATAAATAATGTTTGTAAAAGTATGTAAGGCAACATAAATAAATAAATAAAAATGTTACGTGTGCATGCGTTAGCCTTGACTGAGGGGGGACTAAGGGAACGACCATTAAATAATTCTACGGGTCGCCATAGAACACAACGCCCAAGGAGTACCAAAATAGTTTTCATGATATGAAGAAATTTCTTTTTCGAAAAGTAGGTGATCACTTTTCTACGTAAATTTAATTTAAAATGAGCACCCACTTTCTGGCCACCTGAAGAAGGGGGAATTTATTTTTGTGTTTACAGGCTTAAAGGTTTTTCGACAAGGCAGTTTGGTACGCGAGTGCATATTTAACAGCCTTTGTTTATGCTCGAGCGTAGCGTAAACAAAGGCTACATCTGTGAAATGGAAAATAGTTCCAGAGTTCAGGGGTTATTATTATGCAAAAGAAATCAAACAAAAAACTTTTTCGCCAAGAAACACACAGAAAAATAAAAATAAAAAAAAACATCCATTTTTTTCTATCGAATTCATTTGCTGTTTTTATTGAAAACTATTTTCCCACGGATTTTTGATAAAATTTTCCGTTAAGGCCCGTGCGTCTCACGTTCGTATATAACAAAATTTTTTTTTGTAGATTTCGGTGTGCTAAAAGCGAATCTGCAAACCGTTTCCGTCGCAAAAAATAGTTTTTATGATATGAATAAATTACTTTTTCGAAAAGGGGGTGATCATTTTTCCATGTAAATTTAACTTAAAATGAGCACCCACTTTCTAGCCACCTGAGAGAGGTGGGTATTTCTTCCTATGTTTATTGGCTAAACAGCCTTCGTTTATGCTCGCGCGTAGCATAAACGAAGGCTACGGCTGTGAAATGGAAAATAGTCCCAGAGTTCCGGGGTTATTACGATGCAAAAGAAATCAAACAAAAAACCTTTTAAGCCAAGAAACGCACAGAAAAATTCCCCTCTCTCAGGTGACCAGAAAATGGGTGCTCATTCTAAGTTAAATTTACATTGAAAAGTGATCACCCACTTTTCGAAAAAGTAATTTCTTCATATCATGATTTTTTTTTTTTTTGGCGACGGAAACCGTTTGCAGATTCGTTCTTAGTACACCGAAATCTACAATAAAATATTTCGTTATATACGAACGTGAGACGGGCCTTAAAGTAAAATAATACCGGATTTTTTTGGGCAGATTTGCCGTTTAGTTGTACAAATATCCTCAAACCAGGTAATTACTAAAAGGGACTCTTAAAATTCGTCACCTGTACCGAGCAAAAGTTTAAAACCACCGATTATATGTCACTACGTCACGGTAACATATATTGAGTGAGTTCCTAACAGTATTTTGTATAGATTTTAGTTTAAACTCATTTTCCCAAAATTTCCCCAAACTTAACGTGTTCGATACAGTCTGCCGCCATTTGTATTTTTCAAATATACCGATAAACGCTGCATGTTTTTGAACCGATTAAACATTACATAAAAACACTACAATGTTATCCAGTTAGGTAGAACATTTACTTTTCTTGCCTTTGATAACATTTATTTGTTATATATTTATTTTATGACAACTTCTTTGTATCTGTGTTTAGTAATACAAACCCTGTTCATTTAATGTAACGTTTAGTCGGTTCGAAAAACAGTGTTTATTGGTGTATTTGAAAGCTACAAATGGTGGCGGACACTGTTGATTACGTTAAGTTAGAGAAAGTGAGTTAAAACTAAAAAAACTATACAAAATACTGTCAGAAACCCACCGATTATGCCAATCTATGTCATGGTAACATATATTTGGTGGGTTTCTGATACTGTTTTGTATAGTTTTTAGTTTTTAACTTACTTTCCCAAACTTAACGTATTCAACAGAGTCCGCGACCATTTCTGTGTTTCGAGCTGATTAAACATTTTACATTACATAAAAAACACTAAACAATTATCCAGTTAGGTAGAAACGTAACTTACCTTTGCTTTCATTTATTTGTTTTTGGACAACTTTTTCAAAATAATATTGAATCAGTGTTATTTAAGCCATTTTTCACGTAACGTTCGTTTTTCTGTTTTTTTTTTTACTTCGCTTATTCTTAGCGAAATCCCAAAACACCCGGGTACCCACCGATTTTTTTAATTTTAATATCGAAACAGGCTTATTAAGCCATTTTTCACGTGTTCGTGGTCTGTTTTCATCGTTCGTTTGCCTTACGTTATTTTTTTCCGCTTAAGTATTAACGTTCTTTTCTTTTTTCACTTCGCTTATAACAAACAAACCTACGTCGTCGTCGTCGTCGTCGTCACGCTCGACGACTTCCGGCCGCGCACCTGTCAATTTGATTCTTAAATAAATTCAAACATCTTTCACTAACTCATTCTGGCTGGCCGATTTTATTTTCAAACTTCACCTCAGGGCTTCGGTTCGATCCTACCCCCGGGTTCTTTTTTATTTAACACTACACACACCTACAAACACCCGGGCAACGCTGGGTACCCCCGCTAGTCTATAATATAAATCTCAACTAGCTGCTTAAATGTATATATATATATGTATGTATGTTTGTATGTCTACCTAAAACTTTCCTCTAAGGCGAAGGATTTTCACGAGATCGGTATCATTTTCAAGCTAGACCTTTCGGACGACAAATATCGAAAAATTGGGTTAAAAAAATTCCTTCATCCTCAACTGCGCACTTTTCAATAAGGAGGAATCGCTTTTTTCGCAGATATTTTCGTAAGTCATCCCCTCTTTTCGATCCTTAATTTAAATCTACGCCACTTCCGGTTTGGCGATGAGCGCAACACCAAAGGGGTAACGTTTTCTTTTAACGTTCTTTTCCTCCTTCGCAGTACCGGTTCGAGCCTCTGCCTACTACCACCGTTTTTTTTTCTCAACACAAACCTCCAAACACCCGGGCAACACCGGGCAACACCGGGCACCCATGCTAGTTAGCAATATTTGATCAGAATGAAACTTTGAATTTTATGATTTTTATTTTATTTAACGGCATCGGGAATCGTTTATTTCATTTGTACCGTCATATCTGAAATCATATACCAGAAATTCTTCTTTTTACAAAAAACACAAAATGGTGTCGTTGGTTTCGTCTTCTGTTTTTAATATTTAAGTCGATTTTTATAATGTTCAAAAAAAAAAAAGAAAGAAAAGAAAAGAGTGCACTGGTCTGCACCACCACAGCAAATGTTGCAACAGTAGTCTGTCTTTGAAAGTATTTGACTTTTTAAATGGTTGCAGCAGGATTATTTTTTCTAGCAATCTTAGCAATAGGTTAGATGTAAGTCACCCATTTTAGGTGTAGATTGAAGAAAATTATTTTAACTTATTTCCTGAAAAAAACAAAACAAAAAAAAACACAAAAAAAATCTCAACATATTTGCCACTACTCATTTTTCTTTTGTTCTGACAAGAATGGGTTTTGACAAGTAAACTTAAATCACCCGAGAACTAGACTCGCTGACTTAAAGAATGTGGCCCACTTACTCAACTCGCCCCTGAACGTCGTCTTGCAAATGAAACCCATCAATTCGTCTATTGTTTACATTGGTTTCTTCAGTTCCAATCTTTGGAAAAAAAAAATTTGAACGATCTGTCATTCGCATAAAGAAAAGTAAAGAATGTCACAACATGACTTCATATTTTATAGTTGATTCTACATTCAAGTAATAGATTTGGGGTCATTCATTTCAACAATCGTAATAGATTTGGGGTCATTCATTTCAACAATCGTGGAAATGTGTGATTTGGCCAAAGGATGTCCGTTTATGAAGTTATAATCTTTCTATAGCAGTGAAAAAAAAACATAACCGGCGTTCAGATTATAGAATCCAACCAACGAGTAAAAATCTATATAATTATAAAACTCAAATGACCTTGTAACGATGTATGTAACCCACTTTCCGGTTTACGACATCCGGTTGCGCATGCGCGCATAACCTGCGCACTGAAATATTAACGTTATTATTTCGAAATGATTATTTAACATGGGAAGAGTAGGGTTTAAAATAAACAAAAAAAACAAAAGAACAATTGGGACGCTGAAATATTAACGTTATTATTTCGATATTATTATTTAACATGGAAAGAGTGGGGTTTAAAATAAACAAAAAAAACAAAAGAACAATTGGGACGCTGAAATATTAACGTTATTATTTCGATATTATTATTTAACATGGGAAGAGTGGGGTTTAAAATAAACAAAAAAACAAAAGAACAATTGAGACGCTGAAATATTAACGTTATTATTTCGATATTATTATTTAACATGGGAAGAGTGGGGTTTAAAATAAACAAAAAAACAAAAGAACAATTGGGACGCTGAAATATTAACGTTATTATTTCGATATTATTATTTAACATGGGAAGAGTAGGGTTTAAAATAAACAAAAAAACAAAAGAACAATTGGGACGCTGAAATATTAACGTTATTATTTCGATATTATTATTTAACATGGGAAGAGTAGGGTTTAAAATAAACAAAAAAACAAAAGAACAATTGGGACGCTGAAATATTAACGTTATTATTTCGATATTATTATTTAACATGGGAAGAGTAGGGTTTAAAATAAACAAAAAAACAAAAGAACAATTGGGACGCTGAAATATTAACGTTATTATTTCGATATTATTATTTAACATGGGAAGAGTAGGGTTTAAAATAAACAAAAAAAACAAAAGAACAATTGGGACGCTGAAATATTAACGTTATTATTTCGAAATGATTATTTAACATGGGAAGAGTGGGGTTTAAAATAACTTAAACGTAATACAGAAATGAACGCTGTAAAAAAAGGCAGATATATCACAATTTGAATTTAACTATAATAAGTATTATGGTATCTGTTCAGTGCACATTTACCTATAAGTATGGCCAACCACTTATAATTCAGTAATTGTAAAAAATTTTTTTAAAAAATAATCAATTATAATAAAGAGAATGAGTCATAGAAATCTATCTATATTCTTTTTTCATTATAATATACTTTCATAGAAATGTTTCTGCTATGTCAAATATAAAACTATTTTCTTTACGTCACAAGTGTCACGCTCATACATGAATTCCATAGCTAATATAACATACTGACCCAACGGGTCACGGGTAGTCAAGTATATGTATAAAAATTAAATAATACCAAAACGGTTAATTTGTCGTTTCATATTCGAATAATAAAGGACTCTAGATAAATAAATAAATGAAAAAAATTATATTCAGTGTGAACATGTGAAAGGCTGCAAGTTTAGTGTGATGCGTATGAACAGGCTGAAGACGACAGACATGCAATAAGGAAAATATCTGGCTCGGGATTAAATCAGTTAGGCTTTGAAAAAAAAAAACAAAAAAAACGAAGGCGCATGCTGTAGATCAGATTAGTTGGACTATTACAAAATTAATAATAATCTAATATATAAGCGGCAATATGTTTGTCTGTCGGTCAGTCTTTCTATCTGTCTCCATATTTTCAAACTCTATCTCCTCCGAAATTAAAAGTTGCAGAGCGGCGCTAGGGAGCTAAAATGATTGGATTTTTTTTTTTACAGACCGTTCTTTTATGGGTCTTTAGCAGGTTAAAATTCTTTTTAAGGGGTCAGAAATGGGTCAACATTGAAAAACTCGTTAAACGTTTTGTACATACATCTTAGTTTATTTTTAATTTAATCCAGGATCAAAATCCGATCGGAGCTTCCAACTAATAAACAAATTCTTGATAAAATTATTTATATATAAAATTATTTATACATAAAATTATTTATATATATATAATTATTTATATATAAAAAAAATAGATAACTGGAGTGCCATCAGTTATAATCGAAACTGAAATCAAAGCTTATGAAGAATTCTTGATAAAATTATTTATGACAAGAAATGAAAGTACATAACAATTAAACGACCCGGATGTAAGCGTATTACAGAAAATAACACACACACACATATCAGTTAAATCACAGATTAGATAATCAAATGAATTATTGTCTTATTAAATATTATTGGGACCTGTCGAAATACCACAGGGGGGCTACTTTATATGTAATATATTGATGATAGCATTCTGTAGATGTTCAGTGTAAATGGAGACGCTCTGATATTATTGTAGCTTTTTTGTAAAAACTGCAAAAGTATTTCTCTAAGCTAGCACAAGCGCCCGGCAAAGCCCGGTGGTAAAGTTCGTTTAAATATGATAATTTAATTTTTGAAGATTTCGTATATATAAAATAAAAACTGATATATATATATATATATATATATATATATATATATATATATATATTTATACATAATCGAAACCGAAACCAAAACTTATGGAGAATTCTTGATAAAATTATTTACATATAATATTATTTATATATATAACAAATAGATAACTGGATGCCATCAGTTATAATCGAAACCGAAACCAAAACTTATGAAGAATTTTTGATAAAATTGTTTATCAAAAAAATAGATTACTTAAGTGCCATCAGTTATAAAGAATAAAAACCAAAACTTATAAAGACTACTGATAAAATTATTTATGACATGAAATGGAAGTACATAACAATTAAACGACTCGGATACAAGCGTGACACAGAAAATAACACACACGCTATCGTATTAATATACATATTATAGTGAGATAATATTTTCAAGACGATCCTAGCCAAAAAGGTAACGCTAAATTTATAAAAATAGAGCAAAAATGTAAGAATTAAATTCAAATTCTTTAGCTAAAAATATACATAAGAATATATTCAAGTAAAGAATTAATTGTTTGAAACAAGGAATATGTGGAAAAGAATTATATTCATTTCCTTAAGCCATAGATTTTCAAATGGATTAAGGAAATAAATATAATTCCATATATTACTTGATTCAAACAATTAATTCTTAACTTGAATATATTTTTATGTATATTTTAATCTAAAGAATTGAAATTTAATTCTTATATTTGCACACACACACACACACACACACACACACACACACACACACACACACACACACACACATATATGCATATTTCAATTCTTTAGATTAACATATACATAAAAATATATTCAAATTAAGAATTAATTGTTTGAATCAAGTAATATATGAAATTATATTATACATTGATTTAAAGGAATAAATTATGAGATGGTCAACATCATGAATTTTAGAATATAACTTTTTGTCATTTATTCTATATAAATGACAAAAAGTTATATTCCAAGTCAACTGATTTAAAGGAATAAATTATAAGATGGTCAACATCATGAATTTTGGAATATAACTTTTTGTCATTTATATAGAATAAATGACAAAAAGTTATATTCCAAAATTCATGATGTTGACCATCTTATAATTTATTCTTTTAAATCAGTTGAATAAATTATAAGATGGTCAACATCATGAATTTTGGAATATAACTTTTTGTCATTTATATAGAATAAATGACAAAAAGTTATATTCCAAAATTCATGATGTTGACCATCTTATGATTTATTCCTTTAAATCAGTTGACTTATACAATTCTTGACAGTATCTGTTTCGTAGCGCAAAATCAATCACTTAATTATTATATCAATCAGTGAATCTATTATGCCTTTAACTCATCAGAAAGAAATATAAAAATGTATCTGCAGCTTTTCTTCCAATTTTCGGATTTTAATCATGTCAAATCACATTTCAATTCCTTTTGATGAATTGATTGTTGCTATTTCTTCTGATGAGTAAAGGAGATAATAGATTCACTGATTGATATAATAATTAAGTGATTTTGCGCTACGAAACAGATTCTGACAAGAATTGTATAAGTCAACTGATTTAAAGGAATAAACTATAAGATGGTCAACATCATGAATTTCGGAATATAAATTTTTGTCATTTATTCTATATATTGCTCTGTAATTACATTGAGGTTCTTATATAAGGATTGATATATATTAAGAAAATATTTCTACAGAAATATACATATATATATATGTGTATATATATATATATATATATATATATAGTAAGTTATAATATATATATATATATATATATATATATATATATATATATATATAAAGTTATAAAATATATTTGGCGATTAAGCTACACTGACTATTCCGCGTTTCATCCATTCTAGGACTCTTCAGGCTTATGCACATAAGCCTGAAGAGTCCTAGAGTGGATGAAACGCGAGATATTCAGTGTAGCTGAATCGCCATATATATTTTATGAATTACTAACTAGCTCTACCTACGTATTGAGCACTTTTGACGTAAATACTTAAAGTTTACGCATAAATTTATACTTTCGTATAATGAAGTATATATATATATATATATATATATATATATATATATATATATATATCAATTGTCACCTTTGACACCTAGTAACTGTGTTCCAAAATTGACAATGATTAGTTAATTAGTTTGGGATCAATCTTATATATATATATATATATATATATATATATATATATATATATATATATATATATATATATATATATATACGTTTTATTTTTTATCACCGTATCTTTCTGTTAAGTTACATTATTGTTTCAGCTACCCAGCCGTTTTTTTTTTGGCCGTCTGTAACTTCCTCAGACTTTTACAGAAATGTGAAATTAAAACGCATATTTGCTCTACAACAGTATTGAGCACTGTCTTCAGTTTTTATTAATTACCATTTCTACTAAATATATACATATATACATAAACATATACATTATATATATATACATATTATATATATATATATATATATATATATATATATATATATATATATATATATATATATATATATTAGTGATGTGACGATTCCAAAATTGTTTCCCATTCCTATACAATTTTCGATTCTATCCTAAATTTCCGATTCTGATACAAATACCGTTTCGATTCTGACATTTTAACAATTTCTTAACTTGAATATTCTTGAACATTTAAACATTCGATGTTTTTTTTACCCCCTCCCTGTGTAATTTACCATACATTTTGCAAAACGTAAAAATGCACTTAGGAGGGAGCATATTTACATAGCTCATTCTAAATATTTTCTCTAATGTTTTCGTCGTAATTGGTTGAAAAATCTAAGACAAATTTGCTTTCCTTTTGAAACAAAGTTTGCATTCGGTCGTCGTTACTACTATTTAAAATTTTTGCAAACGATTGAAAAGAATTTGCGATTGGTTTGCAAAATAAGAAAACAGTTTAAGAACATAATAGTTAACAAAGCCCGTCCTATGTCAAGAATGAGTTTCTACATAATAATATTAGCATTTAGAAAATCGTTCTTAACATTATGTCGGTCTCTGTTAACTTTTCTTTATCTTTTATCTATGAAGAAATGTTGATCTTATTTTTGCAATTATACAAATTTGGTTGGTTATTAAGTTGATTTGTGTTCATGTAAAAAGTAATGATACGATATATATATATATATATATATATATACATATATATATATATATATATATATATATATATGCAAGCTTGAGATATTAAAAAAATAGGGACTAATGAATACAACGAGGGTTTTAGATAGCGTTCGATAACAAGAGCAAAATATTTTTTTTATTATTTTTACGAGAGTAAACAGTTACATATGGTCGCTACAAACAGCCATCTGTTTCAGTCGATGAGACTTCGTCAGGAAACCGTGAACCATTCGCTATAGCGTGGAATGGTTCAGGGTTGCCTGATGAAGTCTCATTGACGAAAAAAAAGTCTGTTTGTAGCGACCATATGTAACTGTTTACTCCCGATATATATATATATATATATATATATATATATATATATATATATATATATATATATATATATATATATAACTACTTCATTTAACCACATAAATTTAATATACGAAAGTATAGATTTATGCGTAAACTTTAAGTATTTACTTCAAAAGTGCTCAATACGTAGGTAGAGCTAGTTAGTAATTTATAAAATATATATGGCGATTAAGCTACACTGAATATTCTGCGTTTCATCCACTATAGGATTCGTCAGGCTTATGCGCGCATAAGCCTGACGAATCCTATAGTGGATGAAACGCAGAATATTCAGTGTAGCTTAATCGCCATATATATTTTATAAATTACTATATATATATATATATATATATATATATATATATATATATATATATATATATATATATATTCAATACGACATAATCACGTTGACACAGCAGTTCTCACTAGATCACCGACGTTAAGCAACAATGAGCCTGGCCAGTTGTAACGAAACGATGTGAAAAGTTTCGTTTCGTGTTCGTACAAAAACGATCCAAATAAATTAGTAAATATTTTAAACGAAACCGGACGAAACGAATCCAACCCTACAAAATTCCCCTATAGGTAGGCAAACTTGAAGCATTGTTGTGGCAAAATCGATTTGCAAGCAGTAAATAATTCTCTTATTAGCAAATTATTTACGACAAGGCAAATGCCTGCGTGTCTATCTCTGACTGCCCTACTGGCGCTTTAAATTAGAGAAAAAATTTCGGTTGACGGAAAGCACGGTTGGCTATGTCTTTGGGTTCTTCTTCTTCTTCTTCGTCTTCTTCTTCTTCTTCTTCTTCTTATTATTATTATTATTATTATTAATGTTTCATCGGAAACATGAAATCTCTCTGAAATAATATTCAGCTGGGTGTTTCTTCAGATATCTTGAAAGATTATTTTATTTTCAAATTGTTAATCACTAGGAGTTCTCACACATGCCATTATCAGAGATCACTAATGATAACCGGTGTTGTTCCCTGGAGTTTGGGTTACAACAAGTTTCCCCAGATTTCTAGTACTCTCCACCTCTTTCAGTAACATTTGCAAATGACTGCGCTACTGAATCAGCCGTTTACCATTGATTTCTCGTTGGTAGCGACCATTAGTTTTCACTGGAATTTTGGTAGCAATAGGCCTTCCAGCACTCTTTGCACTCATCAATTTTGACAATCACCCCTCCCCCCGCTCCTTTCATCCTCCTTAGATTTTCACGACTATTTTATGTGGTACATCCAGGGCTTATTCTTTTGATGGTGGGGAACAGTTTATAAGATTTCTTGTAGGTTCAGTTGTCTTTGGTTTATGTTTCCATCTTTTTTGTTTGACTTTTGTTGCAAGTTAGTATTTGTAGTTTGTTTTCATTAATACCGCTCGCTGAATAGTCTCAATCTTCCCCCGATCCCAATTTCTTCTAGTCAGTTTTCCAGATTTTCTTTCTTTCTTTTTTCTTTCTACCCCTTCTTCTTCTTCTTCTTCTTCTTCTTCTTCTTATTATTATTATTGTTATTATTATTGTTCTTGTTCTTTTAATTATGATATAGAAAAATATTTGTGTACAAACACGCGTATATAATACATACAACATTGCTTTATATATAAGAACATCTCTAGCGCAACGTACGCATATCTATTTTGGTCTATCGTATTCAAACGTGGCATTTGATCTGTATCTGACAAGTGGAAAAATTCGATTAAAATCGAAATCCACAGAAACTAATTAAGATGTTTCTGATTTCTGTATTTGTCTTTTATCGCCTATGATCGTTGTCAAAAAACATCGCAAACGGGCATGGTGTTCATAGCCGGTCGTAGTCGTGGTCGGCTCCTTACCAATGTCCGGGCTGGTTACTGTACGAATAATCGTGAACAATGGCAGCCACCACCACGTTAGTCGTGGCGGCGGCGGCAGTGGTGGTGGTGATTAGCAGTAATTGTGGCGATGTTATCAGTTATTGGGAGGACACTGCGCCTCCTGGCGGAGTTGACCGGCAACAATGCCAATTGACGAACGGAATGTCTAATGTCAAAATGTCGGTCAGACATTCAATCATCAAGTTGGGCAGCCATGACAGATTGAGTTGGATCAGCCCAAGAGGGGATAATAACTTGATTAACGAACAGAATGCAGACAAAAAAAAAAAAAAAAAAAAAAAAAATCTAAAAAGTACAAAAAAAAAAAGAATGCTGACATAAAACAAATTAAAAAAGAAAAAAGAAACAAAGAAGAAATACATAAAACTTAAAGGAAATAAAAAAAATACCGCTTCCTGTTTTTTTTCTTTTTTTTTTTTTCTCTAGAATTTTTCTGCGTTATTTAGATTATTTCGACTATTTTTCTCATCTTGGATGTTATTCTTACAACAATTCGGCCGATGTAGTCTCCGACCACTTGCAAGTGTTTCTTGTCGAACGTAATTTCGAAAAGATTCGTGCTACAGTGGATGAAACGGCTAAATAGGTAATGAGTTCTATGTGACAGTCTCCTAAAGATCGAAGGTTCAATCCTCATACGGGCGCTATTAAGAATACAATTAAGAATTACTTAAAACTTCCACCCAGTCACGGCTGACGGAACTTGAACAATCTACCTCCGTGGATGATATTTCCTACGTTCGACATATACATTCTCGAGTTTGATAAGACACACCTGTTATCAGATTTGTAACATAAATATCTATTAAATTATAAAAACTATAAAAAAGAAAATCGAAATTAAAAAAATAAACATAATTCGCCGTTAACCACTCTGCACCTACCTTTACAACCCCCCAAACCCTATAAATACAGCAAGCCTCAAAAGGAAATACAAAGAAAACGACAACAACAACAACAATTTCTCCTAATGATAATCAGATGCACCGATAGAAAGCGCTTAAACAACAACTTTTGGGCGCCATTATATACAACTTGCCGGCTGAAATAAAAAAGCCTGTTCTGCGATTAGAAAATATATCATCGGATAAAAGAATAACTCTACCGCGTTCAATCAGACGTGCTTAGGTATATATATATATATATATATATATATATATATATATATATATATATATATTAGCATGGGCGCCCGGCGTTGCTCGGTGAGCCCGGTTTTTGGAGGTGTGTGTTGAGCAAAAAAAAAAAAGTGGTAGTAGAGAGGCAGGTTCGAACCCGTACCGCGAAGGAGGAAAAAAATGGGGGGGGGGGGAACCTGACGTCTTTGCTGTTATGACCACCGCCAAACCGGAAGTGACGTAGGTTAAAATTAAAGCTAGACAATCGAAAAGAGTGGGATGACTTTCGAAAATATCGGCAAAAAAAGCGACCCCTCCCTGTAGAAAAGTGCCCAGTTGAGGGTAAAGAAATTAATGTTTTTAGCCAATTTTCGGTATTTGTCGTCTGAAGGGTTGAGCTTCAAAACAATACTGATCTTGTGAAAATCCGTCGCCTCTGTCGAAAGTATTGGGCAGACATGCAAACATACATACATTTATATATTGGTAAGTCAAATTTTCGACCTAAACCGATTAAAGGCTTGCCCTATCTCTGAATACCGTTTATGTAAAATTTCAAATCTTTAGACCAGAAATGGTCTGAGTAATTTGGTAGAGACCGAAGAGGTCACATATTTTTAACTTTGACCCCTATTATGACCCCTGAAAATTGTTTTCGGCTCAAATTAAGTTATTAAGTTATATCCATGTCCAAGGAACCTATATCTAAAATTTCAATTGTCTATACCCCAAATTGGCTGAGGTGTTTGATAGAGTCCTCAAAGGTCTAATCGTTGAACTCTCACCCCTTAACAGCAAAATCTCTGGCTGAAAACGGATTACAAAGATTTTTCCAAATCTCAATACCTTGTATATCAAATTTCGAGTCTGTAGACTGAAAATACTGATTATCGAGCTTCACTTAAATACTCTAAAGCTCGACAAAACATATCTGTCAGGACATTTCGACCGAAATATTGTGAGTTGGTTGGTTGGTTGTTTTTGTTTTACGGCATATCAACCCTTTTCAGGTTATTTAATGCCGAATCCAAAGATTTTGAAGAAAAATATTTTTAATAGAATATATTTGTTGTTTTCACGTCGGTTTCTATTCAACCCATAGTTGGGACAGGTACTACCACTCCGGGTCAGATTGGACTTGGGAGCAATGGTAATTAAAGGGTGGCTCCACACTCCCCAAACCCACAAGCTGGGGCCTCACCACTGGATATAGTTTAAGGTCATATCCAGGACCCCCATTGAGGGACTTTTACCCTCTACAGAAGGGGGGCAGTCAGCGTATTCTAATGCCCCACCGACAGGGCCGACATATTGTGAGAATAAAATCCAAAGTGATACAGATTTATCAATGTTCATCTCACAAATTCTGCAATATGCCATTACTTTCTATTTGTCTGATGTATTTCAGAAATGTCTTTGTTTGTTTTAATTTATTTTTTATAGTTCATTTGCGCTTATTGATATACGACTGAAGAATACTATTTCTTTTTTTAATTTTTCCCACTGATTTAGGAACTGCCGGTAAAAGTTCAAATTAGTTATCAATATCACCGTCACTAAACTGATTATCATTTATTAACTATTATTTTAATTATCATTATCACAATTAGAATAGATGATTATATCTAAGCATGGAGATAAATTAATTATATACATTTTAAGATATTATTATTATTATTATTATTATTATTATTATTATTATTATTATTATTATTATTATTATTGCTATACACCTTTCAAAGCTTCGCGTAGTGAATAAGTAAAAGAGCTATGGTGAGAAATGGGAGTGAGGATGTGGAGAGTGGATTAGAATGGGGAAAAGTAGGAAAGAAAAATATACGCCTTAAAATCACAAGTAATAAATTATTTATAGCTTCCCCTTTACATTCTTTCTCTTCCCCTTCTTGCTTTCTTTGTTCTCCTTGTCTTCTTTTCCTCCTTGCGTATTTCCTTTTCTTCCTTATCTCTTAACCTCTTTACTAATGTATGTAGGGATGATAGTGATGGGGCGAGGATAAATAAGAGGCCAACGTAAGTTTTACATTTTCTGATCACATAAAAATTCTAGTCAAATTAAAAACATCTTGTAACTGAATAACCCGATTAAATCTGAAATTCCACAGATATGTCAAATTAACATTCCCCTACTGATTAAACCTATACACACTAGTATGTTTATGATTTAGAGCGGCCATCACACACGCATACGAATACTATTCTTTCTAGTCTTCAATTACCTCTATCTTGATCTTTAAGCCCCCACGTCCTTTCCCATTCATTACTATATCTCAACACACTCAAATCCGCACCCCTATTTGGTCTAATTTACATACAACCAAATCTTATTTTTCACAACATTTGACGGAACCTCCTGATATTAACTCCCTGTGACGAGGAAGACCTGATAATTTCATTGCAAACTTTGCTTTCCTAAAAGCTATATCGCTTGAAAAGGTCTGTAGTTACTTATAACTAGCTGATCAAAACATGCTTATGACTGTGTAGCAACATATTACTGCTTATGCAAAAAAAAATAAAATAAAAGGCATACCCTGCTCTATTTCGATATTGAGCACACTTGTATTAACCTTGATAAACGTCATTAGTTACTTTACCTCTGGAAAATAATAAAATAATAACCTCAGAATATATATATATATATATATATATATATATATATATATATATATATATATATATATATATATATATATATATAGCCATCCACATGCAACTGCCTCAAGCTAGGATCGAAACTTGACCGCCTAAATGACAGTAAATGCTTCTAACCGTTGCGCTATTCGGTTGCTGCCGTGCGGGCAGTGAATTAACAATGTTTTAACATTGTCCAAATGCCTAAGCTCAATTTGTTTACACAAAGAGAATCGCTTAATACGCTAATGGCAATTTGTATATCACTTCCCAATATGCTCAACCCATGATAGGGAGCGTTAACAAATGAATTACACGAGGTTGTTAGATAGTGCTTGATAACACGAGCAATTTTTTTTTTATATTTATTCGAAGGTAAACAGTTACATTTAGTCGCTTCAAACAGCCATCTGCTTCAGTCAATGAGACTTCGCCAGGCGACCCTTAACCATTCGACACTAAAGAAAAAAGAAAAGAGAGCGACCAAATGTAACAGTTTACCTTCGAATAAATACTACTACTACTACTACTACTACTAGTAGTAATAATAATAATAATAATAATAATAATAATAATAATAAGGAACAATTCCGAAAAACTTAAAAAAAAAGAATGTCAGAAATTGGAATCAGAGGAATAACTGCAAAAGTACAACGACCAACGATAATGAAAACGACTGAAATATTAAGGAAAACTCTTGAATGCGGAGAATAATACAAGACAATACAACGAATAAGCGTTACAGGGAATGAAGAACACCGAAGCTGCATATCTACAAGTTCTACACCCCCATCATGCATCCCCCCATTGTTTCATCATCGTTCCCCCCAAATAAAAAAGTGATACCAAAAAGGCGAGAAGGGTCAAGAAGGACTGAAAGACCGAGGAGCGAGCGCTAGCCAGACCTCGGCTAGACAAGTGCAAAGAGAACTGGGACCTTGGTGAGGCTGAGTGCCACTCAAGTTCCAGTATAAACCAATGGCACTACCAGCGAGAAATCAATGGTAAGAGGCTGTTGCAATGATGCAAATTCATTTGCAAATGCTATCGAAGGAGGAGGAGAGAGCTGGACGTCTGGGGAAACTTGTTGTCACTCAGCTTCCAGAGAACACCACAGGTTTCCAATCAGATCGTTTGTTGACTTGTGTGAAAGCTCCATCTGAGCCAATAATATATATATATATATATATATATATATATATATATATATATATATATATATATATATATATATATATATATATATATACACACACACTCTACCATAAATCATATACGTTCGGGTTTTCTCAACTTAATTCAACTGTAAAATAGATATTCCGTTTTCCTTATTATCTTTTCGGTGGTTTTCTGTCGTGATCTCCCCCTCTTCTCCGTCAGATTTTCATATCTAATTGAGTCATTTCGTTTGTGTTGCACAATGGATTCGTCACTTTCAACATGTACTCTCTACTGTCATTTATTTGTGAAGGTAACGTAAATTATTTCTTAGACTAAAATGCTCTTAACAAATTGAAATTACGTAGAAGTAATGTAGATATAGGAACTCTTCAGTTCGAGTGGAGGTAGATCAACGTTCAAAGTTTGAAGCGTGAAAGAGTGAATTCTGGCTCACTTATCTGCCCGTCCTAATTATGAACCTAACACAAAATGGCGGCCTGAGGCTTTTTCTCTCCCTTGTTTACGCAAGCATTTATATGTCGTCATATATTCGTGAGAATGTTTTGGTCACTAGTTACAAGTAACTAGCGACCTCTTTAGGCGTTAATACTTTGAAAATGTAGAGGTCGTAATGAAAATTAAAAATGAATTAGAAAAACATTTCCAGCATATTTAAATCGGGAGGTTGGCAAAGTGGTATTTAAAATAAAATAAAACAACGGCATTTAAATAAGTGAAAGAGAAAAAAAGAACAAAAGGAGGGAATAAAATAACAATATATACAAAAGAGAAAAATTAATTAGGGAATACTAATAAAAATAATTGTATATATATAATATTGTAAGTTTTTAAAGCTTTAAAACTAAATAAAAATCAGGAAAAAAAAGCACTTGATACATTGGTAGAGCTAAATATGTTTTTGGCTTAAATTGTCTGATGGCATGGGCTGGATAATTTGTTCATCCTGCCTATGGAAACAATCTTGTAATGATTTAAGCAAATAGTCCCGAGGTTGAAATAAACACACACACACACACACACACACACACACACACACACACATATATATATAATAGGAACAATTATTCTCGTCTACAAAATGCTATCATAGCAACAGAAACACTGACGCCAGACATTAAACTAAACCGACCACGTTACCTGCCTCTATCTCATGTATTTTTTCCATTAATAATCAACCGGTTTAATTACAAAACGTAAATTGCTACAATTTCTCCGATTCGATTCACTCTACTTCAGAGGCTGAACAGACACAAACTCTTATTCTAGGTTTCGCATTCATCGAATGTTATTCAGTACATCTTAGTGTTTTCCATAACGAGCAGGTCGTAACATCTTTTATCTAACTTTAGAAGGTTTTCTCATAGAATCGACAATTTCAAAATAAACTTAACTTTGGAACTCTTAGCAAAACTCGAATTTCGATATTTGTCGTCGAGAACTGTTGTTATTAATAATTACTTTTTTACCTTATCGTTTTTCGTAACGATCACACCGTAAGAACATTTAGATCAGTCTAGAAGGATTTCTATTCGGATTTTTTTTACTATCGTAAAACTAAGCCAATGGAATAAAGTTAGCATTGTCGACTTCAATGTGATTTTACCAAACAAAATATTCTTATCTGAGCTTCTAATTTTTATTCAACTTTTTATACATGTTTCTTAGTTTTTTTTTCCAGTCGGTGCAGTTGCTTACCACTTCATAAATTGGTACTTATGCAGAATACAGACCGTACTAAAATAATAATAGCAGATTTTGTTAACTATTATGGACAATCAGATAACATTTTCATGCATAAACACTATCGTATAATATTACATTTAAATTTACAACCACAGCTAACAAATAGCACGATCTGTATATGTACAAGGTGCTCTTTACTTTGGTCACTGGTCATGTCTATCTTTAAGAGACAGCTACGGCCAGACAAATTTGCCGACCAGTTCCTATCAGTGCCCGGCCCTATCCAGAAGTAACAGTAACTACTTGAAAACCACTGTCAATCACTGTTATAACCGCCAGTAACTAATAGTACCCGTCACCGGATGACAGTACCATACAATGGATGACACAAATATTGAAGACAGGCCATGCCATTTCAGAGTAGCCGATGGAGCTCGACACTTGTCATGATCGATACTGACCGACTATGACCACACTCAAATAACTGTTTTTTTTGTTTTTTTTACACAGTGATCACCACTTATCAAGGCCCGGAAGCCACTCAGGGATAAGGGTTATTGACAGTACATTACGTTAGTGTGGAGATTTGATGAAGTGTTTACTTAAGGGGGCGGTTCATTAGGAATTTGTTAACGTTGGACTTGAACACATCCAAGTTGTAGTCCGGTGGAAAGCAGGCGGACGGAACAGAGTTCCACAGGCGTGCAGTTCTAAGAAAGAAGCTTTGTTCATGGAATCCGCGTTTTGATTTAGACACAGACATAGAGTGGGGGAAATTTTTCACAGTGGATTCGGCTAGACGGGTGGTTTTCGTTAAAGATTGGTGAGGGGGGACCAGAGATTGGAGTTCAGACGAGCACCTGCCATGGAAATAACGATAAAACAAGGATAGGCTCGCAACGTCTCTTCTGTGGGAGAGAGGTTGCAGGGTAGAGAAAAGGGCATCCCCCACTAAGCCACGAAGTCTATTTTGTACTCTGTCAAGGCATGATAGGCTATTTTTAGCAGCTCCTGCCCAGATATGGCAACAGTATTCCATCCTTTGACGTACTTGGCTTTTATATAGATAGAGAATTGCATCAGTAGTGAGATATCTTCTGGAGCGGTAGAAGGATCCCACCATCTTTCCAGCGACCTTGGCAACAGACTTGATGTACGTGTTCCATTTCAGATCAGGAGTAAAGGTCAAACCCAGAAGCTTGTCAAAACACGGGGCCTCACCCAGACGAGAGCCATCCATCACAATTGATGTCAGATGGGGATCAGAGCGTTGATGATGTAAGGATAGGAGTTTGGTTTTGGATGCATTAAAGGTAACCAGCCACATCTTCCCCCACTGAACCACGCGCTCGAGATCAGAGGAGAGAGAATCAGAGAGAACTTTGTCATTTACAGCCTTTGATGTGTTGCCGTAGATGGTCGTGTCATCAGCATAGATGTCAACGAATGATTTAAGTATGAGTTTAGGGAGGTCATTGATGTAGATCAGGAAGAGAGTTGGGCCCAGGATTGACCCCTGAGGGACTCCAGCATTTATATTGCAGGCCTCCGATTTTTGTCTATCTACCACTACTCTTATGAGCCTATCGGAGAGAAATGATTTAATGATTGAGAAAACATTTCCAGTTATACCGTAGCTGGAAATCTTGTGAAGTAGACCCTTATGCCATACCTTGTCGAAGACCTTTAAACACCAATGATAACCAGTGCTCGCAATTGAAAACCAACCAATAAATGCATGTAAATGCAAGCAGCAGCTTCAAAACCGCTAGTAAACCATCAGTGCCCGCCACAGGCACCGAAAGAATGCCAGTGCCCAACAATGCTCGAAAGTTGAATACAGACGATTTCAGTTCGGAGCAGTCAAATGGTAACTGACACTGATCATGGTCGCCAATGATTGCCAGTTTCTAAGGCAGCCAGTGTCCACCAATACACATTGCCAGTAACCGCCAGTGATGAGAGTGACAACCAGTGATTTCCGCTAGTTGCCACTTCCAGACAATGTCCGACAGTGGAAGCCAGATGATTTCATTTTGGCCAGGATAGCCAGTGGCCGCTGTTTTCCTGGGTTGACAACCATAGTTAAATTTGTTTTAGGGGTTGGAGGAGGGGGCGAGTACCGAATCTATTATGGTTTTATGTCATACTTTCACCGGGCAACGCCCGTACACGGGTTCTGTTAGTATATCTATAAAGGGTACTTTTTAGAGGCGGCGTACTTATATTAAAATAAATCATAGAAAAATATATCTGAATAGAATGGCAAATCTCTCTCTCTTTATCTTTCTCTACTGTCTCCTCCCACTCTTTCTCTTTCATTGTCACTCTGTCGCAAAGATAATAAATCCCTCATTAAAAAGAAGTATCATGCGTCCGGTTCAATTAATCAAGATTCAAGAGGCGATCACAGCAGTTAAGCGGAAGTTAAGAGTTTGACGTTATTTCCGAAGGAAGAAATGCTACCTCTTTTTGCCAGTCTCTCTCTCTCTCTCTCTCTCTCTCTCTCTCTCTCAAAAAAAAAAAAGCATTCACGAAATGGTTGTTCTTCCCCCAAATCCCAGTAGGTCTTGGCGAGCAATATAAATCAAACATAAGCCATCTCTCCTTGTCAGTTTAGCTCTCTCTCTCTCTCTCTCTCTCTCTCTCTCTCTCTCTTTTTGTCCTCGTATCTATCTGTCTGTCTGTCTGTCTCGCTTACATATATATATATATATATATATATATATATATATATATATATATATATATATAGTAATCGACATACAGTCCTGTTTCGTTGTATCACAACTCATTAGTGCCGCTAGACTAGACAAGCACCTCTCCCAAGCTGAAGATTGAACCTAGAATCATCGCGTTGACAGTCTACCGATCGACTCATGGAAGCGGCGCCAGTAAATTGTCTCGCCAAATTTCTATTTAAACAAACATTTGTCCACCACTTTTACAGTGTTCTAACCGCTTCTTTATAAACAAAGAGGGAGCGCCAAACCCTGTTTATCGCTTTATTGCAGGTAAATATTTTTTAATTTTGAAATTGCTATGAAACGCAGAGAAGTTACAGTTGGTACACTGGAAGAACATAACAAGATGCCCTATTTTCCTGATTTTGTGGAATTTGAACAAATATTTTGAAAATTATACTAATTTTTTTATTTTCTGGTAATTTTATATGTGTATCACTTTTTTTGCAGATCTCCCAAAATGCCTAGAAAGGGTTGATTGACAGCTAGTGAAAAGGAAGGAGATTTACCGCTCGTAGATTAAGCCAATGTGCTTGGAAGAGATCGAAGAACATTGTGTTCATTCGTTGAAAATCCAAACGTGAAACCAAGGAAGGACAAAAACACGAAAAATCAGTTTCTGCTCGCGATATCAGAAAAATCTCGCCGATACCTTATACAGCAGCTCGACAGAAACATATATTTGACAAGGTTGGAAAATCTTCCTTGTCCAGAAAGACACGTTGCAATAGGTGTGTCAGAAACTTCGTGAAAACTATTGAATAATTCGACCTCCTTTCTTTTCAAGCTTATAACTACTCGAAAAATGTAATTCAAACCCTAATATTTTTTCAATTAAAAGGGCAAGAACCAAGGTTTCATTTAAAAATACAAAAAATACAAACAACGTGGGTTAAAAAAAAAGGTTTTAAACTTCGGACTTTTCAGGTAAATTTCTAAAAAAAACTGTCCTTTTTTTGTTTTAAATTAGAATATATTATTTATTGATCTTTTATCTTCAATTTGTGATATAGAAAACTTTGGTGAGTAAATTAATTATTTACTTTTTAATAGACATTTCAAAATGGGGGGCGTGAATTAATTCGACCCCCTGTCTTTCCAAGCTTATAACTACTCGAAAAATGTAATTCAAACCCTATTTTTTTTTCAATTAAATGGGCAAGGACTAAGGCTTCATTAAAAAAAAATACAAACAACGTGTTTAAAAAAAAAAGTTTTAAACTTCAAACTTTACAGGTAAATTTAAAAAAAACTTTTTTTTTTGTTTTAAATTAGAATATATTATTTATTAATATTTAATCTTTTTATCTTCAATTTGTGATATATAAAACTTTGGCACATAAATTAATTATTTACTTTTGAATAGACATTGCAAAATAGGGGCGCATGAAATAAAAATAAACGTTTGTCTAAAATATCATATTCGGTTTATTGGAAAGAGCATAAAATTGCACATTGACCCTGAAAATATCATAAAAATAGAATCAATAGAAAAATTTTGATAGATTTTTAAAGTTTAAAAATTGAATAATACTGAACTCATAAAATTGAATTAATTTCATTACTGTTTTTTTTAATAATAAAATAATATTTCTATTACTTTTTATACAACATTAATAGTTTATTTTGAAAGTATAATCCATAAAAAAAAAATAAATAACCCACTTTAAAAAGAGAAATTACGAGTTTTTTTTATATTTTATTCGCAGTTTCGTGTAAGGGGTGTCAAAAATTCCTACAAAAATTCTGATACACCTACCGCTGCAATGTTTTAAACGAAATTGCAAGAAGCATTTAGCCCATGGCGAGGGAAAATTGAATACATGCCTACCTTGTTCTCCAGATATAAGCCAAATTGAGCAGCTCTGGTCAATAATAAAGATGAAAGTTTATGAAGGAGATGTTCAATTTTCGTCGAAGGATGAAATTTGGGGGAAGATTTTGGAAGTTTCCTATAACATTACATCATCTCAAACCCGCCAATTGATATCATCATTTGACAAGAGGCTATTACAAGTGATTTTGAAGCATGGGAGTTTTGTTGATAAATAAATATTTCCTTAAATAAAATAATGTGAAATTCGTTCTTGTTTTTGGTTAATATTTGGATATGTTCTTTATTTCATATAAATAGAAGTATAAAGTTAGGATATTGTTTTATTACTGAAAATATACATTTTTAGATACTTGCAATAAAGTGATACACACTTAAAATTACCAGAAAATATAAAAATTAGCATAACTTTTAAAATATTTGTTCAAAT
>NC_136502.1:42467233-42624733 GCF_053919585.1 Euprymna scolopes | reverse complement strand
GAAGTAAAAATATATTTAATCTTAAAAGAAAACATTAGATAAGTGGATAGTCCTTAATCCGCGGAGTTTCGAAGAAATACTTCTTCTCATCAGAGGGTAGGAATTAGCAAAATGTGGGATCGGATTTTGCATGCAAAAGTATTTGATGAAACAACAAGTAAGTCAAAAATCTTACTTTAAAACAACAAAAAAAGTGAAGCAGAGGGAATATGGTGAAGAAAAAGGTGATTACACATTGCATGCAAAATCCGATCCCGCATTTTGCTAATTCCTACCCTCTGATGAGAAGGAAAGTATTTCGCCGAAACTCCGCGGATTAAGGACTATCCACTTATCTAGTGTTTCCTTTTCAGATTAAATATATTTTTAACTCATTTCAAAGTTTTTTTTTAACATGTTTTATTAACTGTGTGCTCGTATTATAAGCTCTATCTCCTATTTGGTTTTATCGAGCTTTTACATCTGGCTGAGATAACTTTATAAATATTAATTCTTTAATATTTATAATATACTTTAATTTTACCATCTTGGATCATTTTGGTAAATTTAATTGTAATTTTTATTATATATATATATATATATATATATATATATATATATATATATATATATATATATATATATATATATTTGTGTTGGAACGCTTAATTGGAATCTGAATCGGGAATCGGAAAAATCGGAAAGTTTACTGGTATCGGAATCGGTATCGGAATCGAAACAATCTATGTCTTTTTTCCGATGCCAAAATTGATTCTTTTAATTGTCTTTTTTATTTGATTTTGTTTAAAGCAAAATCTTCCACTGCTGGTTGTAATAATAAAATAATAATTATTTATTGATTTTTAAACTACCAGTAAAGCCAAAATTGATAGATTACCCCATACGACAGTATTTTTATGTTTGAGAAATATACGCACATTTAACATGTGTTTTGACGGTAATTGGGAAAAAAAGAACAATTCTATATTTCAATATAAAGAGATATATAAGGAATCTGAAATTTAGTACGGAATCGGTAATTGTATCGGAATCGGGAAAAATATTGAAATCGTCACATCACTAATATATATATATATATATATATATATATATATATATATATATATATATAATGCTCCTGATCTTGAGTTGAGTATATTGAGAAATGATACACGAATTACCATTAGCGTATAAAGCGATGCTCTTTGTGTAAATAAATCGAGCTTAGGTATTTCGGACGATGTTAAAACATCGTTAATTCACGACTCGCACAGTAGCCGCCATTTAGTTTAATGGTTAGGAGCCTTGACTGTCGTACAGGCGGTCGGGTTTCAATCCTGACTTGAGGTAGTTTTCTGTCTAGCTGCACTGATGAGCTGTGAAACAGCGAAACAGTACTGTATGTGGATGACTATATATATATATATATATATATATATATATATATATATATATATAAAACGTAGTGATGAGTCTTTCTATGTTTTATCAATGAATCACTTCATGTATCTCCTACTCTCTCTATAACTCTGATATGTAACAACATTGACATTCTGTCGTAAAACTAGTAAGTAAATCCTCTATTGGAAAAAAGTATCGTGTTCATATTATTGACAAAAAGAAATGGGATTCCAGTTGCGGTGTATACGATGAGATCATCTACACCTTTGACGATGCGACTTTGTAACATATGCCAAATAGCAGTAGTGCATTATGTAACGTTTGACTATCGTCGTGGATTCTATAAATTGGCTCCGTCGAGTTAAAACTTTCTCAATAAATTCATATATTCAATTTCGTATTAAATCAATTCAAAATCACATAAACCCAAATTTTCCCACAACTTGGATTTGTCGCATCGTGTGTAATAAATTTTTTGCGGTATGCGTTGTGCTTCGGCATTGGACATTTTGATATGCCATAAAATGAACAAACCTCACATATTCATAGTCCGTAGCTCACGTTATTATCTAATATATAAAATGAAGCAGGTCGTATTTTCAGCGTTGAACACAAATAAGTAGACATCTTATCGATATTTGATTCGGTCTAGCCGATTTCAATGATTATTATTGTGCCATGTTTTATTTTTTTAAAAATAAAAATGTATTTTTTTTTTATTCAAAATATGCTTATTCTTGCACACACATTTGTAAAATGAAGACACTAATGATGCTAAAATCTAAAATCAGCACGTGCCTTTAATAATAAAAAAAATTCAGATGAACAATTACTTTTGGTTTTTCAATAAATATTAGAATATGTACTTCTTAAATAATTTGAATATGATTTATTGAAAACAAGATTGTTTCTCTGATAGCTAAAACAGAGCGATTATAATTTAAAAAAATTCTTCTTTAAATAGATTTAATTAAAAAAAAGTGTCCATTTTATTCATCTTCCAGACCGGACCATGTATTTTCTTTAAATAGAATTATGTATATATATTAACTGTCGCCATTATTTCTTTCATTTTTACTCTAGTAAATTATTTTAAAAATGTTTTTAATCTGTTAATATGTATTTTCTCTTTAGGATTGATTCATCGAATGTATTTATGTTAGTTCGATATCCGACATTTATTTTATCTAGTTGACAATGAAAATTCATTAGTTCTTCCACTTTAAGAGCATCCACCTATTGCGCATTTTGTTTCTAACAAGTGGGTCGACTCTTATCAAGGCTCAGAGGTCAATAGAGGATAAGGAATATTGGGTTAGACAAATAAACGGTGAGATACCGAGGGCATTTGTTACAATAGTTGTAATTGGCATAAAAATTGATTATTTAAAAGGACGGCTTGCCAAGAATTTGTTTACATTGGAATTGCAAACAATACTGTTATAGTCATTCGGGAAGCAGTTCCGTTGTATTGTGTTCCACAGATGGGCAGTCCTAAGAAAAAACTTTTTCTCATAAAAATTAGGCTTAGTTCTAGATACACAGACGGAGAAAGAGAAGGTATTGATAGTGGTTGTAAATAGACGAGTTTTATTGCTAGTGTTTAACAGACGGAACTATAAAATGAAGTCCAGTCGCGTACCTGCCATAAATTTAACAACAATGTATAGACAGACTGGCAATGTCTCCTGTGAGAAAAGGCTGTATTGTAGAAAAGACACCACAGACTAGATTTCGAAGTCTGTTTTGTATTTTGTCAAGAGAAGAAAAGAGTGCTCGGAGCGGCACCTCCCCAGATATAGTAATAGCATTCTATCTTCGGGCGTATTAGACTGTTACACACGTAGAGGATTGCCCCAGGAATTAGATAGTTTTACTTCTATTCATCCCTAAACATGGTATGTTTCTACGGAGACTTAAGATGCATTAAAATCGAACAGACCTTGGTGAGGAGTTTATGTCTGTTTATATTAAAGGGCGTATCAAAATGTTCGACCCCATTTCATAGGTAAATAATTTTGACAATTTTCGTTGGAATGACCTCAAATTTTTACAGCTTGTGTAGAAACGTTTCAAGTTTTTGTGTGTAACGCTTGACATTTCTATTTTTTCAGGTTAAGAAATGCAGTTCACTTCCAAAGAAAATGCTCGGACTCAGTCACTGAAGAGAGTGCAGCGTGCCTTCTTCACACATTTTGCAAAGAAGGCACCAACTACAAAACAAATAAGGACTTGGCACCAAAAATTTCAAGAAAAGAGACACTTATGCATACCTAAATGCTACAGCGAGTTTGGCACGAGCTCGAATGCCGACTCGACGAGTGCAAAGTCACAGGCGGCGCTCATATTGAACATTTATGAAAATCTGTCACAGAACCAACAAATATTTGTACTTTTCTTTGTAAATTTAACCAATAAAACTCATGACCTTCAGCATAAAGCGTATTTAGATTCATTAAGATCCATCAAGTAGTTTCCGAGATATGGGCATTTAGGATGGGGTCAACCATTTTGGAACACCCTATACATTTAAATATCTGTATATTGTTACGATCGCAGAAACAGGAGCAAAGGCAAACAGTCTGAGATTAGAAGCTGTTAGTGTAGAAAATCTTCCAGCATCTAGGGATCTCTACAGTGAAATATGCGATTTAGCAATTGGGTGGGTCGGGGGGTACTTTTGATTCGAGCATCTAGAGACTGGAGCTTGACAAGCAGTGCGTAATCTATTCGGTTAAAACTTCTGTTTTGCACCTTGTTAAAAAGGTTCATACTCAGATGAAGCTTTATAAAACTATAGAACATTAGTAGACGTGGAAAGTTTTTAGCCGAGTAAAAGGATATCACTTTCTTTGAAGCAGACTTGGCAACATCTTCGAAATTATTCCAATTCGTCTTTCCTTGTTTTTACTACAAAGGCAGAGTTAGAAATAATGTCGGTTTTTAATGTGGGGCGAACCAGCCCCCCCCAAAGGGGCACTCTGGTCAGTAACAAAAATAAAAAAGAATACATCAGTCATGAAGGATCTCTCCTCCATTGACCGAGACCAAAAAAGTGTAGTGCATCATCTGAAGAACAGATACTACACTTTGATTCTGGCCTGAAGGCAAAGAACAACAGAAAAAAAGCAGTCAATTTACAAGCAATAATTCCAGATGGCAGCAAACTTACAGACAAAAGTACTTAAAGCTTATATAGTTATAAAGAATTTTACGAAGCCGATTAAATACATGTCATAAGTAAATAAATCTATATATTACTGCCGTAGTACTTTTAACGTACGTATGCACATGTGTCACTGTTTCAAGATTAAAAATTATTCGATCGGAATATCCTATTTATTAAAAAGGAGGATGATAACACGCTACGAACATTTAATTAGTATATAGATACGCACATTCTATCCACGTTTTTAATAAATAGGATCTCCCGATCAACGAAAACGCAATATAAGAATAAAAAATGATATCGCTTTTGAGCTGTACGTGAAAAAAAAAATACATTCCTGGTCTTCGGGATAGGATCCTAGGATATCTGTTCTGTCTAAAGATGGTATAATGCTATCCTGAGGTTTCTGTTTGCGCCGGGCGTCCATACAATGGAAATAGGTTACATACTTCTATAAGGATATTGGAGATGAACCATAATAACTAGATATATTCTGACACTACATAAAGTAGATTACTTAGATAAATACTTTTACAGTTTTAACAAAAGTGCGACAATAATATCGCGAGATCTTCATTCACGCTAAACGTCCACAGTAGCAATATATTACATATGAAAGATATCGCTGTGAAATTTCCACAGCTCTCGCAAGTATCTAAGAATCGTCGGTCCATCGTAGTCATTTGAACCGACATAAATTATAGTTACTGATATAAGGAATCACTATCGATAATTTTCCCCACACTATATCTGTACCTAAACCATAAACGCAGATTCCATGAACAAAGATTATTTCTTAGAACTGCACGCCTGTGTGACTCTCTTCCGTTTCCCTGTTTTCCAGCTGACTGCAAAGTGGTCGTCTTCAAGTCCACGTAAACAAATTCTTGATGAGCCATAACCTTAAGTAATCTAATTTACCAAATTTCCACTCCTAACGATTATTAAGATATTTTCCCTTATCCTCGAGTGGCTTCCGTGCTTTGGTAAGTGGTGACCCCTTTTGTAAAAATAAAAAACCTACACAAGATGAAGATATGAGTTGTCCAGAAATTTTTGTCGGTTATCTAATAATGTAGTTCGGTTCTTACATACGTTTTATTGCGGTTATGATTCTTTGTGTTTCTAGCGAGAAAATGACTGGTTTGAATCAATGAAAAGAAAGAAACGTTGATTTGTACTTGAAAAACGCTTTCTTATACGCAGAGGTACGTGGGAGAATACACCGGCAAAATATGTCATGTATAAAGACTTTGATTCACAGGGACTTTTATATTCAATGTTAAGACATTATCGAAAGAAAAATAAACGGCGTTCAAATATGTGTTCACATGCTTGCGGGGTTTTGAGGGCATGTATTTATACATGACATATAAACACATAAACAAAATAAACAAAAGAAAATAAATTATCCGAGTACATGCATTCACATCTATCTTAAAAACCAATCAATAAATATACGTGTCTTTATTTTTCTTATATATATATATATATATATATATATATATATATATATATATATATATATATATATATATATATATATGCGTGTGTATAAGGAAAATGAAGACACATATATTTACGCCCTTCCCCGTTGTAATATATATATATATATATATATATATATATATATATATATATATATATATATATATTACAAGCTGGGGAGAGCGGCTTCGCCCGGGAGTAAAATACTCTTGAATACGATATTTTAATTTGTCCATAGAGTCTAGTTTCAAATGTAAGAAGAAGAAAAAAGAAAACGTATTTAGGTATTATAAGCTAGAATCGAAAACGAAACCGTAGCATTCAAAGTTGGCGACGTTACCACTGTACCAACGTGACACGTATATTAAGAATTAAAAATTAAAAATTAGCTAAAAGGAAGTTACAAAATGTTTAATGATTTTTATTTTCAATTTTGACCCACTTCTGACCCTTAAAGCAATTTTAACCGGCTAAAGGCCCATAAAAGAACGGCCCGTTAAAAATCCAATCATTTGAGGCCACTAGCGCCGCTTTGCAACTTTTAGTTTCGGTGGAGATAGAGTTTGAAAATATGAAGTCATGAAATTAGTATATAAATACACACATTCTATCCACTTTTTTAATAAATAGGATCTCCCGATCAACGAAGATGCAATGTAAAATGATAATAAAAAAATAAAATAAATAATATCGCTTTTGGGCCGTGCGTAAAACTAAAATATACATTCTTGGTCTTCGGGCTAGGATCAAAGAGTATATGTTCTGTCTATAGATGGTGTAAGGATATTGTGGGGTTTCTGTTTGCGCCGGGCGTCTATACAATGAAACTATGTTACATACTTCTATAAGGATATTGGAGATAAACCATAATAACTAGATATATTCTGACACTACATTAAGCAGATTAGTTAGATAATTACTTTTACAGTTTTAACAAAAGTGCAACAATAATATCGCAGAATTTTCATTCGCGCTAAACGTCCATAGAATGCCCAATAGAAATATTTTACATATGAAAGATGTCACTGTGAAATTTCCACAGCTCTCACAAGTATCTAAGAATCGTCGGTCCATCGTAGTCATTTGAACCGACATAAAACCGACCGACAGACAAGCATATAGCCGTTTATATATTAGATTTAATGCAACGACATAAAATTTTATAATCAGATACGATATTTCATGTGTCAGTTTCCAGTATTTGTTTACTATATATATAATAAAATACTAATTAAGCAGTTACACCTTCATACACCCGTGTTTCATGCTTACGCAATCATCAATGTAGGAGTAACATGATATGAAATGATATGCAGAAGTTCAAGTGTAATGTTAGCAAACATCTTTCTACTCATCTCCCTTCATAATGACCCCGCTAATTAAGTCCCTGATAGGAGCTCCCTGCTTCAAAGTGGCACTGTGCCTTGTTTGGGGTGAAAATTGAATAAAATTTAAAAAAAAGTAACAATTCCTACCGATTAAGAGATTCGAACCCTGTCACGCAGTTACCTTTTGCTTCAATTGAAAAGCCCCTACCGCAGGCCCACCAAACAAATGCGACGGGCACGAAGAGAATTAAGAACTACTGAACGCGAAATTCGAGCGAATACATTTTGATAATTTAGAGAGTTCGCACGAGCGGAAGTCGTGGAAGTTTCATAGACGCTAGTTGATTGGCTTATTTATAATTCCGCAAAAACTGCTCTTTTTTTTTTTGAGGAACACATATCTCCCCCTTTTTCTGATTGTTTGGTGAATGTTCAATATTCAGCGAAATATGTGAAAGACGTACTATATTTTCATATAAATAAAATACTATGAACGTGAAATAAATACATCTTCTGGTTTTGGAATGATAGTTAATGATATATATATATATATATATATATATATATATATATATATATATATATATATATATATATAGATAGATAGATAGATAGATAGATAGATAGATTATTTCTTTATATTTTCATTTACGGTACTCATAATTTAAAGTTTTGCCCAAATTGTAATCGTTATTTCCCTCAACAGATGCTTCGCCCATAGTGTAGCCTATACATAAATACAGTTATCTACAGACACGTGTTACCTTGCCTAATCGTTTTATTCTAGTTTCGAATATATATATATATATATATATATATATATATATATATATATATATATATATATATATATATATATATATATATATGCTAGGTAATAGCAAGGCAACGCCGGGTAGAAGCATTTAATTGTCTGTTATCTATCTATCTATCTATCTATCTATCTATCTGTCTTTCTAATTGTCTATCGATCTTGCGGAATAAACAACAGATCGAGTCGTGGGAAACAATAAGTTGGGGAGCATGCAGGTATAGAATGGGTCAAAGGATCATGTTGTGACATGTATCAAACTGGGTAGCCAGTGAATTGCGCTGGAACTAATCGGGCGGGGACCGGACATGAGGCGGTAGGTGTTCTGAGTTTAACGAGTGGAGTTAAGTTTTGTAAGTTTGGTCCGAGTAGCCAAAGAAGCACGATGGATTATCAGGTCTCCCTATAAGGTAACGACGGTCTCGAAATGGATGCAGAGAAATGTCACAAGTGCGGGATCGTCGATTTCACTCAATGCTGTTGAAGACGAGATGCTGTGAGTGAAATAAACTAATATATATATATATATATATATATATGTAGTAGAGATTTAGAATGCTGTCATAATACGAGGAGTGAAATATAGTCGTTGTTGGTAAAAGTAGACGAGAACAAATGGCGATTTACAAATCAATAAGTACATACATATATTTTATATATACATATATTTATTCAGTTGTATTGGTAAAATGTCTTACTTGTTATGTCTGCGACAAATTCCATCATTAATTTCGGAAAAAATCCCCTTTTCAAATGGTAAACGTAACAGATCGATTCAAAGCATCATCTAGCATATATATATATATATATATATATATATATATATATATATATATATATATATATATATATATATATATATATGGACATACGTCGTTTTTGTGCCATGCATGCGTGCTTGTTGTAGCAGAATCCAGCTCTCGAAGATGGTGACGAAACGAATTCCCCAAGCTGCGGCTAAAAGATAGAAGGCCACGAAGCAACAAGTATGTCGTTATAAATATACTGTGAATTATGTTTGACACACACACATGCACACTAGAAGAGTCACAGGCCGTTAAGTAAATTAGACATTAAAGGATCTAAGGACAATGAATACAGCATTAGATAACACACCGTAAATATACAGTTAGAAAACACACACACACATGCTATGTATATTTAGGCACATCATGTTTTCATTTGGACAGATATTATTAAATAGCACGGAGTGTGTCTGTTTAGCCTTTTTAAATACTGTTCATACATTCATTTAAGCATTGCCTCTAACACGTGACCACGATCTCAAATACGGCATTCGATACTTATACGTACTTTTAAAGGCTATAAATCACCACACACTTTTTAAAGCTTAGCTGACATGAACGACTGATGACGACAATTCAGTTGAGAGTGCTCGCGAAATAATGGAATAATAAGAAAGATACAGATTCTATTTGCAACAATTCAACAAAAATCTGAAATAGGCCAATACGAAAATTAGAAAAAAATATAAAAAGAATAATTAAGTAAAGACACTCCCTGAACACACACACACACACACACACACACACACACACACACACACACACACACACACACACACACACAAATATATATATATAAATATATATATATATATATATATATATATATATATATATATATATGTATAATGTAGAATTACATTAAATTTATCACAAAAACCAAGGCAAGGACTATATTTAAAAAATAGATGCACATAAAAATAAATAAATAAAAATTATAATAGTGAGCTGATTTTTTTCTGGTAACTGAAATACATCCCCATTGAGCTTATTATTCTTTACAATTTTAGACTTTTTTTACAAAGAATATATACTCTAAAATGTATATATTTTATAAACTCTTATATATACATATATATATATATATATATATATATATATATATATATATATATATAGTTAACAAAAGCGGTAATTAGTAAAAACCAGAAGAAAGTGCTCAATATTTTTGCAGAGCAAATATATGTTTTATTTTTTTATTATCGTCTTATCTGCTTAGCTACACATGTTTCGGTTACCGAATCGTATTAAACGATCCAGTAATTAATCAGACATTATAGAAATGTTTCTGTAATGTCTGATGAAGTTACTGGATGGTTAATACGATTCGGTAACCGAAACATGTGTAACTAAGCAGATGAGACGATAATAAAAAATAAAACACACACACACACACACACACACACACACACACACACACACACACACACACACACACACACATATATATAACATCACCAGTAATCAAAGCTGGTGACGTTACCACCGTACCAACGTAAAACGATTAAACCGATTAAAAATAAAAATATTAAAAATAAATTAAAATTAATGTATCAAATCTTTAACGATTTTTTAAAAACATTTTACCTACTTTTGACCCCTTAAAAACAATTTTAACCGGTTAAAGACCCATAAGAGGACGGCCCGTAAAATATCCAATCATTTGATGCTCCTAGCAACGCTCTGCGACTTTTAGCCTCGGGAGAGATGAAATTTGAAAATATGGAGACCGACAGAAAGACGGACAAACAGACAGACATATAGCCGTTTATATATTAGAGTTCCGTGTTCTAGAACGTTTTCACCTTAAATCCTACGCAACTATGCAGAATGTAGAAACTATGCATAAATAGAATTCAACATAATAGTGAAATGAAACCAATCAATTAAAAAAAAATATAAAAAACTGAATAAATAATAAATTAACGCTCGGTTTTGAAGGAAATACGCAAATTAGTTAGCATTCATATATCCATGACTCAATATATTAAAAAGTATAAAAAAAGTATAAGTGTTGATAACGTTTAAATAAAAGTATAAGTTTTGAATGTCAATGTCAGAGCAAGAACAACTGAACTTGAGCTATATATATATATATATATATATATATATATATATATATATATATATATATATATACACACACACACACACGCCGAGTCATAGAAAAATCCAGGTTGATATCTGGAGGCGCATAAATTCCCTGAGAGAAATGCACCCTCAGTCTTCGTTAAAATACGCATCTAGGAGAAGGAAAACTCTTATCTAAAAACCAGCAATCTACTGTATGTTCTGTTTCATTAGCAATAATACCAAAAAGGATGGTTGGTTCTACACAAAGCCTTCACCACTCTAAATAAATCATCGAAACTTCGTACGTCAATATCGACGGGAGATTACACACACACACACACACACACACACACACACACACACACACACACACACACACACACACATATATATATATATATATATATATATACATATATATATATACTAGCCTGGATGCCCGGCGTTGCCCGTGTGTTTGGAGGCGTGTGTTGAACAAATAAATAAATAAATAATAATAACTGGTAGTAGGCAGGCAGGATCGAACCCGTACCGCGAAGGAGAAAAAGAACGTGAAAAAAAAAGAAAAAGAAAGAAAGTGACATTTTCGCTGTGGTGCCCATCGCAAAACCGAACGTAGCGAAGGTTTAAATTGAGGCTAGTCAATCGAAAAGAGGGGATGACTTTCAAAAATATCGGCCAAAAAACCGACCCCTCCTCGTAGAAAACTGCCGAGTTAAGGGCGAAGGAATTAATGGTTTTGGCCAATTATTTTGATATTTGTCGTCTGAAGTGTCGAGCTTCAAAACGATCCCGATCTCGTAAAAATCCATCGCCTATTTCGAAAGTTTTATACATACATACATACATACATACATACATACTAGTGTTGAGACGATTAATCGGAATCGGGAATCGGAAAAATCGGAAAATTTGGGGTTAACAAAATCAGGATCGGAATCGGAAAAATTGATACCTATTTTCCGATGCCAAAAATCGATTCTTTTAATTCTTTAAAAGAAAAATTTTTGTAAAGCAAAATCTCCCATTGCTGGTAATAATGATAAAATAATAAGCATTTATTGATTTTATAATATCAGTAAAGCTAAGATCGAAAGATCATCTTCCACAAGTATATTTTTACGTTTAGGAAAATATCTGCATATTAAACATGTGTTTTTTTACGAAGATCGAGGAAAATACCAATCTTATAGTTAAATAATTAGTGATTTATAAAGAATCGGAATCGGAATCGGTAATTGTATTGGAATCGGGAATTTAACACGGAATCTGTGATTGTATCGGAATCGGGAAAATCTTGGAATCGTCCCCTCGCTAATACATACACACATTTAAGCAGACAGGTGAGATTTATATTATAGAGGATAGTATCAAAAGCAGCAGTTCAGAGACCTAAAAACTCGACGTCGTTTCGCCCGTTACATGCGGGCTTTTTTCAAAAGCCAATTATGTTGGGCTTGAAAAAGCCCACGTTAAACGGGTGTAACGTTATCGAGTTTTTAGGTCTCTCCACTTCCGCTTTTAATATTGTACATGTACGTGTCTCCAACCCCCCTTATATATATATATATATATATATATATATATATATATATATATATATATATATATATATATATATATATATATCTTCCAAAAAGGTATCAGAAAAATAAAGAAAAACGACTTCCATCTTAGCTGTCTTAAATTGCAACCTGCGCCTACCTATCATCGAAGACTTACTAATTCGAGGAAAAGTGCTCACCCTCAACCAAGCATGATACGAGAGGAGAGAGGGTATGCTAAAATGCTTTAGAAACGGTGTTAATCAATTTTATTAGTGAATTCATCGGTTTTAACTTTGTAACTAGTAATGTGCTTGACGAAGACTCATATGTGTCAAAAACGTTTGCAGACCATTAGATCATTGGATCGCTAAATCGAAAGGGACAGAATAGAATGAAACAGAAATTATCAGCATTGTTTAATCAAACAGACAGCAAAGAAAAAATGCTCTCATATATTTATTGCAATATTTTTTTAAATACCTACAAACACTAGTGTTTCATCGTTTCGGGAATCATCAGTGCAAAGTGATACGATTACTACCGGTCGGGAGATTCGAACCCGACTACGAAGCCTTCTCTAATTTCACTAGCAAGAAACAGTCTCAAACGTGAGAAATATCGTTGAAACTTTAATATTTATTTTTTAAAGGTCGTAACATCCGGCCATAGCGATTAATGATCATAACATCGTAATATATGCTTAGGTGATGGACTTTCTATGACAACTTAAGCGTTTTAAATACTCAGTAACAAGAACCGAGTTTCTTAAAAAGGTTGACATAATTATTACAATAATAATTTTTTAATACCGACAGACACTGGTTTTTCATCCTTTGGGGAATAATCGTGCAGAGTGACAAGATTTCTACCGGTCGAGAGATTTAAACCCGGCTATATATATATATATATATATATATATATATATATATATATATATATATATATATATATATATATATATTATCAAGAGTTCCTCGATTTTTCGCCTAAATCTAAACGCAGATTCTTTCCTAGAACTACGCGCCTGTGGAACACAATTCCATTAGCCTGCTTCCCGGTAGACTACAGTATGGTAGCCTTCAAGTCTTATGTAAATAAGTTTTTGAACTGTCCACTTAAATAATCAAATTCGATCTAACTTATACCATTAACGACCAATAACGATTACTACATTACCACATTAGATTCATTAACCTTTATCCCCGAGTGGTGACTCCCCTGTCATATATATATATATATATATATATATATATATATATATATATATATATATATATATATATATATATATATATTCCATAAGATTAGCCTTCCCTTGAAACAAGGTCTGTAGTAGTTCGAAACTAAACAAAATAAATATTAGCAGAAATACACATAAATATAGTCATAAAAATTATAAAAATATAGGAAAGAATAAATAATAAGGACAAAATTGGAAATTAAGACTAAAACAAAACAAAAATACAAAAATAAGGTTTAAAATAAGAATTTTGGTTTGCACGGTGCATAAGATGGCCGACCTGTTACACCGTGAGGATAGAATTACTTTTCCCCCAAACGAACACACCAGGTTTATCATGCACAAATTAACTTTTTTTTTTGATAATATTGGATGGAAATTGCATTTGACGAGTTAAGAGGAAAATATTTTTGGAAACATAAAGTCCTAGAATTGTTATCCCATTAATCCAACGGCTATAATGAAGAGATCCAAGGTAAAATACATAAAAGTTATATAAAAGAAAAAAAAAATGTAAGTTTTTGAATTTCAACACAATCATGTACTATATATATATATATATATATATATATATATATATAATTCCATGCACATTTTAAGGAGTCTACGCGGATTGATAAACGTTTCAACATTTTCATATTTCGTCAGGACCTTAAGAATCGAAACGTTGATCGATTCGCGTAGACTCCTTATAATGTTTATATAACTTTATTTATACAAAAGTTTTACACACGTATTGAACACTTCTCGAAAAAAATGTTTTTATTTTAATTAAAAATGTGCATGATAATGGGGCTCTAGATGCTTGTAAGTGGCTGACCGCAACATTCTCATCAATGTGTAGCGATTCCGATTCTTTATAAATCTCTAAATATTTAACTATAAAAGTGTTATTTTGTCCCGATTACTGCAAAAACACATCTTAAATGTGCATATATTTTCTCAGACGTAAACAACGGAATTGTGAGGGGATGATCTAGAGATTTTAGTTTTACTAGAAGTTTAAATCAATAAATATTTATAATTTTATTATTACTACGAGCAGTGGAAGATGTTTCTTTAACCAAAATTAAATACAAAAGATTGTTACAGGAATCGGTTTTGGCATCCAAAAATAGGCGCAATTTTTTTTTGATTCTGATACCGATTCCGATATATATATATAGCTCATATATTAAAAACCACAATGCCCACTTCAAAACGCCCACATCTAATGCCGGAATATACACCATCCCCTGCACTAGTTGTCATTGAATATATATTGGAGAAACCCCACGTGAATTAAGTAAAAGATTCACAGAATATAAAATAAATTTTTAGAATGGAAGTCTCCTGAACGCACTTTTTACCCATGTTCATATCATAACCATTCCTTTAATTTTTACAAAGGCCAGAAGAGTCAAATTCGGACATAATAAACCTTTACGAAGACTTTTTTAGTCAGCATTAATCATAAATTCCAATACAATTTTTTAAAAATTGCATTTTCACCCCAAAGAAGACACAGTGCCACTTTGAAGTAGTGAGTTACTATGGGGGATATAAGTTGCAGGAGTACTATGTAGGGAGTCGAGCAGCAAGATGTCTGGTCACATTGCACTTGAACTTCTGCATATCAGTACAGTTAGAAAAACAAGAACCTGGAAGGGAGGTCCAGAATCTAGCAGTTCTGGCGAAGAAACTATGAGAGTAAAAGGTCTTCTTACATCTGGGGATTTCTAATATGTAGGGGTGGGATTTTGCTGATTGTCGGGTTTGTCGGGGTATTTACATCGAGGGGGTACAAAGGCTTGTAGGTCGTCAGAGCATCCACTATTAAAATACTTGTAGAACAGGCAGTGGAATGCAATATTTCCTTTATGGGAGAGAAGTTGAAGCTTGGGTGACAGTTCAGGACCTATCAAGTTGGCGACTCTCTTTTGAACCCTGTCCAGGAGCGAAAGACTAGTAGCAGATGTACCGGCCCAAATGTGACAATAATACTCCATAGATGAGCGAATGCTGGCCTTATGGGGTACAGGATACTTTCAGGCGTAAATAGCTTTCTAGCACGATAGAGAGAGCCAACCTTCCACGCAACGCCTTGGCAATGTATCTCATATTCATTGTAAACATTAAGTCGAGAGGTTTGAAAGAAGTACTTTCAGGTAATGTATCTTTAGTCATATCTATTGATAGTTAAGAAGGTTTCTTGTAATTATTGAAGCAAGCAAGCTTAGTCTTGGCAGCATTGAATGTGACCATCCATTTTTGTCCCCATTCAACTACAGATTGGAGGTCTTCTTCTAGTGTTTCTGCTATTTTCTTAGAGTTGATTTCTTTTCCCCTCATGCCTGTTATAGAGCAACAAATATACCCATCTCAGATACAATTTTTTCAGGGGGACATTTATGAATATTAGCAATAATAAAGGTCCAAGGATAGACCCTTAAGGTACACCCGCATTTATATCTTATTGTTTAGATGTACGACCGTCGGAGACAACCTGGATTCTTCTCTTATTTAAGAATGATTTAATTACGTTAAGTCCAGTGATAACGTATGATCGGTTTTTCCTGAGAAAACCATCGTGCCAAACCCTGTCAAAAGCGTTAGATATATCTAAGGCTAATGCTCTACTCTCTCCTGCTTTGTCCAGTGTATGGTATAGACGTTCAGAGATTGCAGTTAGGATATCTGCTGTAGAACGAGCTTGCCTAAATCCACATTGCTGGTCGGTTAGAAGTTTAGCATATGTAAGGTGATGGACTAGAGCTTGATTTATTATAGACTCAAATATTTTGGCGAAAAGGGGGAGGAGGCTAATTGGGAGATAATTTAATTGGTCGGTTCTTTCGCCAGAATTATTGTAAACTTGTGCCACAGAAGCAGTTTTCCAGCAATAGAACAATGAAATGGGTTCTACAATCTAGCATCCATCATAAGTAATTTAATAATCAAGGATCACGATTTTAAACCTGATTAGTTCCATTTACACACGTTTTAAATCTCTTTACCTAATTTATACATAGATTCAAAACCTGATTAGTTCGTTCACATACATTTTTAATCGCTTTCCTCAATGGTACATAGATTTGAAACCTGATCATTTTCGTCTTAAACACATTTCCCCACATATGTTAATAGTTTGTTTAAATTTTTTATTTGCGTTTCCCCACTTACGTTTTACATACATGTTCCCCACTTAAATTTGTAATCACTTTCCTTACATGTAAAGAAGATAAATAAATATCTCACTTTTCATAGCATTCTCCTCTCATCTTTTACTTTCCAAGATCATCCTTATCATTCTCCCGAGGAAGTCCCTTGGAAATGGTGAGACTTTTCTAAAGCGGCTGCAGGTTTTCTTCTCCCTTTTTCATATCTGCTTTTATTTTCACACACACACACACACACACACACACACACACACACACACACACACACACACACACACACACACACACACACACATATATATGCATATATATATATGTATATTGTTTAAAGTATAATTATCACCTGACACGTGTTTTGTCGTCTACGATTCATCAGAGTGGCTGAATCTTGCGAGGGATATATATATATATATATATATATATATATATATATATATATATCAAATATAATTATCCACTGACATGTGTTTCGTCGTCTACGACTCATCAGAGTGGTTGAATCTAGCCACTCTGATGAGTCGTAGACGACGAAACACATGTTATTGGATAATTATATTTTAACAATACCTATGCTGCTTCCCATTTGGGGGGTACCAAATTGGTAAAAGAGAAATTTATTCCCAACTCGCATTTAGGTAAGAATGCACTTTCGTATAAATAATTGAATTCATTCCAAAGTATCGCAAAACAAAAACAAATAATATATATATATATATATATATATATATATATATATATATATATATATATGAGACAGCGAGCAAGGAAGAAAGAGAGAGAGAGAGAGAGAGAGAGAGAGAGAGAGAGAGGGGGGTATTGAAAAGGAGGGTAAAGGGATATTAATAAACCCAAAGAAAGAAATTAATAAAAGTAGACTTTATATTATACATAAATAAGGGGTTAAAGAGTTGTTACATATGAAAAGACCGGGCCTATATAAGAAAGAGAGAGAGAGAGAGAGAGAGAGAGAGAGAGAGAGAGAGAGAGAGAGAGAGAATGGGAAAGGGGGAGGGGGAGAGAGGCAAGGCGATGGGTGCAAGGGTAGGGAAAAGGGCAACTGAGAGAGGGAGTGCTCGTGTGAACAACTGGCCTAATAATGAGTCTCCTGCGCCGCGAATGACAGAGATGGATGAGGAGCGTTCAGACGGAGGGCGCCTGTTGGACACGTCATTAAATAGGGGGCGCCCAAGGCAAACTGCAGACCTTCGGTCACGTGAAGACTTCCAATGCAACCTCTTTACTTTATAAACTCCCGACCCCGCCCCAATGTATAAATAAATAAATAATAAATAACACCCCAAATGAAAATCACCATCGTTTACATTGGTTTTAAAAATGATTAGTATCAAAACCTTGAATAGCCTATGTACACACGATTGCGGACACACACACACACACACACACACACACACACACACACACACACACACACACACACACACACACACACACACAGATGCATATATATATATATTTATATGAATGTTAAGGAAATATTAATTATTCCAGCACATAAATATAATAGTGTTCAATACTAAATAGGGCTATATATATTAATATTCATTACAAATACATACATACATACATACATACATGCCGCTCCCCATTTACGGGATACCAAATTGGTCAAAAGGAAAATTATTTCCTACATTACTCGCATTTAGGTAAAAATGCACTTTCGTATAAATAATTGAATTCATTCGAAAAGTATCGCTAACAAAAACAAATAAAAACATATATATATACAGGGCGACCCCCTCCAAAAACGGTCCCCAACTCTAATTAGGACCTGTTTCTTAGTGTTTTGTCTGAATGAAATAAATCTTTGGTCATAACTAGTTTATTATATTCAAAACATCACATCAAAACACTAAGGTCTTTGGCTTTTTTTCTCCATTCTACAGAATATGTTCTAGATGGCATCCATTTAGCTTTTGTTTTGTTTTGGGTCACCCTGTATATATATATATATATATATATATATATATATATATATATATATATATATATATATATATATATATATACGAATGTATCATGCTTATTTTTTATTTATTTATTTTTAATATCTAAATAGTTTCATTTCATTATCTGTATAGTTTCATTTTATTATCTATATAGTTTCATTTTATTATCTGTATAGTTTCATTTTATTTTCTATATACTTTAATTTCATTATGTATAAAGTTTAATTTTATTGTCTTTATAGTTTCATTTCATTATCTATATAGTTTCATTTCATTATTTATATAGTTTCATTTCATTATTTATATAGTTTCATTTCATTATCTATATAGTTTCATTTCATTATTTATATAGTTTCATTTCATTATTTATATAGTTTCATTTCATTATCTATATCGTTTCATTTCATTATGTATAAAGTTTAATTTTATTGTCTATATAGTTTCATTTCATTGTCTATATACTTTCATTTCATTATGTAGATAGTTCCATTTAATTATCTATATATAGTTTCATTTCATGATGTATATAGTTTCATTTCATTATATATATAGTTTCATTTCATGATATATATAGTTTCATTTCATTATGTATATCGGTTCATTTCATTATGTATATTGTTTTATTTCATTATCTATATAATTTCATTTTATTATCTATATAGTTTTATTTCATTTTTTTTTTCAATTTTCAATCCAAACAAGGCACAGTGCCACTTTGAAGCAGGGGGCTACTATTAGGGACTTAATCATCGGGGTCATTATGAAGGGAGAAGAGTAGAAAGATGTTTGTTAACATTACACTTGAACTTCTGCATATCATTGCAGTTAGGAAAGCAGAATCCCGGAAGGGAGTTCCAAAGACCCGCAGTTCTGGGGAAGAAACTATTGGAGTAAAAGGCTTTCTCGCACCTAGGGATCTCTACTGTAAAGGGATGAGACTTAGTAGCTTGTCGGGTTTGTCGGGGGTAGTTACGTCGGGGAGGTACAAGTGTTTGCAGTTCGTCAGAGCATTCACCATTAAAGTATTCGTAGAACAGGCAGAGGGATGCAACATCTCGTCGATGGGACAGAGGTTGAAGCCTAGATGACAATTCAGGACCTATCAGGTTGGCGACTCTCTTTTGAACCCTGTCCAGGAGCGAGAGACAAGAAGCAGATGCACCAGCCCAGATGTGACAACAGTACTCCATACATGGGCGAATAGTTGCCTTATAGAGGTATAGGATACTGTCAGGCGTAAGTAGTTTTCTAGCACGGTAGAGGGAGCCAACCTTCCTTGCAGCAGCCTTGGCAATGCTCTCAATGTATCTATTCCAGTTCATATTCCCTGTAAACGTTAGGCCAAGGAGTTTAAAAGAAGTACTTTCAGGCAATGTGTTCTTGGCCATTGTTATTGGTGGTAGAGAAGGTTTCTTGTAGTAATTGAAGGAAACAAGCTTAGTCTTAGCAGCATTGAATGTGGCCAACCATTTTTGTCCCCATTCCACTATGGATTGGAGGTCATCCTCTGGTGTTTCTGCCATTTCCTTGGATATGTGTTCATTATGTATATAGTTTCATTAAATTATCTATACATAGTTTTATTTCATTATATATATAGTTTCATTTCATTATATATATATATATATATATAGTTTCATTTCATTTTCTATATAGTTTCATTTCATTATGTACATAGTTTCATTTCATTGTGTATATAGTTTCATTTCATTGTTTATATAGTTTCATTTTATTATCTATATAGTTTCATTTCATTGTCTATATAGTTTCATTTCATTATGTAGATAGTTCCATTTAATTATCTATATATAGTTTCAATACATTATGTATATAGTTTCATTTCATTATCTAGATTGTTTCATTTCATTATTTATATTGTTTCATTTCATTATGTGTATAATTTAATTTCATGATCTATATAGTTCTATCCTTATATATATAGTTTCATTTCATTATGTATATAATTTAATTTCATTATCTATATTGTTTCATTTTATTATGCATATAGTTTTATTTCATTATGTATATAGTTTCATTTCATTATCTATATATAGTTTATTTTATTAAGTATATAGTTTAATTTTTATTATCCATATAGTTTAATTTTATTATCTATATAGAGTTTCATTTTATTATGTATACAGTTTTATTTCATTATCTATATAGTTTCATTTCATTTTCTATATAGTTTCATTTCATTATCTATATAGTTTTATTTCATTATCTCTGTAGTTTCATTTCCTTATCTCTATAGTTGGATTTCGTTATGTATATAGTTCCATTTTATTATGTATATAGTTTCATTTCATTATGTTTATAGCTTTATTTCATTATCTATATATCTTCATTTCATTATCTGCATAGTTTCATTTCATTATTTATACATTTATTAATTGCATAGTATCATTTCATTATGAATATAGTTTCATTTAATTATCTATATAGTTTCATTTAATTATCTATATAGTTTCATTTCATTATGTACATAGTCTCATTTTCGTATCTATATATTTTCATTCATTATCTGTATAGTCTCATTTCATTATCAATACTGTTTCATTTTATTATCTATATAGTTTGATTTTATTATCTGTATAGTTTCATTCCTTATCTATATAGTTTCATTTCCTTATGTATATTGTTCTATTTCATTATCTATATAGTTTCCTTTGATTATCTATATAGTTTCATTTCATTATCATTATAGTTTTATTTCATTATGTATATAGTTTCATTTTATTATCCATATAGTTTAATTTTATTATCTATATAGTTTCATTTTATTATCTATATAGTTTCATTTCATTATGTATACAGTTTTATTTCATTATCTATATGTAGTTTCATTTCATTATCTATATAGTTTTATTTCATTATGTATATAGTTTCATTTCCTTATGTATATTGTTCTATTTCATGATCTATTTCGTTAGTTTTCATTTTCTATATAGTTTCATTTCCTTTTCGATATTGTTTCATTGCATTAAATAGTTTAATTCTTTTGTCTTTATAGTTATGATCTATATAGTTTAATTTTATTATATGTATAGTTTGATTTTTTTATCTATATAGTTTTATTTAATCATGTATATAGTTTAATTTCATTACCTATTTAGTTTCATTTAATTAAGTATATAGTTTCATTGCATTATCTATACTGTTTAATTTCATTGTCTTTATAGTTTTATTGCATTATCTATATAATTTCATTTCATTATCTGTATAGTTTCATTTCATTGTCTGTATAGTTTCATTTCATTATTTATGTACTTTAATTTTATTGTCTTTATAGTTTCATTTCATTATCTATCTAATTTAATTTCATTATCTATATATATAGTTTTATTTCATTATCTATATAGTTTCATGTCATTATCTATATAGTTTCATTTCATTATCTATATAGTTTCATTTCTTTATCTATATAATTTTATTTCATTATCTATATAGTTTCATTTCATTATATGTATAGTTTCATATATAGATATATTTAATGTTTTCTTTATCGACTCATTTTTTTCATTTTTGTGTGTTTATTACAAAAGTTTCGAGTGTATCGTTTTTCAGATACGATTTTGAAAACTAACATATTTTTCTAAAAATAATATCTGACTAACGGGACCAGTGGAAAGTCCACAGCGGACTTTCAAATATAATATGTTGATGTTGGCATTCTGTGTATGTTCAGCGTAAATGGATACACCCTGATATTAATTTAGCTCTTTTGTTAAAACTGCAAATGTATTTATCTAAGCTACACCGGTCGCAATACACGCTTACATATGATCTTTTAATTCATGCCGATTTTGTATATATTATTATAGAGTTAATGTTCTATCGCTTTTCATATATTATAAAGTGGGTATTTCAAAAATAAGAAAAAATATATATATCCATATGACTTGGGTGCATCAGCTTGAATCGAAATCGAAACGAAAACTGATGAAGATATATATATATATATATATATATATATATACATACATATATTTATATAACTTGAGTTCTGTAAACTATAATCGAAACCGAAACACCAAACCTTTTAAACACACACACACACACACACACACACACACACACACACACACACATATATATATATATATATATATATATATATATATATATATATATATACACACTAGCAGCCAAAAATCTGGGACAGTAATTTTTTTTCTATTTCTCCAGAATATTCAGAGGGATTAAAACTAAACTCACACACATTTTACATATCTCTTATGTTGATACACTGTATTAATTACATTCCATTATAAATGATAGAAAAAAGGTTAATAAGTATAATAGTAATAATAATAATCACAACTATATAAATGATATCTTGTAAAGTGCAAGTATTACCAATATACAGATAGATTTTAAATGTTATGTGGTTAGGGCCTAAAAGGAGTGTATAATAAAGATGAAAACTATTTAGGAACATCTAGAAAAATGGAAGGCTTCCTTCAGTCTTGACAGACTATGGATACTCCACAATAAGGGTGCCTACGCGTGAAATTTTTGTGGGCAAGAGTTGCGCAATCTCAAACCACACCTCTCCTGAGTCGACAGTAGCTAGTGGACGACTGGAAACAATACCGAGATAAACAGAAAGCACATACAGCGCCTAGATTTCTCAAATTGTCATCCATCTGATACTAGCTAGGCTCAACGTTGCTTAACTTCGGTATCTGACGAGAACCGGTGTGTCAACGTGATTATGCCGTATATCTAGAAAAATGTATTAAGATTATAATTATATATACCCATCTTTAAAATAATGTGAGAGAGTAGATGAAGTATGATATATAATCACGTTAATAACTAGGAATATGGCAAATTATGTTAAGGAGAAATAAGCAATAAAAACAATAAAAGAAGAGCAAGTCTATTATTCAAAATAAAACATTGGGGTAATTAAAATAGATGAACTATACCAAAGTAGTTATTAGGCAGTTAATACGATTTCAATGGTATTATATTTGTATTTTGCCTTGTGTTTGCATTAGAATATGAGTTCGCTTTTAGTATTAACTAAATTCTTATTTGGAGAGACTAGAATGGCTAACTGACTCGGATACACACGGGTGAAATAATTGGATCCTGGGGTATATGAATAAGATTTACTCATAATTACGCATTTAATTGAGAAATGGATGTTTTTAGATATAAATTTTTAAAGATGTTCCTGTTTAGCAATTGCGTTTATATTGTCAAATGATGACATGTGGTTAGAAATTCTCAGTTTAATTAAAGTTAAAGTGAATTCGATGTATGTTTATGTTTTTAGTGCAGTCTCGTCGTTGTTGCTGGGGTTATGGATTTTATAGTTGTTATGGTTAGGGTAAGATGTGGAAGAAATATTACGGTCATCGCGGTGGAGTGGGCTTTCTAAGTTTCTATTATGGAAATTATATGGAAAATATCATTATTCATATTGTCGGTACTATCATTATGCAACGTTATTGGGAGAGAGTGTTGATCTAATTCATTATTATTAGATTGTCTGAGGATTTGAAGATGCGATAAAATAGAAGAATTTATTTGCAGGGTTTAGAGGATATCTCAGTTACAATACAAGAATAAACCACAACCTTATGTATGCAATTATTGTCAAGAGGGCATTCACGCTTGTTTTGGCAATGACATTTGGTTTTAATGGCTAAAGGGATTGCTTGGGCTTCTTTGACTTTCTTCTTATCAGATAATATTAATTATCTATATTGGAGGTATTCTGTCGAAAAATATTTTTACATGTAAATGTTCATTTACAGTGTTCACTTATGCTTTATATATATATATATATATATATATATATATATATATATATATATATATGACAAAAAATCTATATTTCAAATTCCAAGATGTTGTTCATTTTACCGTTCATTTTTTCAGCATGTTAAAATGTTCAATACTTGACAACATCTATTTTGTAGCGCAGAAACAATCATATAATTATCATGTCAATTTTTGAATATTTTCCACCCTTACGCATCAGAAGAGAAAGAACTGATTGACATAAAAAAATTGGAGGAATTTGGGCATAAATTCGAAAACTCCGAAGAGTAATTGCAATTGTGTTTTATGAGGTTCATGCCATCTATCGAAAATAACATAAAACACAATTGCAACTACTCTTCGGATTTTGACCAAATATTCAGAAAGGAGTTTGGTAGAGACTTTTCGCACACACACCGAAAAGGTTACTTATATATATATATATTTATATTAGGACTTCTTGCAGTTACCGGTAGCCGAATGGATTAGGTCCTTGCTAATGAAGCCATATATGATTTCAGTTGCAGGGTTCGAATCTACTGACCGGTATTAATTGTGACACCTTACACTGATGGTTCCCGATAGGATGAAACAATACTGTCTGTAGGTATTTAATAATTATTATAATAAATAATTATTATAGTAAATAATTATATATATATATGTATATATATATATATATATATATATATATATATATATACAGAGTAGTAATCTACTTTTTAGAAGCACGTATAAAATGAAATTCAAAACATGAAGTTTGAAGAACGACCACGTGTGGATTTTTATTTTTATTAAATAAAGAAATATTCGTTTATTTACAGTTTCAAATCTTTGGCTTATAACAAAACTCTCATCAGGATTTTTTTAAAGAAACAATTTTTTCTTATTTGTCATGATGTCATGACTGTGCTAAACGACATCATGGCAAGTAAAAAAAAAGAAATAATGTATTTTTTTTTAATCCTGATGACGCCTTTGTTATATGCAGGAAATTTGAAACTTTAAATAAATGAATATTTGTTCATTTAAATATATATATATATATATATATATATATATATATATATATATATATATATGTGTGTGTGTGTGTGTGTGTGTGTGTGCGCAGTAAAACGTTTTTATCACTAATTCTTACGCAATTATGCCCAATATAGAAACTATACATAAATATCATCTACCAGTCATCTAATAAGAACTTGTAAAAATGAATAAATAATTAATTAACACCCATTTTTCAAAGATATAATCAAATTAATTTACGTTCATCTAATCCCTCGCATATCCATGGCTGAGTATATGAAGCAGTTCGTTTTAATACTTTTAAATATAAAAAGTAGGCTTTTAATATCAATGTCAGAGCACGAAAAATCCTTCAACTTTATAGGCATATAGATTATAACATTATTGCAGATTTATGGTAAAATAATTCATTTTGATGGGCGGGTAGAAGAGAAAGTGTTGAAAACTCCGGCGTTGACGTATAATTCAGGTAGCATATATATATATATATATATATATATATATATATATATATATATATATATATATATATATATATATATATATATATATTTATGTGTGTATCATTTTTACCTACAGACAATAGTGTTTCGTGCTTACGGAATCTTCAATATGGGAAATGATAATTTTCGTAATTCAGACCGAGTTGCGAAGTCATCTTTGACTTTGCAGCATGATATTTGATATTCCAGCCAATATAAATTAAGATCGGAAAGAAGAAAATTTAAACTTTATACAATGTCGAATCAGCAAGACGTATACAGTAAGCTTATATAGTGTTCAACAGCAGAGGTCGGAATATCGCTTTATGCACATTTGACTGCTTTTTAAAAATATCACGCTCGGCACGGGAATAATAAGAATCGTGCTTTATATCTCTTTACTGACTACCTGGAGAGCTCAATTTTATTCACAAAGAGCAGTGTTTTTTTTTTTCATTTATTTGCAAGTGATACCTTCCCTGGGGAGCAAGTGTGAATATCAATATCAGCTGTTTCACTGTATCACGGTTCTTCAATCTGTTTAAACATAGCGAGTGTTTCGGGCTGAGATTTGGCTGGTGTTTTATAAGACAGTTTTCTTATGTATTGGCCAGGTTTTATTTAGTTTTTTTATTTTCAAATTTCAGATGTTTCTCATACGTTATTAATATAATATTGCCCGTTTATTTCAATCCCGTAATAAAGACACTTGCTTGTTTCATGAAGACAAGAGAATGTTAAAAGTCGCCATCTTGAAAAGATTGAATCGCTCGTTTTGGGTTCCCCTCCCAATTTTCTAACTCTTCATTGCTTTAAGGCTTTTTGATTCCACAGAATGCGATTCATAAATAGACACATGCACATGTGCATGCACTCGACAGGCCTGTTAAGAGTTGCACGGAATAAAGACAAAGGAAACAGTTTGTGATGAAGATGTTTGCAGAGACAAACACAATAAGAAGTTATAAAAAGATGTTTATTTCTTTAAAAAAAAAAATTCTGACTAAATTACGGAACACAACTAGAGTATCAGGCAACACTGTTTCTGAAATCTCATTCTTCTGCGCGTCAGAAATAAAAACGTGAATTCATTCTTTGTGCGGACTATTATCCTCATCTCCATCGTTGTTGTTTCACTATGCTTCGGCCAACTCATCCTCTGGCCTTCTTCAGGTGATTAACTAAATGAATGCAAAAAATATGAAGCCTCATTTCAAAAGGATCGCAATAAAGTAATAAAGTAATAAAAATAGCAACTTTTTAATAATCTATGTATTAATTACAATCGAAAAATGCGAGCATGAAAAGTAATATGGTAAAGCTTAAACATGGAAAAGTGAATGACTAGTTGTTAAAACTAGAAAAGAAAAAAAGGACAATATATTCTAGTAAAAAATATAATAAATTTATAGCTTAAAATATTGCAGCATTAAGAATTGATTATATAATGTTATAAATTGAATTTAAAAAAAATTCCTAATGCTGTAATATTTTAAGTTACAAATTTATTATATTTTTTTACTAGAATATTTTGTCCTTTTCTTTTCCAGTTTTAACAACTAGTCCCTTACTTTTCCATGTTTAAGCTTAACCATATTACTTTTCAACTCATTAAAAAAAATCAGAAATAGTTTCATCACTAGATCAAATAATTAAACATGAACAAGTGCATCTTTCAGGCTGATGAGTGCAAATGACTCGAATGCTATAGTAACGAAAACAAGACTATTATCTAGTGTGAGATTCGGACCCACAACGGTATGAAATATTAGATAATCAAGCCGTTTGCGAGGTGACGTCACGGTAAGGAAGAAGGAAAGAAAAACGATTATTTAAAAAAGTAAAACGTAATTCGGAGAAGGGCAGAAATAGATGTGTTACACAGGTAGCCGGAGAGCGACAGGGAAAAACGTTTCCCAAACATGGCCGGGCAAAGACAGAGTTCCATGTGTTCAACACAGCAGAGTCTTGTTAAGCGCATTGCAAGAAGACTTTTAACCAAGAGACAAAACGTTGAAAGAAATTAGAACTTCGCAAGTGTAAATTGCATTAAACTGCTCTTCTACGCATGCATATTTATGTATGCATGTATGTATATATATATATATATATATATACATACATGTTGTTTCACTATGCTTTTTTTTTTAATAAATTAAGTTAAACCAATTACCGCCCTTAGACTCGTAAATCAAATAATAAATAAAGCCATGACAATTATCTCGCCTTAAAAACTTGCAAAATAAATACTCTCTCTCTATAGATATTAACTGTAGCGTCTTTAAATCAAAATACGCTAACGGAAACAATTTACTGCACGAGCGTCGCCCTTTTAAAATTCATCATTCAATAAAATAAAAAGCTATAGCAAACATCTAAATGACTACTTTAAATACAGTTCCTGATTTCAAAAAAAGAAAATCTAAAAGGTAACTATATCTATATATTTTTAAATCAAATTTATTATGTAAATTCAAAAAAAAAAAAGAAAAAATATATTTTTTTTCTACTCATTTCTATCTCTAACCTATACCAATTTTCTTATTAATTTTCTTATAAATTTTAAATCCAAACCTTTTACTTCAATTTTTCAGATTCATCTGCCTTACTTTTAATGCTAGGTTTATTTTTGGTGTCTTTTCAATTCAATAGAAATCCTCCTAAATTTGCTGATGAGGAGACCGTGCTTACCAAAAAAACTATGTATAATTGTTCTACGTTACTTCATGTATACCACAAATAAAAAGCACGGATTTCCGAAACGATCGTACAGATAATTGACTTTGTTGTTGTTCCTTCTTATGAAACTGATTTTTAATTTAATTAAATTTTGATTTTTAATTTTAAAATTTTTTTAAAATTTTTAAATTATAAATCACATTACTTAATATTGAATTAGCTCTAGGACATTTAACTATCGAGCTTATTATATATCTAAATTACAACGAGCATTTCCTGTATTTTAATTAAACTAGTAATTTCACTATTACATTAAAATACACTTAGCTCTTTAGACTATTATTCTAATCTCCTTTAAATTATTAGCTCCCTATAACAGGTTGAGTTTATATACGTAATTGTAGATATGTTTCATAAGAAGGACATACAATTATCAACTAAATGCATCCCCATACCCCCTAAAGACACCTTTATAACCAGCTTAATTACAAGTATAAATACATTTATAAGGAACTTGAGATGGAAAGCCTACCATTTTGATAATTACCAAAGTGAAACCACAGAACCAATACACCACCAACCTGGAGAAATAAAAGAAACCATCCTCAGACAAGACAATGAAGAAAGAAAAGCAGCGAAATACTACAGACTAAAAACATACAAAAACCCTAAGAGAAACATAGACACTGAAAATTTTGAAAATGACTTAATCAACCTGATTAAAAATATTAAATTTAAGAAAAATAAAAAATATATCACTCCAACACTTAAAAAAATAAATAAATTTTCAAAATCTATTTCTACAAGCCACCAAAATAAACTCATAGTACCGGCAGATAAAACTGGAAATTTCTACACAATGGACTATATACAATATAAAAATCTAATATATAAAGAACTTAATAAAAATTATAAAACTACTAATAAATCAGCACTAAATAAAATAAATAATGATGCAAAAAACATTTTAACTAAACTTAAAATAGATAAATACACAGAAGTAACGGTACCAGGTACCGAGATTTACTTTAAAAGACCACAAACACAGCTTCAATATCAACCCTACTATTAGACTCATTTGCCCCTCGAAATCAGATATAGGACTGGTTAGTAAAAACATATTAGATAGAATTATCCCCAAAATTAAATCCATAATAAAATACCCACTATGGCAATCTTCAAACCAAGTAATCGACTGGTTTTCTAATATTCAAAATAAAAATAATATTAAATTTCTTTCTTTTGACATTGAATCATATTACCAATCTATATCACCTATCCTACTTAATAAATCTCTATTAATGGCACGAAAATTAACTAATATAACTCAAGACGAAACTAAACTAATACTTATAGCTAGACAGTCTTTAATAACATTTGATAATAAATATTGGACCAGGAAAAATACCCCTAACCACTTCAACATTTTAATGGGATCGACGGACTCGACTCAGGTCACTGATCTAGTTGGCCTTTTCCTTTTAAATGAAATACATTGTATACTCCATAAACAATTCAAACTTGAAAGAGGGCTATATAGAGATGATGCACTTTTCATAACGAATTCTACTAATAAAAATTATGAAAATGTAATTAAAGCTCTACATAAATTATTTAAAAATTATGGACTTAGTATAAAAATCGACCCTAATAAAAAAAATTGTTAATTTCTTAGACATAACCTTAAATCTTGAAAATTCTACCTTTGAACCATACCATAAACCTAACCAATCACTTCTATATGTCCACAATCAATCAAACCACCCTAAATCAATATTAAAATCAATAGTTCCCAATATCGCTCTAAGAATTTCTAGACTGTCTTCTACTAAATCAATATTTACCAAAAATGAAAAATACTATAATGAAGCCCTTAAAAACTCTGGATATAATTCACAAATTAAATTCATAAATGAAAATGATAGAAACATAAACTGCATTAAAAATAAACCTATTAAGAGCGTAATAACATATAATATGGCAATGTCTTCCCGTATACGAGTTAAGAAAAAGAACCAGGAGACAAAAAAAGATAAAACCAAACTACAAATATTAGATAATAATATAAATAAACAACAAACTAAAACCCGCAAACGTAAGAATAGACACAAGGAGATCCTATGGTTCAACCCCCCGTATTCCAAAAACCTAGAAACAAACATAGCTAGAGAATTTTTTAAAATATTAGATAAGAACTTTAAAGCCCCCCATAGATATAATAAGATTTTCAATAAAAACACAATTAAAGTCTCTTACTCTACTATGCCTAACCTTCATTAGAAAATAATTAGCTCTAATAATAATAAAATTAATAAACTACAAAATGCAACTATACAAAATACATCGGACTGTAACTGTAGAAGAAAAAATAAATGTCCCCTACAAGGCTCATGTAAAATTAAAAATGTTATCTATAGCTGCACAGTATCAAAAACTCCAAATATACAAGAACCTATCAACAGCCATAACTCAACTACAAGATTAAATAATAACACCAACTTAAATCAATCTACCGATCAATTATTAACCAACCCACCACATTATAATCCAACAATAGACCTAACGGAAAATAATCATAATAATCAAGAGGTAATATATATTGGTTCCACATCTGGCCCAATAAAACATAGAATTTCAACGCACAAACATTCTTTTAAAAATAACTCTCTATCAAACCAAACTACTCTATCCAACTATATTTGGCAACTAAAAAATAGCAATATTTCTTTCAACTTAAAATGGCAAATAATTGAAACTTGCAAATCATATAAACCAGGAGATAAATTTTGTACATTATGTACAAAAGAAACCCTAAAAATTTTAAAATATGAAGATATAAAAAGCACAACCAAACTAGTAAATTCAAGACACGAGCTTCTATCATGTAATCATAAACGTTGGTTTAAATTTAATAAATATAAACCACCTTAAATCATTAAAAATTACTCATTAGTAAAAATAGATTACTTTTTTTTTTTTTTTTTAAATTTTATTTTAATAAATTAAGTTAAACCAATTACCGCCCTTAGACTCGTAAATCAAATAATAAATAAAGCCATGACAATTATCTCCCCTTAAAAACTTGCAAAATAAATACTCTCTCTCTATAGATATTAACTGTAGCGTCTTTAAATCAAAATACGCTAACGGAAACAATTTACTGCACGAGCGTCGCCCTTTTAAAATTCATCATTCAATAAAATAAAAAGCTATAGCAAACATCTAAATGACTACTTTAAATACAGTTCCTGATTTCAAAAAAAGAAAATCTAAAAGGTAACTATATCTATATATTTTTAAATCAAATTTATTATGTAAATTCAAAAAAAAAAAAAGAAAAAATATATTTTTTTTCTACTCATTTCTATCTCTAACCTATACCAATTTTCTTATTAATTTTCTTATAAATTTTAAATCCAAACCTTTTACTTCAATTTTTCAGATTCATCTGCCTTACTTTTAATGCTAGGTTTATTTTTGGTGTCTTTTCAATTCAATAGAAATCCTCCTAAATTTGCTGATGAGGAGACCGTGCTTACCAAAAAAACTATGTATAATTGTTCTACGTTACTTCATGTATACCACAAATAAAAAGCACGGATTTCCGAAACGATCGTACAGATAATTGACTTTGTTGTTGTTCCTTCTTATGAAACTGATTTTTAATTTAATTAAATTTTGATTTTTAATTTTAAAATTTTTTAAAAATTTTTAAATTATAAATCACATTACTTAATATTGAATTAGCTCTAGGACATTTAACTATCGAGCTTATTATATATCTAAATTACAACGAGCATTTCCTGTATTTTAATTAAACTAGTAATTTCACTATTACATTAAAATACACTTAGCTCTTTAGACTATTATTCTACTCTCCTTTAAATTTATATATATATATATATATATATATATATATATATATATATATATATATATATATATATATATATATATATATATATCTTGACAAAGGCTTCCTCTCTAGGGCAATCGCTCTTGACATATCGAAGGCCTTCGATAAGGGCCTACTTCACAAGATTTCCAAGCTACGCTATAACTGGAAATGTTTTCTCAATCATTAAATCAACTTCAACTATATATATATATATATATATATATATATATATATATATATATATATATATATATATATATATAAGTGTATTTTCAATTTTGGTAAAAAGGTTTTCTTAAAAAAAGCGTGCTATTGCAGAGAGTGATCCGCGATATTTTTTAAATCGTATTTCCAAGTTTAATTAAAGTTTTATGATATGTTTTTTATTCAATTGTAAGGTTAAAGTACAGAATAGGTACAAAACACCCTCCCCTCCCCATGTTAAGAATGGCTTTTAAAATAATAACGTTATTATTTCAGCACGGATCACTCTCTGTATGAGTACCGATTAATGTTTTGTTTTTTGCTTTTTTTTACGGTAGTTTTTTTTAAAGAAAACTTTTTAACAAAAATTGAAAGTACACGTTTTTTTCTGTTTTTTTTTTTATTTTTATACAGAAGTTGTTTTTACATAAGAAAGTATATGAATGCTTTTTCTTTATTAAAGTAATTGGGTACTCATGCACTTATTGATCCGTCCTGAAATAACGCTATTATTTAAAAAGTCATTCTTAGCATGGGGAGGGGAGGGTGTTTTGTACCTATTCTGTACTTTAACCTTACAATTGAATAAAAAAATGGTAAATTTTTAGATTAGGTCCACCTCCACAATTTTCTTTTAAATGACGACTTTTAAAGGGTTTCCGACTATGCTGAATACAGAAATCGCATTTAAATTTTGCGGAAATCAGTGGTTATCGAGATATAAAAATTGTATAATGCATTGTAATCTCTGGCGGCCATCTTTTTACGCGCGCATGCACGTGCGTCATATACAAATCTACGCGCGTAAAAAGATGGCCGCCAAAGAATACAATGCATAAAACAACTATTTATATCTCGATAACTACTTATTTCTGCAAAATTTCAATGTGATTTCCGTATTCATCATAGTCGAAAACATAAAAGTCGTCATTTAAAAAGACAATTGTGGAGGTGGACCTAATCTAAAAAATACCGAAAAAAGAACAAAACTTTAATTAAACTTGGAAATACGATTTAAAAAAATAGCGCGGATCAGTAAGTGCATTAGCACCCATCAATCGACTATCGTGACCTTATTGTCAAATAAGCTCCGGCTACGATGTTGAACGCACCGTTCACGTTGGGTTTCTTTCAAGTTAAATTCAACTTTCACAATATCTTTTTATTTGTTTATAATTTCACGATATCTTTTTTAATAATAAATTGTTAGTTAAAAGCACAGAATAATTACAATTATGGTAAGAATGGCTGAAAAAAATAAAAATAAAATAAAAATATTAGGTACTCATGCAGAAAGTGATCCGTGCTGAAATAATAACGTTATTATTTAAAAAGCCATTCTTAACATAGGGAGGGGAGGGTGTTTTGTACCTATTCTGTACTTTAACTTTACAATTGAATAAAAAAACATATAAAACTTTAATTAAACTTGGAAATACGATTTAAAAAATAGCGCGGATCAGTAAGTGCATTAGTACCAGAAAATTGTTAGGTGAAATACAGAAAAGTTTCTACCAAGAAAACCATTATTTTTTCAGCCATTCTTACCAAAGGGAGGGGATGGTGGTTTGTCACTATTCTGTGCTTTCAACTAACAATTTATTAAAACAACAAAAGGTAAATTTTCACATTAGGTCCACCTCCACAATTTTTAACATGAGTAGGTTGGGGGTGTTTATTCTGAAAGCCGTTCTTAACATGGGAAGAATGGTGGTATTTATTCCAAAAGCTGTTTTTAACAGATGAAAGACAGGTAAAAGGTTAAAACACGTGGCTAGGCATGGGTGTTGTTTATTCCGAAAGCCGTTCTCCATATGGCGAGGTTGGGAGTGTTTATTCATGGCCGCCAGTGAATTATAGTGCATAGTATAGGTCTTTATATCTTGAAAACTACTTGGTTCGGCAAATTTTAAATAAGATTTTCTTATTCAGCATATGCGAAAATTGTGGAGGTGGACCTAATGTAAAAAAATACCCCCTAAAAAAATATTGTGAAATTTCAATATAAGCGCGGTACCAAAAATAAAATTAGACAGAAAAATACCGCCTTCAGGTTTGCACTTGCACAAAAACTTGAAAAAGTTGTCAACTAAAACAAATATATAACAAGTAAATATTTTCAAAGGCAAGATAAGTTACTTTTCTACCTAATTGGATAATTTTTAGTGTTTTTATTGGGTTTGTACTACTGTACATATAGATTCGAAAAAGTTGTCAAAAAATAAATGTATAACAAATATTATCAAAGGCAAGATATGTTAGTTTATTACCAAAATAGATAATTTTAGTTTTTTTTAATGTAAAATGTTTATTCGGCTCGAAAAACACAGCGTTTAATGCTATATTTGAAAATTACAAACGGTGGCAGACTCTGTGTTAAACACGTTAAGTTTAGGAAAAATGAGTTAAAACTAAAAAAAAAAACTATAGGAAATACTGTTAAAAACCACCAAATACATGTCTGCCTATGTCACGGTAACATATATTGAGTGAGTTCCTGACAGTATTTTGTATAGATTTTTTAGTTTTAACTCATTTTCCCAAACTTACCGTGTTCAACACAGTCTGTCGCCATTTGTATTTTTCAAATATACTGATAAACACTACATGTTTTCGAACCGATTAAACATTTTACACTAAATAAAAACACTAAAATCTTATCCAGTTAGGTAGAAAAGTAACTTATCTTGCCTTTGATAACATTTATTTGTTATATTTAATTTGCAACAACATTTTTGTTTCTGTGTTTAGTAATACGAACCTGTTTTATTTACTGTAATGTTTAGTCGGCTTGAAAAACAGTGTTTATCAGTGTATCTGAAAAATACAAATGGTGGCGGACACTGTTGATGATGTTGAATTTGGGAAAATGAATTAAAACTTAAAAAACTATTCAAAATACTGTCAGAAACCCACCGAATATGTCAGCCTATGTCACGATAACATATAATCAGTGGGTGTCTGACACTGTTTTGTATAGTTTTTTAGTTTTTAACTGATTTTCCCAAACTTAACGTATTCAACAGAGTCCGCGACCATTAGTCTTTTTCAAATACATCGATAAACACGGAGTTTCTCGAGCCTATTAAACATTTTACATTATATAAAAACACTAAAAATATTATCCAATTAGGTAGAAACATAATTTACCTTACCTTTGTTTTCATTTATTTGTTTTTGGACAACTTTTTCGAATCTGTGTATAGTAAACACCCCTCACTCAAATATTAATTAAAATCTCACAATTTTTAATACAATAACAAAAAAAAAAAAAAACTATTTAGCGTTTCAACATTTTAGCAACGTTCGGCTTAATTCACTGAACGTTGGCCGAGCCCAAGCCATGATTGACGGTAACTCCCGAAGATCCGAATCCAATTCTACAAGAGTACCATTTTTTTCATTTTCGCCTTTTTTTTAAAAACTTTTGGAGTAGATTGCTGTACTAAGAATATAAGAAACATGCATTTTCTCTTTTTATTAGAATTTTCCATTACACCAAATTGAGCCACAGCAACGCGTGGCAGGGTACAGAGTAGTATATATATATGAATTGTGATACAATGAAACAGTACTGTATGTGGATGACTATATATTAAGCCCCCTTTATATGGTTGAGCACTGTTGTAAATGTATCTCATCCGCCGCTTACTTGGCTATAAAGCGAGTCTCGCTGTTTGTTTATAAGTAAACAAGCATCTCGAGCACTGTACAAGCGGTGAGCATGTGTCTGTTATAATGGACATTTGATGAGATCATTTGCGAGCACCGATCCCATGGGCCGGAGGTAAGAACTGACGACTATCAACGCGATGGGTGTAAGTTCGATCCCTAGCTAGGGAAAAGTGCTGGTCTAGTCGCTCTGATGAGTTGTGATACAACGAAACAGTACTGTACGTGGATGACTATAATTTTCACAACATCAAGACAATAAAGATCAAAATGAGTGTATCATATTGTGTATTTTCATATTTGTTACAATTGTTTCATGACCATTCTGACAATTTCAAACATTATGTCATACGAAACAATTGTAACGAATATGAAAATATACAACATGATGCTCTCGTCTTGATCTTTATTGTCTAGAGTTTGTGAAAATATTATAGGAATGCTTGATTATAAAAACTGATTATCTCGAAGCTTACTAATTGAATCTTTTTATTTTGACTTAAATTTTATTGGTATATGAGAAATTACTATATTTTTATATATTTCAATATATAAATATTTTGGGTTAGAAAATATGAATAAAGTATATATATATATATATATATATATATATATATACACAGAAAAAGAGTGTGAGAGAGAGAAAGAGAGAGAGAAAGAGAGAGAGAGAAAGAAAGTAGTAACCATAATACGAATTAATATTTTAAAAGTGTATGACGTTGTTGAGTTGTACCATAATGTGCGTCGACGTCCTATAGACAACAGTAACTGCTATGAAATAGAGCGAGAGGAGCAGTAGGAGGTAGCGAGACTGGTGACGTCACGCGGAGATAGCAGCAGCAGGAGGCAGGCAGAGGGAGTGGAGTGAGAAAGACGTGATGGCATGAATAGCAGACAGAAAGAGAACAGACGACAATGAATCCTCGCTAGTCTGTGACAATTCTGTGAAAATTTGGTATGCAAAATGGAAAGCACGGACAGGAAATGAAAATGCCTCTCAAAAAAAAAAAAAAAAAGAAAAAACGTGTAGTGCGTGTGTGTGTGTGTGTGTGTGTGTGTGTGTATTAGTAATGGGATGATTCCAATATTTTTCTTGATTCCGATACAATTACCGATTCCTTTAAAATTCCCGATTCCGATTCTTTATAAATCTCTAAATATTTTACTATAAAGTTGCTGTTTTTCTCTAGTTACCGTAAAAACACATGTTTAATGTGCAGATATTTTCTAAAACCAAAGTGTACACATGTGGGGGCATGATCAATCGATTTTAGTTTTACTGGTCGTTTAAAATAAATACATCGATAAATATTTATTATTTATGATTACTTCCAGCCATGAAAGAATGTGTTTTAAACAAAATCACATAAAAATTGTATAATAAAAGGAGTCGCTTTGGGTATCGGCAAATATGCACGATTTTTCCGATTCCAATACCGATACCAAAAGAAGTCCCGATTTTTCAGATTCACTAATCCCGATTCAGCTTCCGATTAATCGTCCCACCAATAATATATATATATACTAGCAAAACTACCCGTCGTTCACTGGGTTCAAAAACAACCTACAGAAAATGGACTCTGATTTATGAAAGTATGATAGGTTATGGAAAGGAAGGGTTGTAAATTTGGGTTGAATTTGGAGGTATCAAAACCAAAGCAAAATATGATGAAAGTAAATATAAAATCGATAAACCTCATAATTTATTATACAAGCCCTGTTCACACTGAAACAATTATCACAATATTCTGTGGATCTATATTAAAAAATCTTGTTAAACTTTGTGACACATTTCCATTCTATGGAGGTCAGGCGCGAACGAACACCCAATACTTTTATGATACCATATTTCTTCAAACTGAAACATAATTATCAAAGTATACTTACGCAGATAGATATGAAAAGTCTTTATTAAAGTTTGTGCCTATTTCCATTCTATGGAGGCCAGGCGCGAACGCATACCCCACAATTGTATTATACCATCCCTATTAAAGTTAAAACATACTTATCAAAGTATTCTTATGTACATCTATATCAAAAACATTTGTAAACGTTTTCTTTTAATTTTTAACATTTTTATTTCCATACTTTGTGGACCAGGCGCGAATGCAGACCTCACAATTTTAATGAACATCCGCTCTGCCAGATCAAACATACCTATTCCTGTGTCTCGATACATCTATCATTATATGTAATCAGTTTTTTAAAATAGTAAACCATATAGGAGCCTATTCGTGACCAGACACACACACACACACACACACACACACACACACACGCATACATACATACACACACACGCGCGCGCGCGGGCGCGCGCGCACACACGCACACACGCACACACACATTCAGCTTTATATATATATATATATATATATATATATATATATATATATATATATATTAGTGGTGGGGCGATTAATTGGAATCGGAATTGGGAATCGGAAAATTTGGAATATTTGAGCGTATCGGAATCGGTATTGGAATCGGAAAAATTTGTACCGATTTTCAGATGCCAAAACTCTTAAATTCTCTTAATTGTTTTTTTTTTTTTATCAAGCTTGTTTAAAGCTAAATCTTTCATTACGGATAATAATGATGAAATGATTAATATTTATTGGTTTTAAGCAACCAGTGAAGCCAAAATCGATAGATCGTCCCCCACAAGTATATTTTTACATTTAGGAAAATATTTGCACATTTAACATGCGTGTTATTACGGTAATCAGAGAAAAAAATACAACTGTATAATTAAATATTTAGAGATTTATAAAGAATCGGAATCGGGAATTTAGTACAGAATCAGTAATTGTATCGGAATCAGAAAAAATATTGGAATCGTCTCATCACTAATATATATATATATATATATATATATATATATATATATATATATATATATATATATATATATATATATATATAGAGAGAGAGAGAGAGAGAGAGAGAGAGAGATTTATAAAGAATCGGAATCGGGAATTTAGTACAGAAGCAGTAATCGTATCGGAATTAGGAAAAATATTGGAATCATCTCATCACTAATATATATATATATATATATATATATATATATATATATATATATATATATATATATATATAGAGAGAGAGAGAGAGAGAGAGAGAGAGAGAGAGATTTATAAAGAATCGGAATCGGGAATGTAGTACAGAATCAGTAATTGTATCGGAATCAGGAAAAATATTGGAATCATCTCATCACTAATATATATATATATATATATATATATATATATATATATATATATATATATATATATTAGATTCATATTCCATATAACCTAGATTAAAGTTTAAAATTCAAATATATATGCACGTGTAAACAGTCGTTATTTGATTTCATCACACTGCTTATGTTTACTTATCTTATATACAGCTTGATACGCAGACATTTTTGCCGATATTTGTTTTATTCTATTTGCATTGGTTAATGATATCCGTCAGACAAGGAACAGATAAACAGACTTTATTAAGGCTGAACGTCCGCAAGGCATCGTGTGAGAGCAAGATGGAGTCGTTCGCTACTTTTGTAATCAAAACAAATTGGTGTTTCTTATACGAATGTAATTATTATTAGGTGCGAGTGTGCGGCTGCGGCTCGTGTGCTTAGATTGACGTATGTGTGTGTGTGTGTGTGTGTGTGTGTGTGTGTGTGTGTGTGTGTGTGTGCGTACAATTTTCATAATCATGCAGCTGCCAAAACAACAGCTGTGCCGGAAAACAAAGTCCTAATATGATTATGGCTCTAGTTTTTTTTTTTTTTTTTTTTTTTTTTGCTAGGAGTTTCAGGAGTAAAAGCTCATTATTACCGACTCTCAGCACCTCGAGAGAATCTTACTCTGTATGTAACGTTATTTTATTTTATTTTTTTATTCTCCTCCGCACTATGGGAATGGCAAATGGAAATGCAACGTCATCGTGTCTTCCTTTCTTGTGTTAACAACTTTCTTGTTATTATTATTTAGTGTTAAAATACAACAAACGACAAAAAAAAAAAAAAAAAAAAAAAAAGAAAAAAAAAGAAAGAAAAGAAAAAGCTTCTCTTTTCTTACTAGCGTTTATTTATGAGAAAAATAAGACTTTTTAGAGCTACGCATGAAACGGATAACTTACTTGGTTTGGCTGTTTGGCTTTACGGCATATCAACCCTTTTTGAGTGATTTAATGCCGAACTAATAAGTTTTGAAAAAAAAAGTTTTTACGCTTTACGTTCTTCATTTGTTTAAATATTTATTCATCGCTCTTATCAATGGCGGATCGAGACAATTCGATTATACCGATGTTTATTGTTGGTGCTTATTCAAATTGGAACTCATGGCGGCAATTAAAAGTCAAGAAAATACAAAAAAGTCTGTATGATGGACGTACCAGTTACGGAAGGAAGATGAAATATTTCAAAAATTACGTAATTTGATCAAGTAGTTTTTGTTTTATTAAAACAAATCAAATTTTACAACTGAACAAGACGTAGTTTTTGTCAGCCATGATTAAATCCGATGAAATAAAAAAGGAGGATGAAATCGACAAGTCGAGGTGAAAAATAAGCTTTATGTTCCATGCCTTTTAGTATTAAAATTGTTAAAATTCGTAAATTTGGATTTCTTTAGTTTAAATAAAACTACTTGATCAATTTATAGATGTAGATTTGCGCATGCGTAGAATTAGCACTTTTCGTTGACTCACGTCTACCAAGTGACAAATTTACCGACTAAAAATCTAATCTAATTTGTTCCACATGCCCAAATATCCTCTATATCAAGTTCAAGTCTGTAGAAAAAATTGACAGAGGAGTTTGGCAGAGACCGTTCCTCACACAAACAGATACGATAATTTTTCTATCTATCTATCCATCTCCCCCCTCTCTCTCTCTTTATATATATATATATATATATATATATATATATATATATATGTATATATATATATATATATATACTAGCAAAAGTACCCGTCGTTGACTGGGTTCAAAAACAGCCTACAGAAAATGGACTCTGATTTATGAAAGTATGATAGGTTATGGAAAGGAAGGGTTGTAAATATATAGCTTCGAATTTGGGGGTATCAAAACCAAAGCAAAATATGATGAAAGTAAATATAAAATAGATAAACCTCATAATTTATTATACCATATATGTTCACACTGAAACACTTATCACAATATTCTGTGGATCTATATTAAAAAAAAAACCTTGTTAAACTTTGTGACATATTTCCATTCTATGGAGGTCAGGCGCGAACGAACACCCCATAAATTTTATTATACCATATTTCTTCAAACTGAAACATAATTATCAAAGTATACTTACGCAGATAAATATGAAAAGTCTTTATTAAAGTTTGTGCCTATTTCCATTCTATGGAGGCCAGGCGCGAAAGCAGACCCCACAATTTTATTATACCATCCCTACTTAAGTTAAAACACACTTATCAAAGTTCAAAAAAACTCGTAGACATTTTCTTTTAATTTTTAATTTTTTTATTTCCATACTTTGTAGACCAGGCGCGAACGCAGATCCCACAATTTTCATGAACCACCGTTCTGCCAGATCAAACATACCCATTCCTGTGTCTCGATACATCTTCTATCATTATATGTAATCAGTTTTTTAAAATAGTCAACCATATAGGAGCTTATTCGTGACCACACACACACACACACACACACACACACACACACACACACACACACACATATTCAACTTTATATATATATATATATATATATATATATATATATATAGTTTTGAATTTACTGGTGTTCAAAATCGTAAAAATATGTAGATGTATGTTTTAATTAAGATTGGGGGTGCATCACTCCCAGTGAATTAATGCGCCTCCAGATACCAACCTTGAAATTTCTACGACTCGTATGACGTCGTATCAACCCTTTTATTTTTAGACATGGAACAAAAATGTAGATTTGACATAAATTTTTACTGCTATAGAATATCGATATACTAGACGGTGGACAGGTACATTTAAGGACTTATTACATTTTGTTTTTATCTTAACTGAAACAACCGAGTAATCGGAAGATCCCAGTGGAAAATAGACAAAGGATGAGCACAGTTCTGGGCGAGTTGTAAGAAAAAGGCCAATGAAACTTGCATAATGTCCGTCAGTGTCGGGTACACGGGTGGGTTCGTGAACAATCTGTGTAATAGAGAAATCATGGCATATTTTCCCTCTATCATCGGTTTTATTTGAGTGAGATTGCTATTCAACATTGTGAATATTGAAGTTTCCACACACGTGAATGTTAGCCGAGGGATGAGAAGACAGGACATGGTCAATTTTCTCAGCGATCCTCTCAATGATAGTAACTCCGTTATTGTGCCGGCGATAGAGGACAAATATGAACGCGGTGCTGTAAGTGCTACTCGAAAGCACATATATTTTAAATTTTAGGGAAGAACGCAAACAGGAACGCAGGCAGCCGTATGATTTCCTGAGAATAAAGATGGGGCGGAAGGAGGAGCCGGTGGGCGAGTCTGTGAACTTTAGAGGGAAGAATAAAGCGATAGTGACCATATTTGAAGATAGAAACACAAGTCAAACGTAATGTGAACAGACATTTTGTTGCTCAACTCCCTAAATAATATCCCCGCAATGTATTACGGTCCATTCGTAAACCAGTGAGGCATTTTATTTTATTTTTCTTCGTTAAATTATAAGTTAAAGAGACAGCCCCCTACTTCTACACTCTTCGACGAAACAAACAAATCACTGAGAACATTTTGCTTTTATCTTAACTGAAACAACCGAATAATCGGAAGATCCCAGTCGGGAAAAGACGAAGGATGAGCACAGTTCTGGGCAAGTTGTAAGAAAAAGGGCAAGCAAACTTGCATAATGGGTACACGGGTAGCTCCCTACATCAAAGTGGCACTTGGCATTGTTTTGGGTTAAAATGAAATTAAAAAAAAAGTCTGTTGCAACATTTCGGTGTCTATGTTAGAAAGGTGCAAAGGGGTCAAAAAGTGAAAGTCTAAATAAAATAGCAACATATAGCATACATGAAACGCTTGCAATATACATTGTATTTCTGAATTAAATGATGAAAAACCTGAAACGAACAGTTTCCAAGCTTTTGTTTGTGGAAGCCTGCCCATTGGCCAAGAAAAATAATAGCTCGTGAGAGAGTAATAATAACAACGAATCCGATTGGTTACTTAGCTAGATAATACACTACTTAGATAAAAAAAAAAAAAAAAAAAACTATATATCAACATGTTAAGCCTGAAGATTTCTACTAGGAATGAAACATGAACGTTTTTATGTAGGTTACTTGGCATAAATATAGTTTCGTACTCTCTCTCTCACTCTCTCTCTTTCTCTCTCTCTCTCTTTCTCTCTCTCTCTATATATATATATATATACATACACACATCCATATATACTTGTGTGTTTGTGCGAATTGAACCGTGAAACAGTCCAAACATAGATACAAGAATGCTGCCGCATATGTGATCTGTACATACACAAATATTCCTTGCGTCTTTGTTGACTTAATAGTGTCAAGTCAATTTATATGCCTCATTTGCCACCAGGTGGCGCAGGTGCAACCCTAACCCTAACAATCTGCAGCAGCCGCTCGTTGTCGACGCTGTGATCAAATAAACACATTAGAGCCTTTTTATAGGAAATCGTCTCATTTGCGTTTGTGCCGGGAGGACTTCTGGCTTCAGATCACGACTTTGATTATGCTCTGCTTTCATTTGTGTGTGTATGTGTGTGTGCGTGTGTATGTGCGTGTGCATGTGTGTGTGCGCACGCGCGCCGTTTAGCATATGGGTGCTGATTTTGTTTGGTTATCGGGGTTTACTGTCGAGCTAGAAACAACCTTTCGAATACAAGAGTTAACAGTTTCCAATCGCCTTACTCATTTCCGTTTCAATACTAAAATAAATTTAACACCTAAAATTGGTAAAAATAATAAACTTTAAACAGCATCAATATTTTGTTTCTCTCCTAATGTAATTTCCGCTAGACGTCGCATCCCTATCATGCTACGTAGCATATTCTCTCCTCTTCTGATGAGAAGCATTAAACTTCGAAATACCATGCATTAAAGACTTCTAATTACCCTACACTTATACATTGATGTATACTCGTATCGAATAAATGAATAAATCTATATAAATCAGTATATAGTTTTATATCGTCATTTTCTTTCTTTATTGGTTTCTATAAATATATAAAGATGTATATATTATAGTTTCAAAAGAGATAGAGTTTAAAAATATGGAGACAGAAAAACAGACATATCGCCTTTAATATATTCGATTATAGAGTTGTGATTTCAAAAGTAAAAAAAAAGTATTTGGGTGCCATCAGCTAGAATCGAAACCGAAAGCAAAACTGTAGCACTCAAAGCTGGTGACGTACCAACGTGACATGTATATGGACGGATTAAAATTAACAACTAAAAATAAACTAAGATAACTGTACATTTTCCTACGCAATAACTCTGTCAATTTTTGGTCTACAGACTCGAAATTTGATATACAGGGTACTGAGATTTGGGAAAATCTATTTGATCGGGTTTTGGCCAGAAATTTGTCTGTTTAGAGGTCAAAATTCAACGATTTGACATTTGAGAATTCTACCAACCTCCTCCGATAATTTTGGGTGTAAACACTTAAAATTTTAGATATAGGTTCCTTGGACATGGATCTTACTTAATAACTTGATTTGAGCCCAAAACAATAAATGTTAAGGGGTTATAATAGGGTTCAACGTTTAAAAAAAATTGACCTTTTTGTTTTGCTCAGCATACACCTCCAAACACCCGGGCAACGCCGGATACACATGCTAGTATATATATATATATATATATATATATATATATATATATATAGAGAGAGAGAGAGAGAGAGAGAGAGAAAGAGAGAGTTCTATACAAATTGGCATACATGATTCAGTTGTGCTTCTATTCAGAGGAAGCATTTAATCAGGCTGAAAAATAAATTGGTTAGTCGGCCTGATGGGTTGGTCCGTCTGAATAGATGCACAACTAAAACATGCATGCCATTATGTAGAAAATAATGTTTGTATAAATAAACATGCTATAAACACGCTCTGTTCATTCATCGACCCATAAACGCAGGACTTTCAGTTAATGTACATATGTATATGAATAACGTTTTAATGTATATATATATATATATATATATATATATATATATATATATATATATATATATATATATGCATAGAATAATCCAAACTTTTCACACGCACATTTATAGATTCTGCCTAGAATGGGAAGGACTTAAGGATTTTTCTCCTTTTTCACTCGCACGTGGTCTGTAATTGTTTTTCTTCTACATTTTTCCTACGAAATCCTGATGATGTCCCCTGAAATAGGGACGCAACGTTGATTACTATTTTATTAATTCTCGGCTTTCCTTCTCAAATAACACACACACACAAACACACACACACTATATATATATATATATATATATATATATATATATATATATATATATATAATATCTTCACAAAATCAAAATAATAAAGATCAAAATGAGTGCATTATATTCGTTACAATTGTTTCATGACCATTCTGACAATTTCAAACATTATGTCATACGAAACAATTGTAACGAACATGAAAATACACAACATGATGCTCTCATCTTGATCTTTATTGATTTGATTTTGTGAAAATATTATAGGAATGCTTGATTATAAAAACTGATTATCTCGAAGCTTACTAATTGAATCTTTTTATTTTGACTTAAATTTTATTGGTATATAAAAAATTACTGAATTTTGATATATTTCAATATATAAATGTTTTCGGTTAGAAAATATTAATAAATTATATATATATATATATATATATATATATATATATATATATGCATGCATATATATACATACAGAGAAAGAGTGTGAGACAGAGAAAGAGAGACAGACAGACAGACAGACAGACAGACAAACAGAGAGAAAGTAGTAGCCATAATACGAATTAATATTTTAAAAGTGTATAGCGTTGTTTGTACCATAGTGTGCGTCGACGTCGCGTAGACAACAGTAACTGCTGTGAAATAGAGAGGAGCAGTAGGAGGTAGCGTTTCTTGGCAACTAATAACATACAATCATTATATATATATATATATATATATATATTTATTATTTACCACAATATTTATTAAATACCTACAGACACTAGTGTTTCATCCTTTCGGGAATCATCAGTGCAGGGTGTCACGATTAACGTCAGTCGAGACACTCGAACTCCGGCAACAGAAGTCATCTGGCTTCATTAGCAAGGACCCGAACCACTAGTCTACCGCAAACCGCGAGAGATAGAGTTGAAATTAAACATTTATCTTTGTAAATTCTATTAGCGTCAGTCAGAATGAGCTAATCATTAAATGACGGTCTGCGAGTATTAGCTAAGTTGACCGACTTTATTACAACTGAAAGCGCTCCACGATAAGAAACAATTTTCTGAAAGGGGCTGACATTATTATTCGCTATAATAATTATTAAATACTTACGGACAGTAGTGTTTTATCCTTTCGTAATCATCAGTGCTGGGTGTCACAATTAACGCCAGTCGAGAAGAAAAAAGAAATCAAATTCTAGCATTGCTACAAATATAATTTGCTGATTTCCTTCTGTCCTCTGATGAGAAGAATAGCAAGAATAACATTCTTTGAAACTCTGCAGAATAAGGACTTTGCAAATTGTTTTTTGGAATATTCAGTCGAACAATAAGTTTGATTGTTAATTTCAACTTACAGTTTTAATTTCTTTTCTTTTATAATAAGCTCTACTCTCTATTATCTGTGTATTGAGCTTTTTTATTTTGGCTGGGATTAAAATATCTATATATAAATACTTGGTACTTAGCTCGAAGTTTACCACGGCTTATATCAGGTAAACATTGCATCTCCTTTAATTTCACTATATATATATATATATATATATATATATATATATATATATATATATATATATATATATATAATGATTGTATGCATGTGTGTAGGTATATGTATGTATATATATGCATAATTACATTAATTGTTTGTTGGAGATTGAGCACTACGAATTACCATTAGCATATAAGCGACGCTCTTTGTGTAAACAAATCGAGCGGAGGTATTTCAGACGATATCAAAACATCGTTAAACTCACTACTCGTTCAGGCAGCCACCAATAGCGTAATGGTTAGGAGCCTTGACTGCCGTACAAACGGTCGGGTTTCAATCCTGGCTTGATGTAGTTGCCTGTCTAGCCGCACTGATGAGCTGTGAAACAGCGAAACAGTACTGTATGTGGATGACTATATATATATATATATATATATATATATATATAGTGAGAAGCCTTGACTCTCATTTGGACGGTCGGGTTTTGATCCTGGCTTGCGGCAGTTGGCTGTCTAGCCGCACTGATGAGCTGTGAAACCGCGAAACAGTACTGTATGTGGATGACTATAATGCTCTCTCTCTCTCTCTTGGATTGAGCATATTAGGAAGCGATATACAAACTGCCATTAGCGTATTAAGCGATGCTCTTTGTGTAATCAAATCGAGCGGAGGCATTTGGATGATGTCAAAGCATCGTTAATTCATTACTCACACAGCAGCAGCCGTATAACGCAATGGTGAGAAGCCTTGACTGTTATTTGGATGGTCGGGTTTCGACACTGGCTTGAGGCTGTTGCCTGTCTAGCCGCACTGATGAGATGTGAAACAGCGAAACAGTAGTGTATGTGGATGACTCTCTCTCTCTTTCTCTCTCTCTCTCTCTCTCTCTCTCTCTCTCTCTCTATATATATATATATATATATATTGTGCTTTGAGACAAAGCACGATATAACTAAAACGTATTTTTGCCACACATAGTGAATAGACTGTTGCTTCTATTTCTATTCCGCATATCATAATGGACAAATAGCTGTTCCTCTTTATCACACGTCATAATGAACAGAGAGTTGTTTCTCTTTTATCTTTCACACATCAATTTAAAAAGTGGCTTCTCTTTCTTTTTCATACGTCACAATGGACAGGTGCTTCTCTTTCTTTTTCACAGATCATAATGGATAGACCTTTATTCTCCCATTTCATACGTTATAATGGACAGAGGGTTACTTATGTTTCTTTATTAGGTTTCAGAATAAACAGCTTCTTCTCTGTATCTTTTACACGTCATAATAGACTGTTTATGCGCTTTCTGTATTTCACACGTACTAATAAATAAACACTTATCTTTATCTAGTATTAATTATAATTGACATGTCATAATCGATAGATAGTTACTTTTATGTCCTTTTCACGCGTCGGAATGGACAAACAGGTGGTACTTCTGCAATTTAAATCTGTTTATTTTTTCGTGAGTCTCGTTCGGCAAGACCCCGCGAACACTGCCAGATTATATCGGGCGAACGGAAGTCGATAATAAAAAAATGAACAAAAAAGAAAGAAAATATAACAAACAACCTACCGCAATAAATTCATAAATTTTACAGATTTTTTGTCAAGGTGTGCTTCCTTGAATTAATGAAAAGGTATATTTTTGTATTGTTTGTGTATGAACAGTTATTTTGGTATGTTTTTACGACGTAACCCAGCGTTGTTTAACCCCTAAAAACATGAAAATGTACTTTTTTTTTAATCTAGTACGTTTAAACGGCTATTAAAAAGGTATTTGTACGACCTAATTTAGCGTAACCGCCAATCTCCCCAGGTTAAGGACAGCTTCGAGGTTGGTGTTCTTTATTCCGAAAGCCATTCTTAACATGGGGAGGTTGGGGGAGAGTTATACTACGCTGGGTTAGGTCGTAAAAAAATACCATCTTTCCTTCTTTTTTGTTGTTCTTCCAATTTTTTACCGTCTGCTCGCTCGCGTTTGCTTTTGCTCACCCTGGTATAATCCGGCGGTTTTCGTCGTTCACCGGGCGTTGTCGAGTGAGACTCACGGTAAAACGGGATTTAAACTTCAGAAATACTAAACAGGTGTTCAGCTTTGTTTTTCACATGTCATTATGTACAAACATGTGCGTTCTCGTTATCGTGTCAAGATAAACAGAGAGTTACTTCCCTTTCTGTTTCCCATGTCACAATGGGCAGATAGTTGCTTATATTTTTTCTTTCATGTGTTCGAATGGGAAGCAGGTGCTTCGCTTTCGCTCTCACGTGTAATTATGTATATCCACGCGTTTTCTCTTTCTCGTGTCACAATGTAGAAACAGTTACTTCTCTTACTGTTTTACATGTCATAATGGGCAGATAGTTCCTTATATTTTTTCTTTCTTACGTCACAATGTACAAACAGTTGCTCCTCTTTCTGTTTCATGCGCCATAATCGATAAACATTTCTCCTTCTATTCCACACGCTATTACGAACTGAGAGATTCTCCCCTTTCTCAATATTCCATGCATGGACGAATGACTACGTTATACAGAAATAGGATACTTGTAGATCTGAATAGTTTACTTGCTCGTTAGAAGGAGCACACATTTTTTCAGCAGACATGTTAATATGTTTTATACAGGATAGCCTAATTTTTCTCCAATTTTTTTTTCAGATTAAGCTGCTCATTTAAACGTAGCCCTATTCTCTAATGTTTCTCTTAACGACCAACTGACACCACAAGACAAAATGAAATTCTCTTTCCAACAAGATGGCGCTACATGACACACGCCTCACAGATCCCTGACACGAGTTAATGACATGTTTACGGAAGTGAGAACAATAAGCAAAGGGCTATGGCCACCACGTTCCCCGGGCCTCTCATCATGTGATTTTTATTTTTGGGGGACTTTAAAACAAAAAGTTTATGCCAACAATCCTTACAATCCAAACCAACCAAAAGAGAACATTACCAACGTTATCTGGAGAATCACTAGAGAAAATCCACAGGCAGTATCTGCAAACGTTGTTAAATGTGCCCAGAAATGCATAGATGTCAACGGGGAGCACTTTCAACATCTTTTATAACACTACAAGTAATTTAAACAATAAAAAAAATGTTCCTCATCTCTAATGCATTTTTTCTGGGCTACTTTTAAGTGGGCCACCCTGTACACGCACCAATTATACCAACATATGTGAATCAAGTAAGATAAAGGTATATCTGAGGATAAACGTCTGCATCTCATATGTGGAGCTTGATAAATCTAATTGGCTTTTAAGGCATATTAAATGGCTGAACCCGGTGGAAAAATATTGTTTTATGACAAAGAGGGGAAAACGATATGTCATAACTAGCGAGCCCAAGAATAGAAAAAGCAAGAGAAAGTCGAGTTCATATTGTGTATTTAGGCATGAATTATGACATTTTTTCCCAAGCACTCAAGGGCCACGCTGAAGTGGAAAAACGGCTCGAGATCTACCGACAACTGAACTGGTCTTGCAAGTCATTAGCAGAATCTAAAAAGCTAATAACACCGTTTTCCCATCAGCGGGTAAGAGAACACGAAACGCATTCAATGGAAAACACGAAACACCGAAGTGTAGTTTCAATCATATGTCAACCGGCATGTCAGTACGAGACATGTAAAGAATGGAAAGAAAATTGCAAATAGATGGGTATTTAACTTAACCCATGACGACTTCATAATGGCTTCTCCGTACGACCACAGCGGTCCTTCTTAATTGTAGCTATTGTTGGTAATTGCAAAGTTTACAAACGAATTCTGCTGATTTGCTAACTCGCACAAAAGCCTTTTCTTTCTTTCTTTTTTTTTTTTTTACAAACCGCAGTGATATTGTTTGGCCCCTTCACGGAAACGTTTTCGTTTTGAAAAGTCAATAGGTATAATCGTTAATATATCATTAAACTATTATAATGAAGAATTGGCGTCTGTGTGTATTCAACGTAATGTCACGTTTCTATAAGTTGTTGCGTCATATTTGGTTCCTTAATAAGTTTATTTAATATCCCAAACATTAAACATTACGTGTTATTGAACCTTCTTAATTGAAGCAATTTTATACATTATTTAATTTTTATCAGTATCATAATTTGTGTATTGATTTTTGCGGACTGTTACTTTCATCTTCATAGTTGTTGTTGTTGTTGTTGTTGTTGTTGTTGTTGTTTCACCACGTTCCGGCCAACTCATCCTCTGGCCTTCTTATGTGGTTAACCGCAATGATATAAGAATGTTGAGTCTTGGGTAAAAGTGCACTGGGGGACCACTCGATGACTTATCTTTAAGAAGTTGATTACGAGGAGGTTGAAAATAAAAAAATGTCTTTCGGAATAAACACCCTCAACCTCCCCATGTTAAGAACGGCTTTCGGAATAAACACCTTTAGCAGGTTGGGCAACCAGTGCACATTGGCCGTCTTCGAGTAGTAGTACCCCAGTCTCACACAAGATACTTGTAACTGTATTCGCAATAATGACTACCTTCCACAGTTGTTGTCTCACCACATTTTGGTCAATTAATGGCGCAGTGGATAGAGGCGTTGAGTGAGCATTATCTGAAGATAGCGGTTTCAATTCTACCCAAAGTAGGCCAGAGGATTAGTTGGCCGAAACGTGGCAAGACAACAACTATGGAAGGCAGTTATAAGACTCAGCATTTCTATCCCGTCTCAACCTGAAGAACGCCAGGGGATGAGTTGAACAAAAAGTGGTGAAACAACATCAACTATGAAGATGAGGATAACAGTCTTACGTTATATATTGCCGCCTTTCATTCTATCGACGCCCAGTGCTAACACAGACTCCACAGTATTATGGTATTATCTTTTTATTTTCGAAGTATACACATATATATTTAACTACTTTGGTTAATATAGCTTAAGAATATTTCTGCTTATAAGGGTCTATCTTCGAGTTCTTTCTAGAAGTGTACGACACATTTCCATATTGTTCTCGTCCAGCGCGAACGCAGACCTCAGGATTTTACTACATTTACTTCGGGCACAACCAAAATTACAGTCTGATCCTAGTCTAAAAGCTAAGAAAATTTATTTTAGTTTAAGTTTCACCTTCTACACAACAACGTCATCAATTGAAATCCCATCCGGGGCGATCTCATTTTTTTCAAAAAAGAAGTAGATAATAATTAGAGGGGTGGGGGCTTTGCAAGGACATAAAATACGTTTAAATATGATATTTTAATTTGTCCAGATTTCGTATATATAATTATTAGGGCCATGACAAGAGAATATTCGTTTCGTTATTTTGACTCTCGAGTATATATCAGTTAATATATTATATGTTTTTAGATAGAGTAATGTGCTTCTCGATTATTTAACTGTGTCAGATATATACTCAAGAGTCAAAACAATGATAAGAATATTCTATTGTCATAGCCCTAGTTATTATAGAGTCGTGATTTCAAAAGTAAAACAAAAGTATTTAAGTGCCATCAGCTAGGTTCGAAACCGATAGTGTAGCATTGAACGTTACCACTGTACCAACATGACAAGCATATACACCGATTAAAAAATAAAAATAAACTAAGACGAATGCATACAATTTATGGTACTTGTGCATTTAACGTAACTCAGCATTTGCTCGGCTTTGTCCGGCGCATGACGTCAACAGCCGGATATAACCGAGCGTTGCCGATTAAGCAGACGAGAATTTCGCTATCAATTGGAAGTGTCACAACTCAAGAAACGCTTATTTGAAGAGAGTTAAAAAAAATGTTGTTTTAAAAAGATAACTGACGAAATAATAATGAATATTACAAACCTTGCGGACCAGCTCAAGACCCCAGAGGCTGCACTAAACTTTTGCCATCAACGGAAATTGTTGGCAGAAGAGAAAAGGTGTTTACATTTTGGCCGGGATTGTGTACTCGCAAAGGGAACAAGCCTTTCCGACGGTTACGGTTGGAGGTGTAGAATTGTAACCTGTCGTCGATGGACCTCCATTAGGATTGGGACCTTCTTCTCAAAATCCCGACTAACCATCGCGTGTATAATAAAAAATAATATACTTATGGGCGTTCGAGATGGCATCTACAAAAAATCTCCATCGCGAATGTGGGTTACGTTCTCGCCACACAATTGTGGATTGGAAAATTTTCCTGCGTGATATATGCAGGGACTATTTTCTTAGGAATCCCCGGCAGATTGGAGGCCCAGGCCATACGGTAGAAATCAACGAGTCCGTTTTTAATCGCAGAAAACACACGTCGGCAGACTTCTGACACCGGTCTGGGTCTTCGGTGGATACGAAAAGGAGGGTTTCTTGGTCACTGTACCAAATAGGAACGCCGAAATCCTCCTTCCACTAATAAATAAAAAAAAAAAATCCTTGTTTCTGGCAAAAAAAAAAAAAAAGATAAAAAGTCCTTGTTTCTGGCGAAAAAAAATGTGCAAATAATCCTTGTTCCTGCTCCCCCCCCAGAAAAAAATGCTTTTTATTGCCCTTTTTCAGGCCTTTTCTATTTATTTGACATAAAGAGTTAAAAAAAAATGAACTTTTACGTGTTTAAGACATAGACAATGTTTTTTTACGTTAAAAATTGAAAAAAAAAAAACAGTTCAGACAAAAAAAAAGTTTTCTATTATTTAACAAAAAAAAAAACTTGTTTTATATGTATTTACTTTGAAAACAGAAAACAATTTCAAACAATAATAATAAAAAAAAAACATAAATGAACGGTAGGTGTTTGCTTATTTAATTTTTTTATGTTTCTACATTTTACAATTTCATTGTACAGTTATTTTGTTGTAGCGTTGTTTTTATTTTATCGCCAACGCTCGGTTTTATCCGGCTGTTGACGTCATGCGCCGGACAGAGCCGAGCAAATGCTGAGTTACGTCTGGTTCGTTAAATGCACAAGTACCCAATTTATAACGATTTTGTTCAATTTTGACCCATTTTTGACCCCTTAAAAACTATTTTAACCAACTAAAGCCCCATAAAAAAAACGGCCCGTAAATAATCCAATCATTTGAGACCCCTAGCGCTGCTCTGCGACTTTTAGAATTAGGAGGAGATAGAGTTTGAAAATATGGAGAAAGACGGAACGACAGACCAGCCAACAGACCAACCGACAGACAGACCGACCGATTGACTGACATATAGTCGTTTATATATAAGATAACACACGCACGAAGATGAAATTATCTTAATCTTTATCATTCTATATATTGGTTGGATTTGGAACAATTCATTTTGAAATCGGTAAAATATTTATTTGTCAAATTATCTATATCAGATAACCCGTTGCATTTCATCGTAGGCGATTAAACTATTTTATTAAAACTAGGCGTGGAAGGTGATAACGTACGTACAAACGATTCGTGGCTGGTTATTTTAACTAACAACATTTCAACTACGCTAGTTAAAATGTTTAACCTAAAAAAGTATTTGCAACATTTTAGAAAGAAAACGTAAATGTTCAGGTGACACTGAAGTTACAGAGACTTAATTTTTATAGATTTTATTATTGATACTTACTAGGAATTCTCGTAAAGATCAACATCAGAGAGTACTCACTAACAATAACCGGTTGTGCTCCCTGGACTCTGGATGACAACAAGTTTCCTCAGATTTCAAGTAATCTTCGCCTCTTTTGATAATCTTCGCAAATATTTTTAGCGTTATTGCAACAGCCGCTTTCATTTGACTGCTAGCTCTCAATGACCATTGGTTTTGACCAGAATTTGGGTAACAAACCTCCCAAAGGTGCCAGTCGTCTAGGCACTCATCTCGTGAAGGTCTCGTTAGTGCTTTCTCTCATTGGTATTTTCATCCTCCTTGATTCTTATAGACTATTGATGTGGCGCCGCCTCATGCCGGTACTACCATTTTTTACAGGGAGGTGAGCCGTAGTTAACTAATAATTTTTAGTTTTCAACAAATGATGATGATGATGATGATGATCATCATCATCATCATGATCATGATCATCATCATCATCATCATCTATATATAAATAGGATAGCGTGTGTGTTATTTTCTTTGTCACACTTACATCTGTGTCGTTTAATTGTTATGTACTTCCATTTATTGTCATAAATAATTTTATCAAGAATTCTTCATAAGTTTTGGTTTCGGTTTCGATTATAGTTAATGACACTCCAATAATTTGTACGGCACAATCACGTTTACACACCGGTTCTTGCCAGATCACCGAAGTTAAGCAACGTTGAGCCTGGCCAGTACCAGATGGGTGACCATTTGGGAAGGCTAGGCGCTGTATGTACCTTCTGGGAAGGTTGAGCGTGGGTGAGCACTCTCACCCTGTAAAAAGAACTCCTCGCTATAAAATCATCTACAAAAAGTTGAAGATGGACTATGCCTCGTGTGAATCCGTATTTCCGATAAACTTCCACTGTCAGTTGAAGGCGAAATACCCGGGACCGAGCAAGTACAATAAAAAAAGCGTTATCTCCGTTCCTTTTTTTTTTTTGAGAAAACCGTACGTATTATCAACTAACAACTCTTTAAGAAAGTGAAATAATTCGCAATATCTTTACAGTTGTAGTTATACCGAAATACGATTTGGCGAGTGCAAAAAAGCCACCGGCTCGAATAGCTACTCTCTTTTTCCCCCCGCTTCCTGGAGATATGCTTTCCTCTTCACTTCTAAAAGCAAATAGAGCTCTTGTTAACATTTGCTAGCAGCACTTGTTAGCAAGAGATCCTAATGTTACACTGGAGAGGATGATATAAACGTGTAGATTCAGTCATGTTGTATAGTTACATATCTAGACATCTGTTATACAACGAGATATCACACGGGAATATATTACAGTTCGTACTTACATAATGAGTCCACTGTGGAATTTCCACAGGTCCCGCTAGTAACTCATTAATGTAAAAAAAAGCAAAACATGTGACATTCATGTGTAGTTGTACGGCATTTACAATCCGTGTCTTTAGCTTTTCAACATACTCAATATTACTTTGACGCAAAATGCTCATATTCTAACGCTTCTCCTCTTGTCAGCGTGACATCATTCTCAAATACACTTAAAATTTAATTGCATAAGCACAACGGGGGTTTGACTTATACGGCGTTGCAAACACTGGATGACGTCCATTAAATATGTTCATGCTACGTAATTACGTGATGTTACTTGACCTTCGCATCCGTTGTAGTTATTCTTTTATTATTAGGACATGGTGGGATAGTTAAAAAGAAAAAAAACAACTGAAAAATATAAATATTTAAGAAATCAGATAATAAAGATTGAGGTAATTTTCAACTTGGAAATTCTAAGATGAATGTTATAAATAGATTGAGCGTATCTATAATTAAGAATAAGATATGAATCCTTATGACAAGCGTTTACATTATCACATTTACATAAAGGTATCATATTTTATAAGAAGAATATATAGATGTTCATACCTTTTCTTTATCCGTTCTTCTGTCTTCACTACTGGGTTCTGTGATGCACATACAACGGCCAACACCATAACCGATTGAGACACTGTTTCTTTCTTCTTTTGTGAAACCACAGAGCAACATTTTATATTTTTAAAATATACATTTATTTCAGCTGTCTCAGTGATCTTCACAAGGAGTTTGCATTTCGTGTCTACATGCTTGTTCTTTCAGCCCCGCTTCCTGACTTTGAAGCACGTCTGTTCACTTTCGTGACCAAACTCAAACTCTTCAATCTAATCTTCTTGACGTCTTGACCTGTTAGTTTCGTTACGTCATCATCAAGAGCACACGTCTCCTGACGCGTGACCTCTGTTACGTACGCAACTGCTCAAGGTTATTTTGTTTATTTAACTTAATTTATGTAAACATCTTCAGATAAACAATAAATAATTCCCAATCTAAACTATTTAACAACATCACTGGATAGAGGGATAAATAGATAGGTAGACAGATAGATCGATAACTAATTTAACTTTTAACAATGTTATTATTTAACACTAATATTCCTAAATGTTCAATTTATTTCTATTTTAATAAGCATGCAATATGTTTTATTTTCTGTCTTTGCTCTAACGTAACTTTTATAGCAAATGTATATTAATAGTCGACGAGTTGATTGGCAATGCTCAAAGATATCAGCGTTCTCCAAAATGACCCGACTGAAGCCAGGGAATACTACATTACATTTATGCTCTCTGTATCTCTGTCCTCGAGTAAAATATTGTAACAGAGCGCATATGGGCGCGTATGGAAATATCAGCATTAGTCGAAGGATGCGATTGTATTAGCCGCAGGAGCAATGTTTAAACGCGTATGCAAATTGGCAAGTGTGTTCGGGCTTGCATCTGAAGAAAAAGAAAAAAAAAGGACACCACGTGGTCGGGGAGAAAACAGTCGACGCCGAAGGAGATGGACGTGTAAAGCGAAAGCGAGAATAGGCTGGTTGGTGCCAGTGTGCGGTCAGAAGAAAGAGTGCGGTTGAAAAGGATGGACGTAAATGGCTGTCTACTGCCAGCGTGTATTGGAGCATAGGCGAAAGACTTTTAAGCTGGTGTCGAGACGGTAGGGAAAGAAAACGGTAATTAACGCCTTGTGTTAAAAAAAAATAGAAAAGTCGATACAGATTTTTTGTTTGTTGTTCACTTCGAACGGTGCAGGACCGCATGGGGCTCTGAGAGAGGTTTGAACTGTAGTGAACACAGGTTCGAGCGAAATGGCTACGTTATATCGTGAGTAATCTAAGGATAGTATAAATTCTGTATAGAAACTTTTGTGCAATAAGATTGTGGGGTCTAAGTTCATGTCGAACATCTATAACCCCCCCACCTCCAAGAAAAAACGTTTTACTTTCTTTTATTTTATTTGCCAGATGACTTCGACGACTCTCTACCCAAAATACCTGAACAAAAATATTTAAATTATAAACATTTTATTCATAATTTCGTTGTAAACACAAAAACGAAGATTTGCATGTTTGTTCATACAGACAAACAGTAACATTTTGATAATTCCGATAAAATCGATTTATCTTTAAAAAATAATTGTAAATGAAGGCAATGAAAATTAAAAAAATCAATTTGCGTCTGTAACAGTGTGTAGAATGTGCTTTTTTTTTAAAATTGCATTTTTACCCCAAATAAGGTACAGTTCCATTTTGATGTAGGGAGCTATTATCTGGGACATAAATTGTTGGGATACTATGTAGAGAGTTGAGAAGTAAGATGTATGTTTACATTACACTTGAACTTCTGCATGTCAGTACAGTCAGGGAAGCATGAACCTGGAAGGGAATTTCAAAGTCTAGCAGTTCTGGGGGAGAAACTGTAAGAGCAGAAGGCTTTCTTACATCTGGAGGTCTCTACTGTGTAGGGGTGGGATTTTGTTGCTTGTTGTCGGGTTTGTCGGGGATATTTAGGAGGAGGTACAAGGGATTATATTTCGTCGGAGCATCGACCATTAAAATACTTGTAAAACAGGCAGAGAGATGCAATATTTCGTCGATGGGACAGAGGTTGAAGCCTAGTTGACAGTGCAGGGCCTATTACGTTGGCGACTCTCTTTTGAACCCTGTCCAGGAGTGAGAGACTAGTAGCAGATGATTTCTTTTTCCACATTGTAGAAATAGATCGCAACTTGTTGAAAATCACGTCCACCTTAAAGTAAAAAGGAGGAAAGAAACAGTTGAACACCAATACTAAAGTGTTGTCACGAAAACAAACAAACAAAATTAATAAATAAAACATGTTTACACAAAACTATTTATTAAAACCAAAACAAGCATCAAATCAAAAAGCAATAAAAAACCTATATAAATAAACCAGCAGATGCATGTATTTGTGCGTCGGTCTGTCTGTCTGTAAATATTTAACCGATAAACTCTTAAACAACTGGTTGAATAACACTGAAATTAACAGGAAATATTAATCAAACACCAAGGATGGTTTATAACGAGTAAAATCTTTGATTTGATAGATCATTAACGTGTGACCAGACGTGTGTGGCCCCGACAGATCGCCGACTCCCAACGTCGTGTGTTGGAGATTTTTCATTCAACTATTCCTCTGATGGCCGGATCGTTATTTTCTCGCTGGTGACTGCCGATGGGAACACACGTGGGTTCACAAAGTAGAAATATTGAAATAAGTTGTGGAACAAAGAAAGGAAAAACATAGCGCCAATGCTTCACATACATATCAGATGGAATCTGTGTGTGTGTGAAACTATAGTCCAACCCCCGCGTACTACCAAGGCTAAGCTCGTCTTTCAGTCGCAATTCGGCTCTATTTCTGTTTCGCAGTCAACTCTAAAAACTGTCCAAACGTTGTCGCTATCAACCCCCATCCGCTGTGAACGGTGCGATTTATATTATATATATGTGTGTGTGCGTGTGCGTGTGCGTGTGTGTGTGTGTGTGTGTGTGTGTGTGTGTGTAGATAAATAATAGATAGTGCGTCTATTATGTAAAATTGAATTAACTTGAAATCGGACGTTTTCGACATTACAGTTACTGTGAGAAATTAACCCAACATTTAGCATTTTCGAAATCACTCAAGAAAATGCACAAAGCCATTTGATGTGCAGAGCTAAAGAAAGGAATACTACATCAAGGTAAAATAACTTGTAAGCGATAAGTATTAAATGGATAGATTCCGACACAGAAAACTGCAGACATTGCTCACAGAATGCGAGGACTAAAGGACGAAATTATGAATGTGAGAGTGACAAGGATTCCGAAAGTAAATCCAATGCCCATTTTCTTCATTCTTTAATTATCTCCTTAATCATGACTATCAACTCACTGGGAGTTTTCACACAGATCATCAAAGATTTCTTTTTGAGAACAACTTGTGGTGTTGCCTTCAGTCTGAGTGATAAGAAATCCTCTCAGTGCTCGCCACCTCTTTCAATAACGTTTGCTAATTAATTAGCTCTATCACAACGGACGTTTCTCATTGGTCTTCAATGGTATTTGGGCGGTAATAACTCTCCTCGAGGTTCCAATTCTCTTCGCATTAATCCAGTGGGCGGGGGGGGGGGCTCGTTAGTGCTTTCTCTCCAGTTTTTTTCCAGCATCCTTGACCCTCCTAGACTATTTGCTATGGTGCCGGTTTATTTTTCTTTTTACAATTACACAGTTTCAGTTTTATTCATTGCATGTGGCGTTTCTTTGTGTTTTCTTCTATAATAGTTTCTATGTGTACGGCTCATGTGTATTAGTCTCATTCAAGGTTTTTCATTAATATTTTTTTTTTTTTGCAGTTTTCATTATTGTTATCCGTTGTATCTTATCAGTCATCCCTTTGGTTCCAATTTCTCTCATTCTTTTTCCAAAGTTTTTCGTGATCGTTCCTCGTGCTCCTACTATTATTGATGTTGTCTTGACCTTTTTCATCTTCCATATCCCTTTCTGGCCAGTTCCGTGTATTTGCACCGCTTCTCAGTCTCCTTGATATTCACTCTGTGGTCTTCTTCTTCTTCTTTTTATTATTATTATTATTACTACTACTACTACTACTACTACTGGGGTTGGGGAAGAGGCGCCCGACTAAGATATGCTTAAATATGATATCTTAATTTGTCAAGATTTCGTATATATTATTATAGAGTCGTGATTTCCAAAGAGAAAAAAAAAGTATTTAGGTGCCATCAGCTAGAATCGAAACCGTAACATTCAATGCTGGTGACGTCACTACTGTTGCAACGTGACACATATATAAACCGTTTAAAAAATTAAAATTAACAACAAAATAAGATGAATGTACAATATGTTTGACCCATTTTTGATCTCTTAAAAACAATTTTAACCAGCTAAAGACACATAAAAGAACAGCCCGTAAGAAGTTCAATCATCTGAGGCCCCTAGCGCCGCTCTGCAACTTTTAGTTTCGGAGGAAATAGAGTGTGAATATATCAAAACAAACAGACAGACAGGCAGGCATATAGCTGTGCATTTATTTATTTATTTATATTATTATTATTATTATTATTATTATTATTATTAATTATTACAAGGGAATCATTATTTATCAAGGTATAAAGGCTATTCAACAATAAGGGCTTAGGAGTGTTAGGTGAGACAAGACCGTAATGATCGATGGCGGCGGAAATTGTATAGAATTTGATTATTTAAGAGAACGGTTCAAAAAGAACTTATTTACATTGGATATTCTTCTTCTTCTTCTTCTTCTTCTTCTTCTTCTCATCTGATCGTGTCTATTTTTATATTCTTTTTGGGCTAGTTTGCCGCATTCATTTATTATATGTTTTATTGTTTCGTCTCTTTGTCCGCAAAGTCTGAATTTGCTGTTTTCTTATGTCTTGTGAATCCCTGATTTGATGTTGTTGGTTCCAATCGCGTTATCTAATGCGGCTGTTATTAATGATTCAGTTTCCACGTTTAAGCTTTTTTTTGTAGCCATTTCCAAGTGTTTTTTAGTTAGTTTTTGTAATCCTTATGAATCGTTCATATAGCTGTTTCTCTTCTCATTTTTCTTTCGTTATCTTATTCCTCGTCTCTTCTCTTTTTTTACAAAGGAGTCACCACTTATCAAGGCCCAGAAGCCACTCAAGCATAGTGTACAGTGGTCAATGGGATAATGTCAGTTTTCATTTTTCTTTCAATGTCATTTTTTCTACTTGTTCTCTTTGTCTTCTTCTTCTTCTTCTTCTTCTTTCTTTCTTTCTTTTCATGTTGTTATTATTTCATAATTTTATTTCAACAATTCCTTTCCCATTGCGAAACTTGGCGCCATTTTCCCTTTGTTATGTATTTCTTTGAACATACGCAAAAAACAAAAAAAGAAAAAAAATCGCAGGGCAAATAATAATATTTGTGCTGACCTTACGAAACAGTTCTTTGTTTTCCTCGTTTGGGTGTGGGAATGATTTTATGCCCCTTTGACTGCACTCAAACTAACATTAATCTCTCATTAAACTGCAACTTTACACGGACTGAATTCCTTTATAAAGCCATTGCCTTCTACAAAGCCTGTCCGTCGCCCAACTCTACAGCATTTCCAACCTCAGAAGACAAACTGTCCAGACTTTTGTGTGACACTGTCGCCATATTATGGCCTTATTATTATTATTATTATTATTATTATTATTATTATTATTATTATTATTATTAGTTTAAATGGATGAAACTAAGGCTGAGTATGTGAAACGTATGGACAGAGAAATGGCAGAGGAATTGACAGGGAAGAAGATGCACGAAAAGTTCTTACAGGATGTATCAGATGTGGCAAATGAAAGATCATGACGAAGACTTCGAGCTGCGTACCTGGCTAAGAGCACGGAAGCCCTTTTTTGTGCTGCACAAGAACTGGTATTAAAAATCAAACTGTTCTATAAAGTGACTCAAGGATAGAGTGTTGCTCCAGAATGCCGGATTTGTGGAAACTTTTCCGAGTTAGTTGCGCACCTTCAACAGAGTGTAGATGATTGACAGAGAGAGAGAGAGAGAGAGAGAGAGAGAGAGAGAGAGAGAGAGAGAGAGAGAGAGAGAGAGAGAGAGAGAGAGAGAGAGTACCGCAGATGGTACAACTGCACAGGGCTTCGGATATACTGGCAGGTTTATAGGAAGTTTGGGATAAAGTGTGCTGGGAAGTGGTCTGAAGAGGTACCTGATAAATTAAGAACAAGTGATGGTTAGTTGGTTGTTTTTGTTTTACGGCATATCAACCCTTTTCGAGTTATTTAATGCCGAATCCAAAGATTTTGAAGAAATATTTTTTAATAGAATATATTTGTTGTTTTCAAGTCGGTTTCTATTTAACACAGTTAGGACCCTAACAGGTACTACCAATCCGGATCAGAGTGGACCTGGGAGCAATAGTAATTAAAGGGTGGCTCCACACTCCCTGAAGGCCCGCAAGCTGGGGCCTCACCACTGGATATAGTTTAAGGTCATATCCAGGACCAAGAACAAGTGAGGATGGTAATGTAGCGGTATGGTGTGACAAAAGAGCAAAAAGAACAATCGTCCGGATTCGGTAGTCATTGACAAGGACTCAAAGAGGTAGCAAATCGTATATTTTCAGTACCCTGGGACAAAAATGGGATAAAGAAGGAGAAACAGAAGTGTAACAATTATGCTCCATTAGCCTTTGAGATACGACGGATACATAGAGGTTAACGCCCAAGTAATCCCGGTGTTAGTTGGTACGCTAGGTGTAGTATGAAGTCGTGTCTCGAAAGACATCTGAAAAATAACAACAACAACAAAAAAAAACCCCTAAAAATTTCAGATGTGTTGGGCGGCCTTAAGACCTCTGTTGTTGTTGGTACACCAATATCCTTAAGAAAACCCTTGATCTTTGAAGCTCCTGGTTTGTAAGTGGGATTGAGAGAAACTCCTTTAAGAAGTAATCCTATTCTTTTCAAGAAGACGTTATACAAAGACATCAGGATTATTATCATTTACTCCCTAGGAGTAGTCACACAAGCCATCATCAAAGACTTGTCTTTGAGAACAACTTGTGGTGTTCTCAGGAGTCTGTGCGACAACAAGTCTCCTCAGATTTCCAGTACTTCCCACCTATTTTGATAACGTTTGCAGATGAATTTGCAACAGCCGCTTACCATTGATTTCTCGTTGGAAGAGACCATTAGTCTTCATTAGAATTTTGGTGGCAAAAAGTCTCCCCAAAATTCTAGTCCTCTTCGCGCTCATCCAGTAGAGGTCTGGCTAGTGTTTTCTCTCCTTAGTCTTTCCATTTCCCTTGACACTCCTCACGTATTTGTTGTAGAGCCAATTTATGGTGATACACACAGGAGGAAGAAGGCAGACGTCCAAGGGGATTAACTCATAACCATACAGTTTCAGTTTTCATGATTTCATGTGATGTTACTTTGTGTTTTACATCTATAACGGCATGGGAGTTAGTGTCAGTATTCAAGAGTTTTTCTTAATATTTTTTTTGCAGTTTTCATTATTGTTGTCCATTGTATCTTCTCAGCCATCCCTCTGATTCCAATTTCACTCATTCGTTTTTCAAAGTTTTTCTGTATTGTTCCTAGCGCTCCTACTATTAGCGGTCTTTCTTCTTCTTTTCTTCTTCTTCTTCTTCTTATTATTATTATTATTCTTCTTCTTCTTATTATTATTATTATTCTTCTTATTATTATTATTTACTTACAAGTAGTAGTCACACAAGCCATCATCAAAGATTTGAGAAAAAAATTGTGGTGTTCACTGGAGTCTGAATGACAGCAAGTTTTCTCAGATTTCCAGTACTCTCCACCACTTTCGATAATCTTTCCAGATGAATTTGCGCTATCGCAACAACCGCTTACCATTGATTTCTCATTGGCAGCAACCATTAGTTTCCTTGAAATTTGCGTAACAAGGAGTCTCCACAAGTCCCAGTCCTCTTTGCAATCATCCAGTAGAGGTCTGGCTTGAGTTTTCTTTCCTTGGTCTTTCCATCCTTACTGACCCTCCTCATTTATTTGGTGTGGTGCCTATTTATGATAGCATACACAAAAAGGGGAGCAAAGGCGCAAGGGGTTTAACTTACAATTATAGCGTTTCAGTTTTCATGATTCCATGTTCTGTTCCTTTGTGTTTGACATCTGTCGCAGTTTTTGTGTGTCCAGTTTGTATGTCCAGTTTGTATGTATAGCTCATGTATATTAGGCTCCATGTTTTCACAAGCTTTTGTGCTTGACCTTTACTCCTGATTTGAAATGGAACACGTACATCAAATCCGTTGCCAAGGTCGCTAGAAAAATGGTGGGATCCTTTTACTGCTCGAGTAGACATCTCACTACTGGTACAATTTTCTACCTGTATAAGAGCCAGGAACGTCCAAGGATGGCGTACTGTTGCAACATCTGGGCAGGAGCTGCTAGAAAAATCTTATCCTGCCTTGAGAGAGTTCCAAATAAATTTCGTAGCTTAATGGGGATGACCGTTTCTCTTCTCTGCAACTTCTTTCCCCCAGAAACGATGTTGCGGCACTTTCTCTGCTTTATCGCTACTATCATGGCAAATGCTCGTCTGAGCTCCAATCTATGGTCCTACTCCCTCGCTAAACTTTCACAAAAACATTCGTGTAGCTGAACCACTATCAATGATTTCCACCAGTCTTTATCTGTGCCTAAACCTAAACGTAGATTCCATGAATAAAGTTTCTTTTTTAGACTTGCACGCTTGTGGAACTCTCTTACGTTTTCATGCTTTCCAACTGACTACAATATGGTCGGTTTTCAAGTTCAACGTAAACAAATTCTTGATGAGCTGAACTCTTAAGTTATCCAATTTACCAATCTTCCACGACTAACGATTATTACGATATTGTCCTGCTGACTATGGTACACTCATTAATAACCATTGTCAGTGTACTCCTTCCCCCCATGATCGTGTCTATTTTTATATTCTTTTTGAACTAGTTTTCTGCATTCACTTATTATGTGGTTTATTGTTTAGTCTTTGTATCCACAGAGTCTGCATATGCGTTTTTTTTGTGTCTTATCGATCTTTGTTTGTTGTGGTTAGTTCTGATCGCGTTATCTTGTGCGACTGTTATTATGGATTCAGTTTCCCTATAAAGTTTTTTGTAGCTATTTCCAATTTGTTGTAATTCTTATAAATCGTCCATGTAGCTGTTTCTCTTCCCATTTTTCTTTCCTTGTCTTATTACCTCTCTTTTTTTCCTATCTTGTTTATTTCTTCAGTGTCTCTTGTTGCGGTGATTATTATTGGCTCAGAAGGAGCTTTCACAAGAAGGTCATCAAAGATCTCTCCTTGAAAACAGCCTGTGGTGTTCCCTGGAAGCTGAGTGACAACAAGTCTCCTCAAATCTCCAGTACTCTCCACCTCTTTCGATAACATTTGCAAATAAATTTGCATTGTCGCAACAGCTGCTTGCCATTGATTTCTCATTGGCAGCGGCCATTGGTCTTTGCTGGAATTTGAGTGGCAATTAGCCTCCCCAAGGTCCCAGTTCTCTCCACGCTTTTCCAACGGAGGTCTGGTCAGTGCTTTCTCCTCAGTCTTTCTTTCCTCCTTGACTCTACCTGACTATTCTGTCTCACTCACTTACTACTACTACTACTACTACTACTACTACTTATTTATTTTACTTTTTATTTTAGTCACTTGGAACTTTTACACGAGTAATATCAGTGATTGCTCACTGCTAATAACAATTAATGTCATCTGGAGTCTGACCGGTATCCAATCTTCCTTTCTCCAACTCTTCTCGATAGCCAATACACATTAATTTGTGTTTTTGCAACACACGTTGCTTTTGTGCATGCAACGACCGTTGCTTTCTTGAATTTGTATGGCACAAAGTCTCCGAATGTGTTCAAGTCTCACGTACACACAAGCACGGTCTGTCGAGGTTGAAGGTCTTGTTTTGCTCGAGATGTTGTTTGCTTATTTCGAGATGAGTTGTTCTCCACGCTGCTTAATATTGGTATAAAGACACAATTTTTCATCTTTAGTCTAAGTTCGATGAAGGTAAAAGCGATGCCAATAATTGAAAAATAATTAACATGGATTACAATAGAAAAATGCAAGCATGAAAAGTAATATGGTTAAGCTTAAATATGGAAAAGTAAAAGACTAGTTGTTAAAACTGGAAAAGAAAAGGACAAAATATTCTTGTAAAAAATATAATAAATTGATAACTTAAAATATTGCAGCAGTACGAATTGACTATGTAATGTTTAATTGAATTAAAAAAAAATGTTTAATACTGCAATATTTGAAGTTATAAAGCTATTATATTTTTTACTAGAATATCTTGTCCTTTTGTTTTCCAGTTTTAACAACTAGTCCTTTACTTTTCTATGTTTAAGCTTAACCATATTAATTTTCATGCTCGCATTTTTCTATTGTAATCCATGATTTTTCCAGGCTTTCAATAAATTCATTTGTTCTTCGTTTAATTTCAGTCTTATTCCCCCCCCCCATAAACGTAACATATACATATGTAATAACAATGTATGGCACTCGCCTGCTTTCAATAAAATCCCCCCCCAATTATATCCCTTTTATTCTTTCATTCTCTCTGTTTCACTTCTTACTTCTCTTTTCGCGACAGCGGTGAATTAGTAGCAACACTAGTCGCTGAAGCTATGGAAACCAGTCATAAAAATCGTCGCTCACCTCCTTACGTTTTTTTACGATTTTGAACACCACTAAATCCAGTATCACTTTTGTTTTAATGAACGAAAATTGAACATATTTTTTCACAATATAGCTAAGAAGGTGTTCTATAAACTGTAATAATTGATTGAAATTTGGTGGAAAAATGAGTGAGCGGTGAAGCTTTAAAGCAGTTTTAAATAACTAAAACGACCACTTAAGCATATATTCAAACACGGTAGTGTTTGACTGATAAATCCTATTCTGAACAAAAAAGTTATTACATTTTCTAGAGAAAAAAGTCTCAACGTTAAAATAGAAAGAAAAAAAATACTAACCTTATTTATAACCAGACAAGTAATTTACCGCAGCCCCCCAGAAAGTTACATCTACGAAATGCGGACGTCGTTCCAGAACCATTATTTAAACTCAAAAAGTTTAAGAGCTACGAAGACGGAAATGGCACCATTAAAACAATCGACCTTTTGTGTCCCAGAATTCTTTTTTCTATACTATTATATTTTCACCACTATTCTTAATGTACTTTTGCTAGGAATTCAATGATGCATCTCTGCTTCTGACGCACGTCAATGAAAGTTGTTGCTTTTTTTTTTAGAGTTTCACACTGTCAATATCTGTAACAAACAAATGAAACTTTCAGATGATAAATGCATAAGGTCAGTCATCATGCCAATGCAATTTTAAATTCCTTTTGATCCATTCTGGCGGAATAAAAATAGGAGGCACTATTTTTGAAACGTAGCTCGTATGTTACGATAGAAAAAAAGTGTTGTATTCTACGATCGGATGAATTCCACAGTTGAAAGTGTTTGGTAATTAGTGACTATTTCTGCTTAGTTGTGTGGATATATTAATTTTGACGAATGTGTTTCGAATAGTATTTGTTATTTTGTGTTACGTTGGTAAGGTTTTATGCTTGTTTTAAATGTCATGCTGACTGTTTGGTAGTCTACGACCGGTTCAATCGATTACAGTTTGTTTTGAATGCAGGCGAAACCATTACGGCTAAGAAGTACTGTCAACAACAGAAATTCGACAACAAGACCCAGCATTAATCAAGAGAAAAGTCCCAATTCTTCTCGACGAAAATGCCCGACTGCACATTGTTAAACCAAGTTTGCAGAAGTTGAACGAATCGGGCTACGAAACCCTCCTCATCCGTACTACAGCCGTATCCCTCGCGGGGGCACATTTATGGCCTTCGGGCCAAGATCAAAGTGTAGTATCTTGTCCGGCAGATGCTGCAAGCTATGACTAGCTATGACTAGCAAAGACCAGATGTGGGGGCAACCCCACATGCCTGACCTTTAACCAGCTCCCATTTCCCACCTCTCGGGAGCTGGTCCCCTCTTTCCCTTCCCCCTCCCTTCAATCCTCACATTAAAAATTGGCCTTGTGCCTAATTTGCTCGGTGGGGGAGCAAATAAATACCATCTGTTCCGGCAGATACTGCAAGCTATGACTAGCAAAGACCAGATGTGGGGGCAACCCCACATGTCTGACCTTTAACCAGCTCCCATTTCCCACCTCTCGGGAGCTGGTCCCCTTTTCCCCTTCCCCCTCCCTTCACTCCTCACATTAAAAATCGGCCTTGTGCCTAATTTGCTCGGTGGGGGAGCAAATAAATACCATCTGTTCCGGCAGATGCTGCAAGCTATGACTAGCAAAGACCAGCTATGACTAGCAAAGACCAGATGTGGGGGCAACCCCACATGCCTGACCTTTAACCAGCTCCCATTTCCCACCTCTCGGGAGCTGGTCCCCTTTTTCCCTTCCCTCTCCCTTCACTCCTCACATTAAAAATCGGCCTTGTGCCTAATTTGCTCGGTGGGGGAGCAAATAAATACCATCTGTTCCGGCAGATGCTGCAAGCTATGACTAGCTAGGACTAGCTATGACTAGCAAAGACCAGATGTGGGGGCAACCCCACATGCCTGACCTTTAACCAGCTCCCATTTCCCACCTCTCAGGAGCTGGTCCCCTATTTCCCTTCCCCCTCCCTTCACTCCTCACATTAAAAATCGGCCTTGTGCCTAATTTGCTCGGTGGGGGAGCAAATAAATACCATCTGTTCCGGCAGATACTGCAAGCTATGACTAGCTATGACTAGCAAAGACCAGATGTGGGGGCAACCCCACATGCCTGACCTTTAACCAGCTCCCATTTCCCACCTCTTGGGAGCTGGTCCCCTTTTCCCCTTCCCCCTCCCTTCACTCCTCACATTAAAAATCGGCCTTGTGCCTAATTTGCTCGGTGGGGGAGCAAATAAATACCATCTGTTCCGGCAGATGCTGCAAGCTATGACTAGCTAGGACTAGCTATGACTAGCAAAGACCAGATGTGGGGGCAACCCCACATGCCTGACCTTTAAACAGCTCCCATTTCCCACCTTTGAGGAGCTGGTCCCCTATTTCCCTTCCCCCTCCCTTCACTCCTCACATTAAAAATCGGCCTTGTGCCTAATTTGCTCGGTGGGGGAGCAAATAAATACCATCTGTTCCGGCAGATACTGCACTTAAGATAATTTGTACCAGTCAATGGAGGGGAAACCCTCTATACTGGGACAATTATTATTTTTGGTAACCAGAGTGACCCCTTTTAGGGGAGCTGGTTTTTACCTCACATTAAAAACGGCCTTGTGCCTAATTTGCTCAGTGGGGGAGCAAATAAATACCATCTGTTCCGGCAGATACTGCACTTAAGATAATTTGTACCAGTCAATGGAGGGGAAACCCTCTATACTGGGACAATTATTATTTTTGGTAACCAGAGTGACCCCTTTTAGGGGAGCTGGTTTTTACCTCACATAAAAAACGGCCTTGTTCCTAATTTGCTCAGTGGGGGAGCAAATAAACACCATCTGTTCCGGCAGATACTGCAAGCAAAGACCATATGTGGGGGCGACCCCACATATAAGACCTTGGTCAATGTAGGGGCAACCCTTCATACCAATTGTCACTATCCAGCTCCCCTACTCCCCGGGGAGTTGGTCCCCATTTCCCCTTCACTCCTCACTTTAAAAATCGGCCTTGTGCCTAATTGGCTCGGTGGGGGAGCAAATAAATACCATCTGTTCCGGCAGATACTGCACTTAAGATGATTTGTACCAGTCAATGGAGGGGAAACCCTCTATACTGGGACAATTATTATTTTTGGTAACCAGAGTGCCCCCTTTTTGCCTACTTTTAGGGGAGCTGGTTTTTACCTCACATTAAAAACGGCCTTGTGCCTAATTTGCTCAGTGGGGGAGCAAATAAATACCATCTGTTCCGGCAGATGCTGCACTTAAGATAATTTGTACCAGTCAATGGAGGGGAAACCCTCTATACTGGGACAATTATTATTTTTGGTAACCAGAGTGCCCCCTTTTTGCCTACTTTAAGGGGAGCTGGTTTTTACCTCACATTAAAAACGGCCTTGTGCCTAATTTGCTCAGTGGGGGAGCAAATAAATACCATCTGTTCCGACAGATACTGCAAGCTATGACTAGCTATGACTAGCAAAGACCAGATGTGGGGGCAACACCACATGCCTGACCTTTAACCAGCTCCCATTTCCCACCTCTCGGGAGCTGGTCCCCTTTTTCCCTTCCCCCTCCCTTCACTCCTCACATTAAAAATTGGCCTTGTGCCTAATTTGCTCGGTGGGGGGGGGGCAAATAAATACCATCTGTTCCGACAGATACTGCAAGCTATGACTAGCTATGACTAGCAAAGACCAGATGTGGGGGCAACCCCACATGCCTGACCATTAACCAGCTCCCATTTCCCACCTCTTGGGAGCTGGTCCCCTTTTTCCCTTCCCCCTCCCTTCACTCCTCACATTAAAAATCGGCCTTGTGCCTAATTTGCTCGGTGGGGGAGCCAATAAATACCATCTGTTCCGACAGATGCTGCACTTAAGATAATTTGTACCAGTCAATGGAGGGGAAACCCTCTATACTGGGACAATTATTATTTTTGGTAACCAGAGTGCCCCCTTTTTGCCTACTTTTAGGGGAGCTGGTTTTTACCTCACATTAAAAACGGCCTTGTGCCTAATTTGCTCAGTGGGGGAGCAAATAAATACCATCTGTTCCGACAGATACTGCAAGCTATGACTAGCTAGGACTAGCTATGACTAGCAAAGACCAGATGTGGGGGCAACCCCACATGCTTGACCTTTAACCAGCTCCACTTTCCCACCTCTCGGGAGCTGGTCCCCTTTTCCCTTCCCCCTCCCTTCACTCCTCACATTAAAAATCGGCCTTGTGCCTAATTTGCTCGGTGGGGGGGGGGCAAATAAATACCATCTGTTCCGGCAGATGCTGCAAGCTATGACTAGCAAAGACCAGATGTGGGGGCAACCCCACATGCCTGACCATTAACCAGCTCCCATTTCCCACCTCTCGGGAGCTGGTCCCTCTTTTTCCTTCCCCCTCCCCTCACTCCTCACATTAAAAATCGGCCTTGTGCCTAATTTGCTCGGTGGGGGAGCAAATAAATACCATCTGTTCCGGCAGATACTGCACTTAAGATAATTTGTACCAGTCAATGGAGGAGAAAACCTCTATACTGGGACAATTATTATTTTTGGTAACCAGAGTGCCCCCTTTTTGCCTACTTTTAGGGGAGCTGGTTTTTACCTCACATTAAAAATCGGCCTTGTGCCTAATTTGCTCAGTGGGGGAGCAAATAAATACCATCTGTTCCGACAGATATTGCAAGCTATGACTAGCTAGGACTAGCTATGACTAGCAAAGACCAGATGTGGGGGCAACCCCACATGCTTGACCTTTAACCAGCTCCCATTTCCCACCTCTCGGGAGCTGGTCCCCTTTTCTCTTCCCCCTCCCTTCACTCCTCACATTAAAAATCGGCCTTGTGCCTAATTTGCTCGGTGGGGGGGCAAACAAATACCATCTGTTCCGGCAGATGCTGCAAGCTATGACTAGCAAAGACCAGATGTGGGGGAACCCCACATGCCTGACCATTAACCAGCTCCCATTTCCCACCTCTCGGGAGCTGGTCCCCTTTTTCCCTTCCCTCTCCCTTCACTCCTCACATTAAAAATCGGCCTTGTGCCTAATTTGCTCGGTGGGGGAGCAAATAAATACCATCTGTTCCGGCAGATACTGCAAGCTATGACTAGCAAAGACCAGATGTGGGGGCAACCCCACATGCCTAACCTTTAACCAGCTCCTATTTCCCACCTCTCGAGAGCTGGTCCCCTTCTTCCCTTCCCCCTCCCTTCACTCCTCACATTAAAAATCGGCCTTGTGCCTAATTTGCTCGGTGGGGGAGCAAATAAATACCATCTGTTCCGGCAGATACTGCAAGATATGACTAGCAAAGACCAGATGTGGGGGCAACCCCACATGCCTAACCTTTAACCAGCTCCCATTTCCCACCTCTCGGGAGCTGGTCCCCTTTTTCCCTTCCCTCTCCCTTCACTCCTCACATTAAAAATCGGCCTTGTGCCTAATTTGCTCGGTGGGGGAGCAAATAAATACCATCTGTTCCGGCAGATGCTGCAAGCTATGACTAGCTAGGACTAGCTATGACTAGCAAAGACCAGATGTGGGGGCAACCCCACATGCCTGACCTTTAACCAGCTCCCATTTCCCACCTCTCAGGAGCTGGTCCCCTATTTCCCTTCCCCCTCCCTTCACTCCTCACATTAAAAATCGGCCTTGTGCCTAATTTGCTCGGTGGGGGAGCAAATAAATACCATCTGTTCCGGCAGATACTGCAAGCTATGACTAGCTATGACTAGCAAAGACCAGATGTGGGGGCAACCCCACATGCCTGACCTTTAACCAGCTCCCATTTCCCACCTCTTGGGAGCTGGTCCCCTTTTCCCCTTCCCCCTCCCTTCACTCCTCACATTAAAAATCGGCCTTGTGCCTAATTTGCTCGGTGGGGGAGCAAATAAATACCATCTGTTCCGGCAGATGCTGCAAGCTATGACTAGCTAGGACTAGCTATGACTAGCAAAGACCAGATGTGGGGGCAACCCCACATGCCTGACCTTTAAACAGCTCCCATTTCCCACCTTTGAGGAGCTGGTCCCCTATTTCCCTTCCCCCTCCCTTCACTCCTCACATTAAAAATCGGCCTTGTGCCTAATTTGCTCGGTGGGGGAGCAAATAAATACCATCTGTTCCGGCAGATACTGCACTTAAGATAATTTGTACCAGTCAATGGAGGGGAAACCCTCTATACTGGGACAATTATTATTTTTGGTGACCAGAGTGACCCCTTTTAGGGGAGCTGGTTTTTACCTCACATTAAAAACGGCCTTGTGCCTAATTTGCTCAGTGGGGGAGCAAATAAATACCATCTGTTCCGGCAGATACTGCACTTAAGATAATTTGTACCAGTCAATGGAAGGGAAACCCTCTATACTGGGACAATTATTATTTTTGGTAACCAGAGTGACCCCTTTTAGGGGAGCTGGTTTTTACCTCACATAAAAAACGGCCTTGTTCCTAATTTGCTCAGTGGGGGAGCAAATAAACACCATCTGTTCCGGCAGATACTGCAAGCAAAGACCATATGTGGGGGCGACCCCACATATAAGACCTTGGTCAATGTAGGGGCAACCCTTCATACCAATTGTCACTATCCAGCTCCCCTACTCCCCGGGGAGTTGGTCCCCATTTCCCCTTCACTCCTCACTTTAAAAATCGGCCTTGTGCCTAATTGGCTCGGTGGGGGAGCAAATAAATACCATCTGTTCCGGCAGATACTGCACTTAAGATGATTTGTACCAGTCAATGGAGGGGAAACCCTCTATACTGGGACAATTATTATTTTTGGTAACCAGAGTGCCCCCTTTTTGCCTACTTTTAGGGGAGCTGGTTTTTACCTCACATTAAAAACGGCCTTGTGCCTAATTTGCTCAGTGGGGGAGCAAATAAATACCATCTGTTCCGGCAGATGCTGCACTTAAGATAATTTGTACCAGTCAATGGAGGGGAAACCCTCTATACTGGGACAATTATTATTTTTGGTAACCAGAGTGCCCCCTTTTTGCCTACTTTAAGGGGAGCTGGTTTTTACCTCACATTAAAAACGGCCTTGTGCCTAATTTGCTCAGTGGGGGAGCAAATAAATACCATCTGTTCCGACAGATACTGCAAGCTATGACTAGCTATGACTAGCAAAGACCAGATGTGGGGGCAACACCACATGCCTGACCTTTAACCAGCTCCCATTTCCCACCTCTCGGGAGCTGGTCCCCTTTTTCCCTTCCCCCTCCCTTCACTCCTCACATTAAAAATTGGCCTTGTGCCTAATTTGCTCGGTGGGGGGGGGGGGCAAATAAATACCATCTGTTCCGACAGATACTGCAAGCTATGACTAGCTATGACTAGCAAAGACCAGATGTGGGGGCAACCCCACATGCCTGACTATTAACCAGCTCCCATTTCCCACCTCTTGGGAGCTGGTCCCCTTTTTCCCTTCCCCCTCCCTTCACTCCTCACATTAAAAATCGGCCTTGTGCCTAATTTGCTCGGTGGGGGAGCCAATAAATACCATCTGTTCCGACAGATGCTGCACTTAAGATAATTTGTACCAGTCAATGGAGGGGAAACCCTCTATACTGGGACAATTATTATTTTTGGTAACCAGAGTGCCCCCTTTTTGCCTACTTTTAGGGGAGCTGGTTTTTACCTCACATTAAAAACGGCCTTGTGCCTAATTTGCTCAGTGGGGGAGCAAATAAATACCATCTGTTCCGACAGATACTGCAAGCTATGACTAGCTAGGACTAGCTATGACTAGCAAAGACCAGATGTGGGGGCAACCCCACATGCTTGACCTTTAACCAGCTCCACTTTCCCACCTCTCGGGAGCTGGTCCCCTTTTCCCTTCCCCCTCCCTTCACTCCTCACATTAAAAATCGGCCTTGTGCCTAATTTGCTCGGTGGGGGGGGGCAAATAAATACCATCTGTTCCGGCAGATGCTGCAAGCTATGACTAGCAAAGACCAGATGTGGGGGCAACCCCACATGCCTGACCATTAACCAGCTCCCATTTCCCACCTCTCGGGAGCTGGTCCCTCTTTTTCCTTCCCCCTCCCCTCACTCCTCACATTAAAAATCGGCCTTGTGCCTAATTTGCTCGGTGGGGGAGCAAATAAATACCATCTGTTCCGGCAGATACTGCACTTAAGATAATTTGTACCAGTCAATGGAGGGGAAACCCTCTATACTGGGACAATTATTATTTTTGGTAACCAGAGTGCCCCCTTTTTGCCTACTTTTAGGGGAGCTGGTTTTTACCTCACATTAAAAATCGGCCTTGTGCCTAATTTGCTCAGTGGGGGAGCAAATAAATACCATCTGTTCCGACAGATATTGCAAGCTATGACTAGCTAGGACTAGCTATGACTAGCAAAGACCAGATGTGGGGGCAACCCCACATGCTTGACCTTTAACCAGCTCCCATTTCCCACCTCTCGGGAGCTGGTCCCCTTTTCTCTTCCCCCTCCCTTCACTCCTCACATTAAAAATCGGCCTTGTGCCTAATTTGCTCGGTGGGGGGGCAAACAAATACCATCTGTTCCGGCAGATGCTGCAAGCTATGACTAGCAAAGACCAGATGTGGGGGAACCCCACATGCCTGACCATTAACCAGCTCCCATTTCCCACCTCTCGGGAGCTGGTCCCCTTTTTCCCTTCCCTCTCCCTTCACTCCTCACATTAAAAATCGGCCTTGTGCCTAATTTGCTCGGTGGGGGAGCAAATAAATACCATCTGTTCCGGCAGATACTGCAAGCTATGACTAGCAAAGACCAGATGTGGGGGCAACCCCACATGCCTAACCTTTAACCAGCTCCTATTTCCCACCTCTCGAGAGCTGGTCCCCTTCTTCCCTTCCCCCTCCCTTCACTCCTCACATTAAAAATCGGCCTTGTGCCTAATTTGCTCGGTGGGGGAGCAAATAAATACCATCTGTTCCGGCAGATACTGCAAGATATGACTAGCAAAGACCAGATGTGGGGGCAACCCCACATGCCTAACCTTTAACCAGCTCCTATTTCCCACCTCTCGAGAGCTGGTCCCCTTCTTCCCTTCCCCCTCCCTTCACTCCTCACATTAAAAATCGGCCTTGTGCCTAATTTGCTCGGTGGGGGAGCAAATAAATACCATCTGTTCCGGCAGATACTGCAAGCTATGACTAGCAAAGACCAGATGTGGGGGCAACCCCACATGCCTAACCTTTAACCAGCTCCTATTTCCCACCTGTCGAGAGCTGGTCCCCTTCTTCCCTTCCCCCTCCCTTCACTCCTCACATTAAAAATTGGCCTTGTGCCTAATTTGCTCGGTGGGGGAGCAAATAAATACTATCTGTTCCGGCAGATACTGCAAGCAAAGACCATATGTGGGGGCAACCCCACATATAAGACCTTGGTCAATGTAGGGGCAACCCTTCATACCAATTGTCACTATCCAGCTCCCCTACTCCCCGGGGAGTTGGTCCCCATTTCCCCTTCACTCCTCACATTAAAAATCGGCCTTGTGCCTAATTTGCTCGGTGGGGGAGCAAATAAATACCATCTGTTCCGACAGATACTGCAAGCAAAGACCATATGTGGGGGAAACTCCACATATAAGACCTTGGTCAATGAAGGGGCAACCCTTCATACCAATTGTCACTATCCAGCTCCCCTACTACCCGGGGAGTTGGTCCCCATTTCCCCTTCACTCCTCACTTTAAAAATCGGCCTTATGCCTAATTTGCTCAGTGGGGGAGCAAATAAATACCTGAAAGTGTAGTATCTGTTCCGGCAGATGCTGCAAGCAAAAACCATTGCCCTTGTGGCAATCTTATGGTCCATGTAGGGGCGACCCTACTTGGGCCAGCTGGCAAATCACTATCCAGCTCCCATTTCCCACCTCTCGGGAGCTGGTCCCCTTTTCCCTTCCCCCTCCCATTCACTCCTCACATTAAAAATTGGCCTTGTGCCTAATTTTCGCGGTGGGGGAGCAAATAAATACCCTGCCTCATCCGCAATACTCTACAAACCTCTCACCTACCGATTACCAGTTTTTCAAGCATCTCATCAACTTTCTGCATGACAAATGCTCCGAAAACCTAAGCGATATCAAAAACGCCTTCAACGACTTTATCGCCACTAGAACGCAAAAGTATGTTAATTCTGATGGTACTTATTTCTTTGACAGACTATGGTTACCCACGAAGGTGTGCCTGCGCGTGAAAGTCTTATTAGCAGGATGTGCGCAATCTGCAACCGCACCTCTTCTAAGTCGACATTGTTAAATACCAGTGGCAAGTAAAGTGTACAAGACGACCAGACACAGATGCCGAGATAAGCGGAGAGCACATACAGCACCTAGAATTCCCAAATGGTCACGATTATGCCGTATATATATATATATATATATATATATATATATATATATATATATATATATATATATATATATATATATATATATATATATACTTGGTAAGGTGATTGATAATTCATAATTCAAAATTAAAATTAAAAATTAAAAATTAAAAATCCGTTTCATAAGAAGGAGCACAACAAAGCCAATAAATTGTACGATCGTTTCGGAAACGATGTTTTTTTTTTTGTTGTGACAGACATTGAGTCAAGGACAATAATTTTACCACATAGTTTTTTTATGAAAACAAAATCTCCTCATCAGCAAAATATTGGGTGTTTTTTTTTTAAATGAAAGATACCATAAATAAACCTAGCATTTAAGTAGTGCAGATGAATATGGAAAATATTAAAATATAAGGAAAAATAATTAATTAATGATGTAGTTAAGTAAAGTAATATTGGTTAATAATAAAAGTTAGAATAAAATTACACAGCTGTGTTTAGAGTAAACGTTAGAATAAAATTACCAAGCTGGGTTTAGATTATGTATAATGTTATAATAAGATGCTATTAAGAGAATTTCAACAAATATAAGTATATATATATATATATATATATATATATATATATATATATATATATATATATATATGTATGTATATTTACCTTAAAATGGTTCATCCTTTGAAGGCCGTAATAATCCTCAGAGCAATTCATTTAGATGTTGTCTGTAGCTTCTACATGCCCTAACTGTTTAATTTCAAATTGAAACGCCAAAAGAGAAGTTCCTAACGGTTAGCTTATTTCATCATCGCTTAATTTAGGTTTAAATAAAAATATAAATATTCAAAATGAAGGAAGATAATCTTGTTTTGTCTATTAATATGGTCAAAGAGGGATAATTCGTCCTTATGCTGTTTTTTCGTATAGTATAAGATAATTTTATTGAGTAAATTTAGTAATATTATAATTGTTTTATTTATTTATTTATTTTATTTATTTATTTGTTGGAATTAATAAAATTAGTAACCTACAAGTGTTAAGTTTGAATAGAGATTTAACTAAAATACAGAATAATGGTAAGTTTGTTAATAATAATGACGATCCACATCTTATTAGTAAAGATATTCTATTACAAAATCTAGCATATATTATTAATAAAAAAGGTTTTTATGAGCTATGGATGTTTATATTTGTAAAATTTAAACCAGTGTTTATGAATGCATGGCGATAGTAGCCTCCCCTTGAATTTAATAGGGTGGTTTTGTTTTTGGTATCGTAATATTGTAAAATCTTGAGGGTTTCAAATCTTCAAAGAGTACAGGATCTGTTTCCCGGGTTATACGGTTTATATGATCCTACTATTTCCCATTTTAGATTGAATGAAATATTCTTATCATTAAGTTGCCAAATATGTTTAGATAGGGAGGTTAGGTTCTTGAGGGAGGCTTTTTTAAAAGAGTGCTTATCGGTTGAAATTCTATGTTTGATAAGACCAGATGATTGTTTGTTGCTATTTCTTGTGATGAGTTAAGGGCATAATAGATTCACTGATTCATATAATAATTAAGTGATTGATTTTGCGCTACAAAACATATACTGCCAAGAATTGTATAATTGAACTGAATTCAATGAATAAATTATAAGATGGTCAACATCATGAATTTTAGAATATAACTTTGTGTCATTTATTCACTATATTGCTCTGTAATTACATTGAGCTTCTTAAATAAGGATTGATATATATTATAAGAAAATATAATCACACACACACACACACACACACACACACACACACACACACACATATATATATATATATATATATATATATATATATATATATATATATACTTCAGAATAAAGTTATTTAACAATCAGCTGGTACGGAAAGTATTATTTGTCTTGCTTAGAATAATAAAAATCTTTGATATGAAACTCAAACATTTCACTTCAAAAAAGGATTTATAAATTCATTGAATCTATAATTTAATATATATATACATATATATATATATATATATATATATATACACACACACAATTATCTAAAAAGAAATTTGTGTGTATGCGTGTGTGTGTGAGTTAGTTCCGTATGGACTCGGAAACTGCTGACCTTATTACTTCTTGATGTGTCTGGGAGTGTTCTTGCGTAGGGTCTGTATCGGAATGTTTCCGAGAAGTATCAAAAATCCGATGAAAGAAAGAAGAGCGATTTTAACCATAATTTACACTTTTATACAACCTAACATCACAATTGTACTTGAGAAGCTTTATCGCCGCATAAGCAGAAAAGCGAAGCCTATAAAATCAACTGTAGATTATTTCGATAAGGCAGGGGCATGTTCGAAATGAATGTATCTATTTAGAGCACGATTGATGTATGATATTTTACTTTTGAATTTTAAACTTTAATTCAAGCCATTGTATATAAAAAATAATTTTATAAAATTAACAGTAGGTTCTCTACAGTGCAATGTAGACCACAATGTATTGTTAACTAAGTCATTGCGAGAGGCATGTGAAGCTTCCTCCCCGTACATCACAATGGGGCCCAACTTAGAGCAGACAATCAATCGATATTTTAGAGCACAATTGGACCACGATATTTGACTTTGGTACGTTTAACTTTAATTCAAGCAATGATATAAAAATAATTTTAAAAAAATAAATAAAAAATTGGTTCTTTGATAAGACAGAAGCTCGAAATGAATGTTTCTGTGTAGAGCACAATTGAAGCATGATACTTTACTTTTAAGAAAGTGAAACCATTATTTACAGATAATATCATAAAATAGACAGTAGATTTTTTACAGTGCAGTGTAGACTACGATGTATTGTAGTCTAAGTCACTGCGGAGAGGCGTGTGGAGTTTTCTCACAGTACGCTGCAGAGAGTTTCTAACAGGCAATCAATCGATTTTATTAAAAAATGATCGATTTCACTAATTTTGATGACAATAAACGTATGGGAGGGTGGAGCTTTTGTTGACCCTCATTCAATTCTGAATAACGCGTATATATATATATATATATATATATATATATATATATATATATATATATATATGTATATATATTTAAAGGAGATTAGAGCAATAGTCTAAAGAGCAGAGTGTATTTTAATGTAATAGTAAAATTACTAGTTTAATTAAAATACAGGGAAAGAAAAAGTGCTCGTTGTAATTTAGATATATAATAAGCTCGATAGGTAAATATCCTAGAGCTAATATAATATTTAGTAGTGTGATTGATAATTTAAAAATCAAATTATAATTAAATTAAAAATCCGTTTCATAAGAAGGAGCAACAACAAAATCAATTATTTGTACGATCGTTTCGGAAAACAGTGTTTTTATTGTGGTAGACATCAAGTTACGGACAATAATTATTACATATAGTTTTTTATCAAACAAGGTTTCCTCATCAGCAAATATTGGAAAGGGTTTTTATTAAATGTAAAAGACACCATAAATAAACCTAGCATTAAAGTAGGGCAGATGTATCTGGAAAAAATTAAAATAAAGGTATGGATTTAAACTTGATAAGAAAATTAATATGGGTTAGGGATAGAAATAAAATAGAGTAAAATTATAAATATAAATTTGGTTTAAGTACAATATTATACATACATACACAAATACATACATGCATATATATAAAAAAAAGTACACACACATATATATACATAGATATACATATATATACATAAAAACATACGTACAAATATTTACCTTTTAATTTTTCGCCTTTTGAAATCAGGAACTATGGTTGAAGTATTCATATAGATGCTTGCTATAGCTTTTCAGCTTATGAAATGATAAATTTTCAAAAAGAACGCTTGTGTAATAATTTATTTCCGTTAACGTACTTTTGATTAAAGGACGCCAAGGTTTAGAATTCGAAAGAAATTGGAGAATAATGTTATTTGTATAATTAAATAATGTAAGGGGGATAATTAGGCATATTTCTTTAATTAAAGAATGTAAGGGAGATAATTAGTCTAACTTTATTTATTACAGAATAATAAAAAAATTGTAATCTATTTTTACTAATAAGTTATTTTTAATGATTTAAGGCGGTTTATATTCATTAAAATTAAACCAACGTTTATGACTGCATGTGAATATTAGTTCCTCTTTTGAATTTAATAGGGTGGTTGTATTTTTTATATCTTCATATTTCAAAATTTTTAGGGTCTCTTTTGTACATAGTGCACAGAATTTATCTCCTGGTTTATATGGTTTGCAAGATTCAATTACTTGCCATTTCAACTTGAAAGGAATATTGTTATTCTTGAGTTGCCAAATATACTTGGATAGAATAGTTTGGTTTGACAGAGAGTTATTTTTAAAAGAATATTTGTGCGTTGAAATTCTATGTCTTATTAGGCCAGATGTGGAACCAAAATATATTGCCTCTTGTTTATTGTGATTATTTTCCGTTAGGTCTGGTGCTGGATTATTATATGATGGGTTAGTTTGTAATTGATCGGTAGATTGGTTAAAGTTGGTTTCATTATTCAATCTGGTGGTTAAGTAATGGCTGTTAATAGATTCATGTAGATTTGGGGTTTTGATACTGTGCAGCTATAGATTACATTTTTAATTTTACATGAGCCTTGTAGGGGATATTTATTTTTTCTTCTACAGTTACAGTCTGCTATATTTTGTATTGTTGTATTTTGTAGCTTATTAATTTTCTTGCTATTAGAATTAATTATTTTTTGATGAAGGTTAGGCATAGTAGAGTAAGAGACTTTGATTTTATGCTTATTGAAAATTTTATTATATCTATGGGGGCTTTAAAGTTCCTATCTAATATTTTAAAAAATTATTTGGCTATGTTTGTCTCTAGGTTTTTGGAATATGGAGGGTTGAACATTAGGGTCTCCTTATGTCTATTTTTACGTTTAAGGGTTTTGGTTTGTTGCTTATTTGTATTATTATCTAATATTTGTGGTTTGGTTTTATCTTTTTTTGTCTCTTGGTCATTTTTCTTAATTCGTATACGGGAAGACATTGCCATATTATATGTTATTACGCTCTTAATAGGTTTATTTTCTATGCAGTTTATGTTTCTATCATTTTTATCTATGAATTTAATTTGCGAATTGTAACCCGAGATTTCTTTCGAATTCTAAACCTTAGCGTCCTTTAATCAAAAGTACGTTAATGGAAATAAATTATTACACAAGCGTTCTTTTTGAAAATTTATCATTTCATAAGCTGAAAAGCTATAGCAAGCATCTATATGAATACTTTAACCATAGTTCCTGATTTCAAAAGGCGAAAAATTAAAAGGTAAATATTTGTACGTATGTTTTTATGTATATATATGTATATCTATGTATATATATATGCGTGTGTACTTTTTCATATATATGCATGTATGTATTTGTGTATGTATGTATGTATGTATGTATGTATAATATTGTACTTAAACCAAATTTATATTTATAATTTTACTCTATTTTATTTCTATCCCTAACCCATATTAATTTTCTTATCAAGTTTAAATCCATACCTTTATTTTAATTTTTTCCAGATACATCTGCCCTACTTTAATGCTAGGTTTATTTATGGTGTCTTTTACATTTAATAAAAACCCTTTCCAATATTTGCTGATGAGGAAACCTTGTTTGATAAAAAACTATATGTAATAATTATTGTCCGTAACTTGATGTCTACCACAATAAAAACACTGTTTTCCGAAACGATCGTACAAATAATTGATTTTGTTGTTGCTCCTTCTTATGAAACGGATTTTTAATTTAATTATAATTTGATTTTTAAATTATCAATCACATTACTAAATATTATATATATATATATATATATATATATATATATATATATATATATATATATATATATTGGACTTTCGGTTCGTTGACTGCCATGGCTCTTGTGGGATGCGACGTTGTTTGGCTGTGGAATTTATTATACACACACAAACACACACACACACACACACACACACACACACACACACACACACACACATATATATATATATATATATTATTGCATTTTCACCAAAAACAAGAGACAGTGCCACTTTGGTGTAGGGGGTTACTATCCGGGACATAAACTGCAGGGATATTATGTAGGGAGTTGAGCAGCAAGATGTCTGTGGATCTCGACAGCGTATGGTGGGATTTTGCTGCTTGTCTGGTTTGTACGAGGTATTTACATCAAGGGGGTACAAGGCTTGTAGTTCGTCAGATCATTTACCATTGAAATACTTGTAAAATAGGCAGAGAGAAGCAACATTTCATCGATGGGACAGAGTTTCGAGACCTAATTGGTTAGCGACTTTCTTTTGAACCCTGTCCAAGAGCGAGAGATTAGTAGCAGATGCATCAGTCCAAGTGTGACAAAAATACTCCCTGCATGGGCGAATGGTGGTCTTGTAGAGGTACAGGATATTGTCAGCTGTAAGTAACTTTCTAGCACGGTACCCGGCGTTGCCAGGTTGATAAATATTGTCGGGCGAAGGATGTAATCATATACTATTTAAAAGACATGACATATCCTAACTTGCTATGATTTTCCTGAAAGTGATCACTCGTTGTATTCATAGAACCATAAACTAAATCAATTTACATCTATGAAAAGTAAACAGAAAATAGCTTGAAAAGGAAATAACCCTCACCGATCAAATAAATAAACTTACTTCCTTTTTGAAAGGCAACTCGTACAGGGTAATAATAATTGAAAATAAATTAAATTAAATATAAATTAAAAATTAAAAAAAATAAATAAATCAACTTTAAATAATATTTCTAAATAGAAAAATGAAAGCAATTCTATTACAACAAACAATAACATACAGCTAATAATTAAATTAGATTTTCTTTAATCTAATATGCAAATGAAGTTACTACTTAAATTCTCTTTTAATAAATACTAACCTGGGTGCCCGGTGTTGCTCGGGTGTTTGAAGGTGTGTTTTGAGGAAAAATAAATAAAAGCGGTAGTATGCAGGCAGGTTGGAACGCGTACTGCTAAGGAGGAAAAAAATGAAAAAAAAGTGAAGTGTTTGCTGTTACGTCCAGAAGTGACGTTGGTTTAAATTAAGGCTAGACAATCGAAAAGAGGGGATGACTTTTGAAAATATCGGTGAAAAAAGCGACCAGTCCCTGTAGAAAACTGCCCAGGTGAGGGTGAAGGAATTAATATTTTAGGCCAATTTTTTGATATTTGTCGTCCGAAGGGTCGACCTTCAAAATAATATCAAGTTTATGAAAATCCGTCGTCTCCATCGAAAGTTTTAGGCAGACATACATGCATACATACATACATACATACATACATAAATACATGAGGTGGCAAACTCGTTCTCGAGTATTGCCATTACTTAATACATTTCTGGCTCAAATGAGGCAGGCGTGAGCGCCACTAGCAGCACGTGCCGGACGGTCACTTCGATGAACCTTCTTCAGTCTTGCACATCTGCTGATGACCGGGTTCAGGTTGTGGTGCCTTAACACCTGTCGGTTCAGACCTTGGATTTTCCAGCGCCTTTATTTCCATTAACGCCCATATCCGCATCAGTCCTCGTTGAGTGTCCGTTTGTTACCGAGATACACACGGATTGCAAAGTGTGTATTCCATTACATATCAAATAATGTCTGTGCTTGAAGCTTTTTATAGTGAGGAAAGACTTTGCACCGAGACAATCTCACTCTCTGAACAACTGCCACATTGAACCAAAAAGAAGAGCAAGTCATCATCATTGAATGCAGCAATCGCCGCAGGTTTTATAATAGGGGTTTCCTTCTCCTAAAGAGGTTGCCTTCACCACGGCTTACAGGAGCCCTCTCCATCCATCATGCCATTTGATCCATGACTGGGACTTAGGTTGCTGGGCACCAGAGCATATTCCACACGCCGATGCGTCATGTATGCTGCAGCTTACAGGGCCTAAACTCCTCTGGAGGTTTCTGTCAGGGTTACCTCACCCTTAGCCTTTGGTTAAAAGAACCTTGGCCCACAAGACACTAAGACGCTAATGCATACATACATGCATGATGATTGCAACGTCTTCTCAGACGAGTGCCACTCCCCCAGACACAAAGTCCATGAGCCCAAAAATGACTTCCATCGCCACAGGACCATTTTTATAGACAAATGCCTGAGGGAGTATCTATACACAGATGATGTTACAGAGTCTTAGCGTTGTACGACAGCTAAGTCTCTCTCTCTCTCTCTTGGTTCAAAATGTTGAGATACAGCAACAAGCAAGAGCAAGATAGCCAGCAACAAGTTAAACTGCAGACCAGCTCAATGCGGGTACTAGTCTCCCGCTTTATGGTTTTTTTAAATAAGAGATTAGCTTCTCCTAGAAAGGTTGCCTTCATCTCGGCTTACGAGAGCCCTCTCCACCCCAGCACACACATACATACACAAAACCACACGGTGCTAGTTGGCCGTTGACCCCGAAAAAGGGTTCATTCGCCCTTTGAAAGGTCTTATTTTTAATCCTTCAGGGAAACCTGCCACCCTCCTCACCATACAAGTCTGGTGGGGGGACCAGTTTAGTCGCCGGTGACCCGACCACTAGGCAGGTAGTACTGGGTTACATGGTATCAGTAGCATATGACATGACCTGACTATAATACATACATACATACATACATACATACATAAATATATACATACATACATGACTATAATACATACATACATACATACAATTAAACAGACAGGTGAGATTTATATATAGATATAGTAATCATGCTGGAAGGTAAGTGTGTAAACGTCCGTTTTCGTTATGAAAATGAATTTGTGAAACAGTATACCTTTTGTACATATTAGTCAAATTATCAACAAACACACAGACACTAATACGGCTTTCTTATAATACAATATTCAAGCAAGCAAGCAAGGACGCCGGGACGGTTCACAGACTTTTATAATTATTAAGATATATATAAGTAGGGGTTCGTGTATTAAAATTTATATTAAAATTATATAAAAATATTAAAATTAAAATTAAATTATATACCATAATGAGAATAGTTACAATGAGGAAAAAAAAAAAAACAGGTTTAGTACAAGCGTCTCTCTCTGTTAGTATCACTATTGAGAGAGACCATGTAATGACACGGTGGAGAATATCATCATAAAAGTAATAGATTATTTAATCTTAAGAATTATAAGGACACGCACCTGCGAAAGGGAGAGGGGAATGAATTATGTAATAAACCGGTGCAATGATACGAGAATCTTTTGACGCCCCAAGTACATAGATAAGTGTACCAAACATTACGCTAAAAAAAGATGAACGCATCCGAATGTCATTTACTAAAAAAAAAAAAAAAGATCTCCGTTCAACGACACCCACTCGAAAGCATACCTATTTTTTTTTTTTTGCCGCTTCTGTCGACCGAAGCGAACCTTAAGAAGCGTGTTACACGGATCGATAATCAAAAGAAGTCGGATGCTGCGATCAAACAACCGTGTACGCCCATCTGTGTATATTCAGATGAGTCGCTTTGATGTAGATGCGGAACTCGGTTCGAAGCGAAGAGAAATTAGACGAAATAAAATTGAAATAAGAACCAGTAAAATGAAATACAAAAATGATATAAAACGTAGGAGTGTTTATTTTTTTAGACCACTTAATTAAAAAGATCCATGTATACACTAGTTGAGCTACTCGTATGCCTCTCCACTTTTCTTGATTATTAGAATTTTTTTTTATTCCATAAAATACTAGTAGCTCAACCCGGCTTTTTCTCGGGCCTTTTTACTGTTCATAACTTTATGTGCATATATATATATATATATATATATATATATATATATATATATATATATATATATATATATATATATATATATATATAAGGTTTTACTCATATCCAGTAAACATACATCTAAAATTACAAGTGTTTGGACCCAAAATTGGCAGAGGAGTTTGCAATGGTCTGCAATGGTCACCTCTTTCAACTTTAACCTCTTAGCAGCTTGGTGCATGTCTAAATACTCTTTATGTAAAATTTCAAATGTTTAGACCCAATATTGGCAGAGTAATTTCGTAGAGACCGCAAAATTCAAATGTTTTGAACTTTGACTACTTGGCAGCTAATTTTTTGGGCCAAAAACTAATTATAAAGCTTGCCCTAAGTCTAGAGACATTTTATATAAAATTTCAAATATTTAGACTAAAAATTGGCTGAGTAATTTGAAAGAGATCACAGTGGTCAAATTTTTACAACTTTGACCCCAATTTTGAACCCTTGACATTTATTGTTTTAAGCTCAAATCAAATTAAAATGTTTGACCCGTGTCCAGGTAACCTACATCTAAAATTTCAAGTGTTAAACTCAAAATTAGCGGAAGGTTGGTAGAGTCTGCAAAGGTCAATTATTTCAACCTTGATCTATTTGCAATGAAACTTTCGCCCAAAACTGATTAAAATGCTTGCCGCATGTCTTAGAACCCTTTATGTAAATTTTCAAATATTTAGACGTAAAATTGGCTTAATAGTTTGACCCCTTGGCGACCAAATTTTCGGCCAAAAACTGATTAAAAAGCTTGCCCTTCGTTTGAATAAACTTTATATAAATTTCAAATAGTTAGACCAAAAATTGGCTGAGTAATTTGGTAGAGACTGCAGAGGTCAATTTTTTTTTAAAATTTGACCCCAATTTTGAACCCTTAGAATTTATTGTTTTGAGCTCAGATCGAATTGAAAAGTTTAATCCATGTCTAAAGAACCTATATCTAAAATTTAAAGTGTTTAGACCTAAATTAGCGGAGGAGTTTGGTAGAGTTCTCAAAGGTCAAATCATTGAACTTTGACCCCTTGACAGACAAATTTCTAGCCGAAAACCGATTAAAAAGATTTTCTCAAATCTCAATACCATTTAGGTCAAATCTCAAGTCTGTACACTGAAAATTGACAGAGTTATTGTGTAGGGAAATGTAAACAGACAGACAGACACACACACACAGACATTTTCACTTTTATAAATATATAGATTAGCAGTTCAGCCCGGTTTTGCTCGGTACCTATGTACTGTTCATAACTTTATGTGCATATGTATATATATATTAAAAAGTTTGACTCATATCCAGGTAACCTACATCTAAAATTGCAAGTGTTTAGACTCAAAATTGGCTGAGGAGTTTGTTAGAGTCTGCAAAGGTCAACACTTTCAACTTTGACCTCTTGGCAGCAAATTTTTTTCCCAATAATTAATTAAAAAGCTTGCTGCGGGTTTGAATGCCCTTTATGTAAAATTTCAAATGCTTAAACCCAAAATTGGCTGAGTAATTTGGTAGAGACCACAAAGGTCATATCTTTTAAACTTTGACCCCTTGGCAGGCAAAAACCGATTAAAAAGATTTTCCGAAATCTCAGTACCCCTTCTGTCAAATCTCGAGTCTGCAAACTGAAAATTGACAGAGTAGTTTGGTAGGGAAATGTACACAGACAGACAGACAGACAGACAGACACAGACAATTTCGCTTTTATAGATGTATAGATTGATTCTGATTATGAATTTATGTGATGAGGATTGTTTTTTTTTTCGTATTATTACGATACTTCGGACAACGGTTCGGTCGATGTAGCCTTTGACCTTCTTCAGTTATATCTGTTCGAACTTGTTAATCCGTCTGTCGAGCAGTAAGAACCTGTAGCATAGTGCATAAAGTACTTGGTAAAATTCAGTTGTAAAGTTACACCTTTTTAAAGATTGAAAGTTCAATTCTGATGACAATACAACAGCGATTTACTTAGGACCTCTATCCAGTCACGGCTGACAGAACGAGAATACTAAACCTCTTTGAATTAAATTAAGTAAAGGGTTCCATTTAAAAGTCCATGCCGATTTCCGTGTTCGACAGAAAGATTCCTGAGTTCGACAAAAAGATTCCCGAGTTCGACAAAAAGATTCCTGATTTCAGCAAGATATAACCGAGGAAGGTCGGAGGTTACATCGACCAAAACATTGTAAAAGTAAGACTCAATATGAGAACAGTAGTCCGATGAATGCAAATAATACTGATCTTTCAAAACTCTGTCTTATAAATGAATGAACGACAAATTTGGACCGACTTTTCGCACTAACCTTAAAATTAAAACTACAAGTGTTTATAGACTTCCCACGTAAGCATGATGCGGCATAAGGTAGGAAGGTAGGGAGGTAATCCAGCGTTCCTGGCGGAAGAGTCAAGGTACCCTCTAAAAATAGCCTGGACAGACTCGTCGGTATTCTAAAGAGAGAAGGCAAGGTCTGGGAGGATGAACCTCCTAGGACTACCCAAGATATTAACCTCAGTCCGACAGATAAAGGCCAGCGAATTCGTCTGTCGCACTGATTTTCTGTAATTCCGATTGGTATTCAGAAGGAAGAATTAATAAACTTGGTTGTCTTCAAGTCCAACATTTTTTTTTTTTTACATAGGATCACCACTTATCAAGGCCGACAGGCCACTCAAGGATAAGGGTTAAAGAGTGTAGAGTAGTCAAAAGGACAATATAGTAATCGATAGTAATGGAAGTTCGGTAAATTTGTTAACTTAAGTGGAACGACTCATCAGAAACTTGTTCACGTTGGACTTGAAGACAACCATATTATAGACATCTTAGGGCATATCTGATTTGTATGGGTAGAGGAGGATTGCATCAGAAGTCAAGTAAACAAATTCTTAATGAACCGCCCCCTTAAGTAATCCAATCTACCAAATATCCATTACTAACGATTACTACGATATTATCCTATTGATTACTGTACACTCAATAACCCTTATCCTCGAGTGGCCTCAAAGCCTTGATAAGTGGTGACTCCTATGTAAAAAAAAAAAAAAAAATTCGCCGTCCAAATCATCTTCTCTACTCAGAAAAGAGGAGCGCGCCCTTACATTAAACACCGTTCCGATTCACGTGTTTCTTGTTGGACTTTCTGTTAGTAGTCCGTTCGGTTCATGTTATTTGTTATTTGTGATGAATTGCCAAATCGGGAAGGCGAAATTTATGTCCGACACTGAGTAAGCCTCACTGAGCATAAATCCTGCAACCGGCCTTTATTTTAAATACCAGATGGCCTAGAAAACGTCGATTATGTCTAGTGGGGGCTAAGAACCCACTGAATTTGCAACCAGTAAATGGTCATTATCAAGCGCTCGCAGCCAACTATCTTTACCTGTTGCGCTCGCAACTTGATCCTTTCAGCATCACCTTGCGTCGAGGATAAGCCCTAGCAATAATTTCGCCCAAACAGAAAAGAAATTGTTACACTGAAAGCTTACACAAAAAGAAATCGTAAAAAAAAAAAATTGTCATCCTGTTTTTAAATGAATTAATTATGAAATTAAATATACAAGAATGCATTTTGATTTCTTCGTAAACAAGCCAACCATTAGAATATTTTGTTAATACTTAAAATAAATAATCTCTTTTCAAGACTTCTAAATTCTTCAGTTTTGAAAGTGATTTTAAAATTCTCAGTATTAATTTTTTAAAGTGACCTTAAAATTCTCAGCATTATTTTTTTTTTCTTTAAAAAGATTAGAGGTTTTGGAATCTAATCATTTTTGGATACCAGCCACCAGCTCTGAGTTGGTTCAAGACGGAACTTGTTGAAATCATTGAAGTTTTAGAATAAATATGTATTTGAATAAACAACTAGTTGCATAAGGCTGAAATGTGGGGCGTAGAAAATTTTAACTAATTTATCTAACGTATTCACTGACTAATTGATTTATCAAAGAAACGCAAATATTCATACTCCATTCAACCAAACAAAATCATACCATGTGCAACTTATTAAAAACGCACACACACATATACAAACACACACACACATATATATATACAAACACACACACACACACACACACACACACATATATATATATATATATATATATATATATATATATATATATATATATATATATATGTAAAACATCGTTTTTCGTCATATCGCTGAAGTTAAGCAACTATGAATCTGGCTAGTACTAGATGGGTAACCATTTAGAAATACTAGACACTGTATGTGCTCTCCGCTTATCTCGGCATTATTTTCAGGCGTTCTGAATAATTACGTGCCAAACGACTCAGGAGATGCGTGATTAATGATTGCGCAATTCTTGTCATAAAAATTTCACGCGCAGGCACCCTTACAGTGGGTATCTATACTCTGTGACAATTAAACGGGACCGTAAAAATATATATAATGTATCGCCTTTTTTCGAGATGTTATTTATTTGTTTATTTTGCCTAGCAGAAACACTACATAAATGCTCATGTCAGGAATAATTTTCCCTCAATAAATAAGATCCACACACACACACACACACACACACACACACACACACACACACACACACACACACACACACACACACACACACATATATATATATATATATATATATATATATATATATATATATATATATATATGTGTGTGTGTGTGTGTGTGTGTGTGCGTGTGCGTGTAGAAAAGATTTAGAAGGCTATACGAGAAATGGAATGTAATCAGTGTTAAGGAAGAAAGACGAAAACAAGTGACAATTTGCAAATCAATAAGTATATACATATATGTCTATGTGCATATATATTTATTCAATTGTGTTAAGTATAAATGTCTTACTTGTAAAGTCTATTGCATGTGATAATTTCCATTATATATTTCGGTATAATCCCTTTTTCAAATGGTGGATGTAACGAATATATTCATAGCATGGAAGAGTGGAAACAAATGGCTGTGTGGGATACCGCAGCAAACATAAGGAGCGGCTGTATAGTGTGTTTTGAGTGATCAACATTATTGTTGCGTTGTCAGATCGCACACACATATAAGGTAGCGGCTATAATATAAGGAACAGAAACAAAACATCAGTCATACATGATGCAATAGCAATTAAATTCTAACCAAATAAAAATTACGATGTAATGCATAAATATTATACATGGTGACCTGAATTCACATAATATTTTGTTTTTCTTATAATAATTAAAGGTAACAAAAGAAATAAGTTATTGAACAAAAGTAAAGGAACGATGTTAACAATTAGGAACAAATTTAATTTGCATCATTAAAAGAATCTCGATTGAGTTTTTAAAAAAATAAATAAAAGTTCATTTCTTATTAATAAATAAAATTAAAATAAGGAATCTAGATCAGAACAATAGAAAATATTAAACATATTTGTAAAGTACATTAAAGAAATCGGGTTGAAACATGTGAGTAACAATGCATGCTTAAACACGGAGGCATGTCAGGCCATGTGTCTGATATGCACGTGTTAATCATGCAATGACGTCAGGAGTTTTGAATTTAGTTAGATAAGTCAGTCAGTCAGCCAGGCAGGAGCAGTCAGGCAGTCAGAGGAGACAAGTGAGAAAAGTGAGTCAGAGACAGAGCTGACATTGAACCTTGGAAGCGAAGATTAGAAGAAGAAAGAATCATGTAAAGACTTGAATTCCTTGATGCAAAGACACTGACCGGTCGAAATGGAATAAACAAACAACTTCATCTTTTTGCATCTGCGTCTTCGTGTTATGTATTCAACAGAAAAGGTATTGTCCATTTATATTATAAGAACTTTGTGAAAATCATCATCTCAAAAATAGGTAAAGAAATATGTGTCAATGTTATAGGAACACTCACATTCACAGAACTGTCAAACAGTATAAATGTCAAACTATATCTCGGTTTATCTATCTATATATCTAAATATCTTCTTCTTATTGTGTATTACATGTTCTCGGCTCACTTGTATTAACATGTACCCTGTCTCTTTATATATAAGACCTGTCTTTATCTCCTTTAAAATGCACCTCGACTCTCTTCTCTAATATGAACAGGCAAGAGCACCTATTACATAACATTACAAAAAAATCTAATAAACTCGTTAACAATCATAAGAAGATTTTACGCCTTCCTTTTTTTAAAATTTATTCTCCATTTATAATAGACCTTTCTTTAAAAAAAAACATTCAAACCTTTTCTTCTACACTACCAATCTAAATAAATAACCCCGAAAATATGTTTTTGTTTAATTTGCGTTACAAATAAATAATCAACGCGACAATAAAACGTACTGTTTTACTGTGTACGTTTTCAGCGTCCCAATTGTTTTGTTTTTTCGCGTTTAAATTAAAAGATATATCAAAATTTCAATTTAAATTTAAGTATTATGGTATCTGTTCAGTACAAACTTATCTATAAGTATAGCAAACCACTTATAATTCAATGGCTGTAAGTTTTTTTTTTTCAAAAATAAACAATTATAAACAGAACGACTCATAGAAATCTATCTGTATTCTTTTTTTCATTTTAATATACTTTCATAGAAATGTTTCTGTTATGTCACAAAAACTATTTTCTTTACGTCACAAGTGTCACGCTCATACGTCATAGCCAATATAACATACTGACATTAAGGGAATTAGCACACCAGTCAAAGAGCTGAGTTTATTTTAATGTATTAGTAAATCTATTAATACAATTAACAGAAAACAGTGGTCGTTGTAATGTAGATATCTAGTAAGCTCGATAGGCATAGATATCCTAGAGCTATTTTAATATTGAGTAAGATGATTCATAATTTTGAATTAAAAATCGGTTTCATAAGGAAGAACAAACAAAATCAATAAATTGTACGATCGTTTCGGAAACGATGTTTTTATTAAGATACACAGTACGTCTTGAATAATAATTTTATCATTTGATTTTATAAAACAAAGTCTCCCCAGCAGCAAAAAGTTTGGGTGGGGGTTTAAGGACACCAAAAATAAAGCTAGCATTTTTAAGTAAGGCAGATATATCTGGAAAGTATTTAAAATATAAAGAAAAAACAGTTACTTATTTTCATGTTGATAAACAAAGTAAAATGAAATAAAATGGAATAAAATCGGGTGGAAAAGTAAGGTTAAGAGAGGATATCTTTAATATTTCTAATAAAACATAAAGCCCACAATCATCATAGTCAATCTATTCCTTGTCATGTTGCAAAATGTAGTTTATGAATGGAATATATATATATATATATATATATATATATATATATAAATATACTGATGAGCACTGATGAGCTGTGAAACAGCGAAACAGTACTGTATGTGGATGACTATAATGCTCCTCACCTTGAGTTGAGCATATTGAGAAGTGAAACACGAATTACCATTAGCATATAAGCGACGCTATTTGTGTAAACAAATCGAGCAGAGGTATTGTGGACGATGTCAAAACATCGTTAAACTCACTACTCGTTCAAGCAGCCGCCAATAGCGTAATGGTTAGGAGCCTTGACTGCCGTACAAACGGTCGGGTTTCAATCCTGGCTTTAGGTAATTGCCTGTCTTACCGCACTGATGAGCTGCGAAACAGTACTGTATGTGGATGACTATATATAAATATATATATATGTATCGTTATATATATATATATCGTTATATATATATATATATATATATATATATATATATATATCTCGTTAGCAAATTTTGCTACTTGAAACCACATTTTTATGTACTGCACAGTTTCCTCATATCTTTGCTATAAACACGAAACAAAAGTGTTCAGTTATCTTTCGAAATATTCATATAGATGAATAAACATTAAGATTTTTGGCATTTCCATACAAATTTAAGTACCCTTAAAATGTGACCGTAAAGAAACGAAAGAAAAAAGAAAATATCTCTTTACCTTTTCATTTGTAATTGATAAATAAATCTTAATGTGTACAAAATCAAATCGATCTCTCAAATCGAAACGAACGTTCGAACACAGGCGCTAAGTATTTGTCGGTGAAATGAAGTGATATTACGAAAAAAAAAACTTTTTGTGATATTTAAACCAAAACAACCATTGGATCAAAAACTTACGAGAAAAATTATAGTTCCCTTGTGGGTGGGGCGCCAGACTTTGCTAAAATACGCTTAATTATGATATTTAAATTTGTCCAAATTTCGTATAAATTATTATAGAGTCATGATTTCAAAAGTAAAAAAAAAAGTATTTGGGTGCCATTATCTGGAATCGAAATCGAAAGCAAAACTATAGCATTCAAAGCTGGTGACGTTACCACTGCACCAAAGTACGAACTGATTAAAAATAAACTAAGATGAATTTAGAAAATGTATAACGATTTTTTTTCAATTTTGAACTCTTTTTAACCCCTTCAAACTATTTTAACCAGCTAACGACCCATCAGAAAACGACACATAAACCCCCAATCATCTGAGGCCCCTAGCGCCGTTCTACGACTTTTAGTTTCGATCGAGATTGAGTTTGAAAATAGGGAGCTAGACAGACAGACAGACAGACATACATTTTATAAATTAGATTCACGAAATATCCTTTTTTACAAATCAATAAGCAAATTAATCAACATTGCAACTCTGATCTTGCATGTGCATAAAAAGTATATGTGAAAAAAAATGATGTTGTGTCTGTTTTATAAAGTCCAATTAACTTGAACTAGGTCATTTTGACCTTGCTACTTGTGACAGAAATGGGCCCAACTTACGCGTTTATTTATTTAGATAGAAGAATATTAGTGCGAACACTAGCGAATCATAATTTCTTTCCGTCATTTTTTATGTAAAGTATTAAAGAATACGTAATTTGCTTATATTGTGGGTCGTTTTTTTCTGGAAAAAGGACATTGCAGATTAAAAAAATGTAACGATTATTTGTGAGATAGGGTGCACCCACCCTACCCAAATACAACCTATGGAATCTATAATATAAATCTCACCTGCCTGTTTAAATGTATGTATGTATGTATGTATGTATGTATGTATGTATGTATGTATGTATGCATGTATGTATGCCTAAAAATTTCGACAGAAGCGATGGATTTTCACAAGATCTGTATTGTTTTGAAGCTCAACTCTTCGGACGACAAATATCAAAAAGTTGGCTAAAATATTACTTTCTTCATCCTTAACTGGGTACTTTTCTACAGGGAGAGGTCGCTTTTTTCGGCGATATTTTCGAAAGTCATCCTCTCTTTTCGATTGACTAGCCTTAATTTAAACCTTCGCCACTTCCGGTTTGACAGTTGATGCAACAACAATGACGTCACGTTTTTTCACGTCTTTTCCTCCTTCGCAGTACTGATTCGAGCTTGCCTGCCTACTACCACTTTTTCTTTTGCTCAACATACACCTCCAAACACCCGGGCAACGCCGGACACCCGGCCTAGTCGTTAATAAAATTCACGTGCAGTCATATTTGATATGAATAAATTTCCCTCTCTATCTGACTTGTCCACCAGGCTACAATTATCAATGTCAAACGGTCTTTGGTTTGTTGCTGTTCAACGATATGCTCTGAATATGCATATTTTCGTTTCAAACACATTTGAATACATGACAAGAACAATCGTCCATCTGGATTAATTAATGATGAAAACACAAATTTAAAAAAAAATGGAGCGTTTTCAGTTGCCATTGTTTAATATCGACGACTCCCTTCCTCTAAAAAATGTCACTCATGAAATCATTGATAAAATTCACATTCCTTTCTGCAATCCAATCATATTTGCTACAAATTTACTTCAGTATTTGCCTGACTTGTTCACCAAGTTTCAATCATTAACGTCCAACAGTCTTTGTTTTATCGCCTTAAAATGATAAGCACACCTGAATGATAACATTTTATTTCATCCACGGGAGTAGCATGCTACTTCTGTGGATGAAATAAAATGTTCTATTCGAAATTGCGTACAGATTTCCAAGTTCGATAGAAACATTCCTAAGTTCGACAAGATACACCCGAAGAAGGCTGAAGGTTACATCTGTCGGTACATTGTGAGAATAACGCTAAAACTGAGAACGATAGTCCCATAACACAACTTTGAACGCTACTTTAAATTTTTTATATTAACTTCTGCGAACAAATCATATTTGGTACAGTTTAAGTTCATTTTATGTCTAACTTGTCCACCAAGTAACTGTGGTGAATGTCGAACAGTCTTTGTTTTATTGCCTTTAAGCAATAAGCAAATCTGGATACGACCTGCAATAATTCTGAAACGCGCATCTCCTGACACTGCCCTGATTTCGACTGTGATGGACTTCTTTAGTTGTTCAGTAATTGTCGGATAACTTCACACATGAAAATCAGGAGAACGGTTTACTTTTTTTTTTACAGGACAATTACCATTTATCAAGGCCCAAAACCACTCTAAGATAAGGGTCAATGAGTGCACGGTGGTCACTTAGACAACAGCGTATTAATAACCATTAGTGGTAAAAATTGGGTAGAATTTCATTACTTAAGTTGACAGCTCAAAAATATTTTTTTTTTTTGTATTAGACTTGAAGATGATCTTGTTATGGTCAGTTTGGAAGCAGACCAGTGGAACAGAATTCTACAGGCGGGTAGTTCTAGGAAAGAAACTTTGTCCATAGGATTTGCTTCTACATTTAAGAACAAATAGAGAGCTGGGAAAATTGTTGGTAGTGGTTGTAGCTAGACAAGTGCTTTTTGTGAAAGTTTGGCAAGGGGATCATAGATTGAAGCTTAGACGAGTTAAATATGAAAACTGTAGCTTCATGATACAAATCATATCTCTAGTTTATTTTTTTAAATACCAGCTTTTGCAACCCAACCATATTTGGTACAAATAAACTCCAGTCTATGTCTGACTATTGAATTGTTATCTACCGGAAAGAATGATCGAAGATTATTATGAATTTATGAATTCATGATAATCAATGATTATTATTATTTCAGAAATTATATTTCGTAAATAATATTTTAGGAATATTGAAATCTTAGTGGTTGCTGTTATTGGAGTTGAAGTCAGGGATATTGTTTCTATTCAGAGTTGAGGTTAACGAAACAATTCTGTAAGGAATTCGAAAATCTATAGACCAAGTCAGCTGGCAACAACGTGAATCGATATTCATATGTTTGCGAGCGTAATGAGTGACGTCATTAATTTAATGTAATATAGAGTAAAGTTTTGGGGGGAACTGAGATCGGATGATCAAAGAGAGAGGATCGCTTTGAGATGCTGGAAGCAGCGTCAAGGAAATCTTCATGATTTGGTAACGTGGCATTTGTGGTCCGGAAAAAAGTATTCCGACCGTGAATAATAAATCTATGTATGTTTGTCTTTTAAATCTGGTCCTCGTGTTTGGCTTTTAGACCCAGATACGTAATTTTGTCTTGTTATCACCAACACAAAGAACATTGTCCTCCCCTCATATACGTGATCCCCATCATAAACGCCCACTTTTAAGTATAAAATGTCATGACACAAACAGCCTTCATACGTCATATACGCGCATATTAGTCCTATACGTTATTTGGTCCTATACGTTATCTTGGTCCTATACGTTATCTTGGTCCTTCCTTCTATGCTTCTGATTCCCCGTCACATCTAGTCTCTCTTCTGTGCTCCCCGTATACAACATGACTTGCCCACCAAGTTTTAGTGATAAAAGTCTAACAGTTTTATCGTCGTTCAGTTATGAGAACAGCTGGACAGGACATTCCAAAAAGGGCTTTTTTGGCCCTTCGGGCCAGGATCAAAGTGTAGAATCTGTTCTGATGTTGCACTCCACTTTTTCACTTCACTTTTTTATCTCGGTGAATGGTGGAGAAATCCTTCATGATTGATACATTTTTTATTTTTGTTACTAATCAGAGTTCCTCTTTTTGGGGAGCTGGTTTCCCCTTAGATTAAAAACCGACCTTGAGTCTAACTCTGCCCTCGTGGGGAGGCAAGTAAAAAAAAAATGAGATACTTCCGGTTTGATATTGGCCTGATTTTGATTAAGTTCAGGATTAAATTTCTGGGGATTGTTTTGTTTACTCCACAAAAATGTCCGGCAGTGTGATGTCCATTTAGGATCATCCATTCTACTGACGAGATGATTACCAAAGTGTCACCCGAATATCAGTGAACGGAGATAAGCAAAAAAAATGTTTTAAATCAAGTGAAGCATGCATGTTAGTGCACAGTGAACAAGACAAAAAAAAATGACTAAGTTCAGCATTAGCCCCCCCCCCCCTCAATTTAATCCCAAAAGTCCCCAGGTGACGTCAAATCTTGGTAAAAATGAACAAATGGTGCAGTTTTAGACCTTAACATATGTTCATATTGAGTTCTGCACCATGCAAAAAAAGAATTGACTAAGCCATCATTTGCTCCCCCCCATTTAGCCCCCAAAGTCCCCAAGGTCTTAACATATTTAAAATGTAGTTTAGCAGCATGCAAAGCTGCTAAATGTCTATTTAGCAGCTTTGCATGCTGCTAAACTCAAGTTTAACACATAAAATTTTTGACAAATATGGTAAAATAGTCCCAAAAATGGAGTGTTTTTATTAGCCCTAAAAGAGCCCCTGGAGCACACACAAGAGTTATCATAAAGTATAGACAAACAAAATTATATAGAAATCGGTTAGTTACAACTTTTCAGAAATTTTTATAAAAATCCAAGGCATCAATCTTTTTTAATAAGCATAAAAGTGTCCATTTTAGCCATTTTAACCTGAAAGACATCTCTAGTTTTCTCGGAAAATACGTTCTATTACTTTTTACTCACATCATGTTTAATGTTTGTTCAAAATGTCAAAAAATTCCAAGACGTAGTTATTGAGAAAAGTGCAGTCAGACGAACTGACGAACGGAAAACGGTCAAGAGTGAATTTATAAGTCCACCCTCCTTTTGTCGGCGGACCAAAAAAACTGTTCTGGATTCGTGACTGTGACTTGGAATATAGTTGGATTACATAATTGCACAAAAATATTAACGTTTCCATTGATGGTATGTAATTTGTGGAGGGGGAGGTCATCCTGTGTGGTCCAAAACTGACTATTTGAATTTTTGCGTTTGACCGTTTATTTTTCTTTTTTTCTTTTGTAATCATTCAGTTTGGGGTATTTTCCGGAAATGCCGCATACACATTCATTTTTAATCGACAAAGAAGGCGATTCATTTTTTTTTTTTAAGCATGGACTCCGAAAGTTTTTGAAAGATTACAAATATATGTACCTCACACGATACCCGGCGTTTCCCGGGATTGGGATGGAATATAGTGCTTATAGCATGGCAGCAGTTATAGATGATATATGGCGTAATCACGTTTGTCATACCGGTTCCCGTCAAATCACTGAAGTTAAGCAACGATGAGTCTTGCCAGAACCAGATTGGTGACCATTTGGAACTTCCAGATGTTGTATGTGCTCTCTGCTTATCTCAGCATTGTTTTCAGTCATTCTGAACGTATCCTTGCCACTGGACTCAAACAGTGTCGATTCAGGAGAGATGTGGTTCGGGGTTGCGCAACCCTTGCCTCACAATTACACGTGTAGCTGTCCCTTTCTTTCGAGACTGAACGGAGACATCGAATTTGCAGATTTATAGATCATTTCTTAGTGACAACGTATAACTGAGAAAAGAATCGATATTTTTCTATCATAGCGTCGAGTTGTTTGAAAATTACTCACACATCAACGCATGAAAAAAAATTTACAACCCCCTCCCCCCCCAAAAAAAATAGCAAGTTATTTGAATTTAATTTCAACAGTAAAAGTCGATTTGCTACAGTCATCAGTGCGAGTTACGTAAAACAAACAAACAAACAAACAACACAACACAACAACGTTAGTATTAGTTTGATTCTTTCGGATTCTGTTCTCAACTTAAATGTAATTTTCACAACTATTCGGTCGCTGTAACCTTCTTCAAATGTATTGTGTCAGACTCAACAGTCTTTTTGTCGAACTCGATAATCTACATGGAATTTCGAACAGGACTCTTTATTAAATTCACGGGAAAATCATGTTCTTGTTCCATCTGCCACGATTTGAAAAAAGCTTTAAGTAATTCGCAGTTTGCAATATAAATGCGGCCCGCGTTGAGAACTCCCAAAAGGGTATAATTTACGACTGAATTGTACCAAGCACTTTATCCACTACGTCACGGGTCCTTGCCTGCAAGATTCTCGAGTTCGACAGAAAGATTCCTGAGTTCGAAATAATACACCTGAAGAAGGTCGAAGGTTATACCAACCGAAACATTGTGAAAATAACACTCGGTAATCAGATGAATCCGAATCATATCAATAATCAATCCTTGTAAAAAATAAATTTAAAAAAAACATAACAAATCAACATGTTTTGACAACTTTTAAAATAAATATCGTGCAGATAAACAAAAATAAACAATGTCTCGTTCAAATAAATAATGAACGTGGTCAAATTCTTTGCCTGAAAAAAAAACATCCTGCAGCTGCAAAACGGCAAATAGATTTAACAAACTGTAATTTCGTTTTTCTTTGTTTTAAATCCTCAAATACCAATAAAATAATCATTTAAGTGTTTAAACACTTATTTTTCACTGGAATATTTTTCTTTAATTTTATTTCAGCATTGTTAAGAAAATCTATTTTAAAAATGAATCTTGTTTCTTTGCGTTCTAATATATTGCAGTTATTTTTTTTTAACATATCGTTATGTTTACAATGTTTGCATCGAAAGAAAATTTAGTAAATAACATTCCCAATAGATCTTGAAATCAAGGAGTAAATAACTGTTAGCGCGGTTGTGTACTAAAAACTACTTGCTGCATTTCTTAACGTTTCTGTAAAACAGCAAATCGTAAGATCTATGTTTTTTTAAAATTATTTTAAATCTTAAAAATGCCAAAAAAATCTAATATATAAAGGGCTATATTCCTGTCTGTCTGTCTATTTGTCAGTCTGTCAGTCTGTCTGTTTGTTTCCATATTTTCAAACTCTATCTCCTCCGAAACTAAAAGTCGCAGAGCGGCGTTAGGGGTCTCAAATGATTGTTTTATTTTTCTTTTTTCTTTTTTTTTTCTTTAAAGGGCCGTTCTTTTATGGAGTTTTAGCCGGGTAAAATTGTTTTTATAGGGTCAAAAATGGATCAAAATTGAAAAAATCGTTAGACATTTTGTACATTCGTCTTATTTTTAATTTTGTACATTCGTTTTATTTTTAATTTGTAATTGGCGTATGTAAGTGTCACGTTGGTACAGTGATAACGGCAACAGCTTTTAATGCTTCGGTTTCGATTCTAGCTGATGGCACCTAAATACTATTTTTTTTCCTTTGGAAATCATGTCTCTATAATAATATATACAAAATCTGGACAAATTATAATATCGTATTTAATCATATTTTACGCTCGGGCATGACCTCCCCCCCCCCGCTAGTAATTATTTAAATGTTTAAACCTACTTTAAATACATTCTTTACTGAGATATTATTTGTTTTATTCTGGTTTCATGTAACAAATAAACTTTATTATTTCATTGACCTAACCGATAATTGCCCCCTAGTGACCACAGATTAAATTGAAGGAAAACGGTTTCATTAAATTCCTTGAAAAAATGAACTATTGTTGAAACCTTTACCTTGAAAAAAAAAATCAAAATGAATATTTGTAATATTAGGTCAATTAAAAAAGCTGTTAGCACAATGATGTTACTAAGAATGAGTTATTTTAAAACTAAAAGAATAAAAATAAGCCTATATAAACGTATAAAAGTTTTTTTTTAAATATCTTCCTAGAGATATTATTTTTTTTTTAATTTGATGCTTGTTTTGGTACAATGAAGAAAATCGATTTTTAAAAATGAATTTCGTTTTTTTACTTTTTTACATATTTTAGTCAAGGGTGTGAGTTTCGTTATAGAAACTTTGATTTAATTTGAGTAAAATGAAATACACATCAAGTGCGCTTGAAAGCCAAATCACAACATAATATTAGGAAAATAAACATAATATTTTACTTGTTTGAAATTTATAACATAAATATATTATGGAGCCAAACTCCATCCTCAGTATGTTCCATTATTTATTCAAATTAAATCAACGTTTCTGTAATGGAACTCACACCCATGACGTTAATCTCGCGTTGCCAACGTAGTTCCAACATTTCAAAATACAACCGCTGAGATACAACTTGCGGCTCTTTACAAACAGACTTCTCTTTCTCCAAATTTACAATATGACAAGAAAGAAGAAGAATAAAAAAAGAAAGAAAATAGCATACTGAGGATGGAGTTTCGCTCCGAAATATATTTATGTTATAAATTTCAAACAAGTAAAATATTTATTTATTTTCCTAATATTACGTTGTGATTTGCCTTTCAAGCGCACTTGCTGTGTATTTTATTTTATATTTTAGTTAGTTCATGGACTTAACTGATAATTGCCCGAAATTGATCTCAAATTGAATCAAAGGAAAATTTCAATGGCGTCTTTAGATTCTGTAAAAAAGAGTTTAATCTTTATTGAAACTGCCTTGAATATTCTATTAATGTAATGTGGTCGTAACACTTTAACCGTATCGCTAAATTTCAACCACTCGGACTCACAAGTTGTCTGGTACTGTCGCAAATGAACAAACAGCAAGAAAAAGAAGGAAAGAAATAAAAATCCGACTCAGTATATTTTTGTAAGTGCAAATGAAATGCGTTATTTCGTGGTTCTTCCAAAATAAGGCATTTAATTATCATTCAAAAGTCCTTTCTCCCACACATGTGTTTTAAAAGGTATAACATGTGCTTTTTAAAAGTCTCTCTCTCCCCGCCACCTCACGCAACCCATAGCCAGCGCTTTATCGCTCTCGTTACACACGTCCATCTTCCCTGTTTAGCACTTTGCTTCAGTTCTTGACCACGTGGTGTGTTTTCATTTTTTCTTTTCTCTCCTTCTTCTCGTGACGTCAGCGCGTGCAGACTTGCCCATTTGCATATGTGCTTTAAATGCGGCTGTTGCTGCTGCTTTTCTCGTTCGTCGACACTCTGTTGCAATAAGGGCGCATTGCTTCGTTACATTAATAAATTGATTTTAATAACACAAAAGTAAACGTTGATTTTTATAAAAACTAGGTGAAGTACCCATCTACGACGGGGTTCTCAAATGTCCATCCTCTACATTTCAACTCAACTGGAAAAAGACAAACTGTGTTTTATTTTGAAATTCATCGTCCAGTGTTTCGAATGTCGGATCAATGTTAGCGGATATCATATTAGCCTTCATTTGAATTACTTGCATTCTTCGGACTACTGTTCTCATTTTGAGTGTTATTTTCACTACGTTTCGGTTGCGTAGTGGATAAAGTCCTAAGTAAAATTCAGCCGTAAGTTACGCTCTTCTAGGGGGGTAAAAGTTCACTTCTCAGTGCGAGTGACACTCCAATTTGAATTGCGAATTACTCAGGATTTCTACCTAGTTATGGCTGACGTAAACGAGAGCATGTTATGGCCGTGGATTAAATAAAGAGTTCTGTTCAAAGTTTCGTGCAGACTCCTGAATACAACAGAAAAATTCACGATTTCAACAAGATATCCCTAAAGGAGATCGGGAAGTTACATCGACCGAAGAGTTTTGAAAAAAAAAAAACAAAAAAAAAAACAAAAAAACAAAAACACTCAAGATGAGAACAGTAGTCTGAAGAATCCAAATAATACGCACAACATTCTCGTATATGTTATGTAGCTTTGCCCCCACAAATCATTTTATTTATTGAATGATCCTACGGTGAAAAGACTTGCATAATATTCCATTCAGAAACCTTTGTCAAATGATGCTATTGATTCAACCATCCAGAGATGGTTTAATACTGCGTTTCAATTCAAGGAATCTTTAGAGTCAATATAAGCCTTGGTACTCTCACCCAGGTGCACAGAAATGAATTGATGTGAGTTTCTATTGACCGAATTAGCACTAAATGAACGTAAGTGTAGACAGATGATAGAGTATGAATAGACTGCGGGGGGTCGATACACCTCTCTCCCACCCCTTTTCCAATATTTCTTTTATTCATATGAACTTCAAGGTAAAATCATTACACCAAAACGAACCTCTTCTCTTTCTTTAGCTAAAAACCCCGAATTCTTTTTTTTTGTTGTTTTTTTTTTTCTTGTTTATATATTTTTGGCAGAATGATCTGCGAAATTCTGCCACCCACATTTAGGGGTGGTAATAAAATATAACCGACCCGCCTTAAATCATTCAACCATCCCCCGTTGCTTGACTACATGATTCTCCCACTTCCAGTATATACACACGGCGCAAACACATTTCTTTTTCATCTAGGGTAACCATACTTTTTTTTTAAGAAGATAAATTGCTATTTCGTTGAAATTTTTAATTACTAGCGCAATCGCATTGGAATTTCACAGTTGCTTTCTTCGATATGTTTACCGTTGAATTCTAATGTTTTACTGCTACGTATGATTGAAAACCTTAACTATTAGTTTTTTATGGGTTGCGATTTTTTCTATGTTATTTTCCTTCTGTAATATAGTTTTCTTTAACATATCCTTATATTATAATAGAAAAATGCGAGCATGTTAAATAATATGGTTAAGCTTAAACACGGAAAAGAAAAGGACAATATATTCTATTAAACTAGCCGATAGCCATTAGTCGCATGCTCTCGTGTAATGAATGAATGCGTGAATGTAGGATTGATATGCAATTCTTAAGGATAAACTAAAATGACCGAAAAATGGGCTGAAATGACTTAAATAAATAAAAAGTAAATGACTTAGAATGACTTTAATGAACTTAAGGATGAATTGAATGACCGTAAGAATGACTTGAATGCTTAAAAAAAAACTGGAATCATTAAAAAAAAAATTGAATGATCTGAAGAATGACTCGAATGGCTTTAAGACTGACTGGTTGGTAAGTGGGAGATCATTTTACATTAAAGAAAAGTGATCCCCCACTTTATATCACAAAGTTACAAACATAAGTACAGCATGTAGTAAGAACAGATACTACACTTTGATCTTGGCCAAAAGGCCAAGATGAGCGGTATTTATTTGCTCCCCCACCGAGCAAATTAGGCACATGCCGATTTTTAATCTGAGGAGTGAAGGGGAAATGGGGACCAGCTCCCCGGGGAGTAGGGGAGCTGGATAGTGACAATTGGTATTGCCCCTACATTGACCAAGGTACAATTGGTGTAGCCCCTACATTGACCAAGGTCTTATATGTGGGGGCGACCGCACATATGGTCTTTGCTTGCAGTATCTGCCGGAACAGATACTACACTTTGAGATATTAAATCCTTTATTCATGTTAAAAATACATTGAAAATCAACAATGAACAAAAAACTTAGGCACATGGCCAACTCAAAAGGGGGGGGGATTGTGGAGGTCGTTGGTCATCCTTGTCAAGCCAGAACTAAACAAAATCAAAAGTTTCTCCCAGCTAGTATCTTCTTTCACCATAATACCGCATTCACCCTCTCATACTGGGGGACGTCCTACTTAACTCCCAATTTTTAAAAAATGTTTTTATCGACGTGTAAAAACAACAAAAAAGATAACAATAAAAATGGTACAATAATTCATTTGTGTCGAGGGCGGGGGGAAGTGATTAGTAGGACCCTCCCAACCCCTTCTAGTTCATAGACTACCCGTTCCACTAGGTTGTAAAAGGAACCTCGCTTCTGCGGGTCAGTCTCTAAGTGGGGATGCCTTCTAGATGGGGGGTGAATGGAGAAAAGAAAATTTTGTGGGTAAGGAATGGGGGTTAGTTTGTATTTCTTTCTCTCCAAGATGGGTAAAATTTAGATATAGATGGGGTGAATGGAGAAAAGAAAATTTTGTGGGTAAGGAATGGGGGTTAGTTTGGATTTCTTTCTCTCCAAGATGGGTAAAATTTAGAGGAGGGGGTGAAAACAAAAATTGCAAGAAGGAGGGGATGGGGATCTTGGAGGCTTCCTAATCGGGGAAGGATAGAACACACACTCAGCTAGCTGAGAGGCTACTTGTTTAATTTTACTTTACGGAACTGCGCGTTCCACACCTAAGCGGGGAACACGTATTCAAATTTGGCTCCTCTTCATACACACAGACTTGCCACATGTATCCATCTTCTGCCAAATGCCGCGCGATGCAGACTTCCTCTATCACATCTGATCTTCACCCGTAGTTGGTGTTTAAAGAAAGCGATCAGATCTGATAAGAAAAAGACCCCCCCGGCAACCCTGCAGACGCGACATCCAAATCACCATTCTCGCCACGGCCAGGATCGTAACGTAGACAATTTGTCTTTCCCGGTCCCACGGCGGCCTCACGTTGTCCACGGCATTGAATACGGTAATTGGGTGAAGATGCTAAGGATCGATGCGAGCCGTCACCTTGCTGACATACGACTAGTACCGACGGAGTTCGCGGCAATCAAAGAAAGCATGATCAGTCGTTTCTACAGCCATTGTCCCACAACGGAGATAATCAGGCGATTCCAAAGACCCGGAACTGCATTGTATGTTGTTGAGTGGAAGTGCATTTCGGGCCAATCGCCAGGTCAGAGAGAACTCCGAATTGTTCAGATGACTCGAACCTGGCGCCCAGCTCTACGTGGAGCAGATCTCACTCTGCTGCTAACCCAAACACGCGCATAGTGGGTCGTCGGCTGCCCCTGTGAAGTTCCCTACGGGTAGCAGTCACAAGGTCACTGGACCTTGGTAGTCGTTTTATTGCGGCTAGGCACTGTTTCATGTAGGCAGATTCTCCCCGCGACCTGCGACGGCTCTCGATAGAAGGGTCGAGAATGAGGTCGGAGAAGGCGACAGTAACCATGGGGTGCCACGGTTGATCATCTTGCATATAGTGGCTCAGGAAGGCCAGCCTCTCAGCGTCTCGATTGCCATTACCAAGCCTCCCTCACACGGAAGTTGAATACAGGCCTGTCTGCTCACCCAGTGTCTTCCTCTGTCCCAAAGAAGCGAGGACAAGAGTTTGACAAGAGTTGTTAGGTGTTGTGCAGGCAGGGGGTATACGGCCAGTTGGTAAAGGATGAGAGGAAAGAGGTAAGTGGCGCACGCCTCAGCTCTACCTTTTAAGGAAAGTTTCCTAGGAAGCCACGAATTGACTGCAGCCTCCAACTTTGACCGTACCTCCAACCAATTTTTGTCAAGCTGGAGACCCGGTCCGAACCACACGCTGAGGATCCGAACCGGGCCATCCGTCCAGCTGAAGGGGGCCGGGAGGTTTGCGTTGCCACTCCAGGCGCCCAACCACAGTCTTACCGACTTGCTGCGGTTTATCTTGGTCCCTGTAATTCTTTCGTACTGAGCGAACGCCTCCGACACGATCTCGATGTCTCTGAAGCTCGACACAAAGACCGTGACATCATCGGCGAACGCAGATACCTTGGCGATTGAGCCACTGGGTATTGTAATTCCGCGCAGGCCCGAATTTGCCTCCCCACGTCTCAGCTTGCGGAGCAGGGGCTCCAAAGCCAGGACATAGAGCAGGGGCGACAGCGGACAACCCTGACGAACCGACCGAGAGATAACAAAGGGTTTTGAGCGCTTTCTGTTGACTTGCACGACGGCTGTGGGCTGCCGATACATCACGGAGATTCACTTGCAGAAGTCCGGTTTAAAACCGATGGCCTCTAAGACAGATGCCAAGAAACGATGGTCGACCCTATCGAAAGTTTTGGACTGATCCAAGTTGATCGGCGCGGCTTCCGTGTCATCATATATCCCTCCCTCTAGGATCGTGCGGGTCAAATGCAAATTGTTCTGAATCGATCTCCTCTCCACAGCGTAGTTCTGTTCTGGTTCAACCAACTCGCCGATAACAACCTGCAGTCGATTCAACAAGACCTTGGCCAACATCTTCAACTCTTTGTTTAGTAGAGTTATGGGCCTGTGATCGTCTAACTCTTCCCACCATGCCCGTCACCTTTCCTCAGCAATGTGATCACTCCCTTGGTGATTTGCCCCGGGATGGATCCCTGAGCAAACCAATTGTTGAACACATACATCAGAAGAGGCAGAAACATGGGCGACAGCTTCAAATACAGTTCGTATGGCAGACCATCGAGCCCCGGCGATCTGTCACATCTGACCTGCTTCAGCGCAGTAAAACCTCCTGCTCCGTCACCCGGCCCTCGTAACTAGCTACTCTAGCTGCCTAGAGTCAGCCAAATAGTCGTTAAACTCAAGGACCGGAGCAGAAGATCGGGCTGCTGCGTAAAACGCCCCTCGAAATGTTCTCGAAACCCCTCGCAGATCTCTCGTCGATTCCAGGGTGCGTCCATCCGGATGTCTTACCTTTGCAATGTACTTGTTCGAGCCACGCCTAGAAATTTCACGACGCGCATCAGTGTTGGAGTTGACTGCTTCATTGCCTATCTTTCTAAGCCTAGCTCTGACTACTTGACCTTCATAATGCTTGCTATTCTCACGCAGAAGGTCCTGCTTAGCTAGATCCTAACTAACCCTATCACCCTCCCCGTAGCCAGGGCTAGTTTATGCTCTAGCTTCTTCTTCGTCTTGGCCTTATCTAATGCGAGGCGCTGAGCATACTTGACGGAGAAGGTTCTAATTTTGGCTTTTAGACCTACCCACCACTTACTTCCGGTAACTGTCCCCACTAGTGCTTTTTGAATTAATTCTATTAGCTTCTCTTGGGAGTCTTGTATCTACAGAAGGGAGGTGTTTAACTTCCAGTGAGCCATTAACTTAGGCCTATTTCCTAGCTTCAGCCGGGCCATAACTAGTTTATGGTCCGTCTGACCTAGCCAAGTGAACGTGGGACAAGATAAGAAGTCTACTTCGCCTTTCCTAACTAACATCCTTTCCAAATAAGTGTTTGGATAGGAGGGAACGCTATTGGTCCACGTCCACATCTCCCGCCCCGGATGTTCGACCCAAAACCTGTCGACAAGACCGCATCTAGCCATCAGATCAGCCAGGCTGGACTCGCACCTCTCCGATCCTCTAGCATCGCCTCCCACCTTATCTATCTCGGGGTCTAAAATGGCGTTCCAATCCCCCATTAGCACTACCCGCTTCCGACAATCTACAAACACGTCAAGCTGACTGAAGAATGAGACCCTCTCACGAGCGGTGCTGGGTGCATGAACCGCGATCACCCGAAACACAGAATCTTTTACGGCAACATCGGCCACAACCAGCCTGCCCACCGCATCCTTATGAACAACGTCGACCGTCGCCAACAGGGTGCGTTTAACCAGCACGGAAACTCCCTTCCCGCGGGCTGCCATATGCTGAGAAAACCTCAACATCTCGGGCCAGCACTTGTCAGTCCACAGAGGAAACGAAATGTGTCTCCTGAATCGCTGCCACATCCACTCCCAAGGATAAGAGTTCGTGCAGAAGGCGAGCCGCCCGGCCCGATGATCTCAAGCCCCTCGCATTAAAACAAGCCAAATTCAAAGCCATGGTACCTACCTTAGGGTTTGTCACACTTAGCTCCGAAGTCAGCCGAGGAGAGGACGCCAACGTCATGTGCAATGCTCAAGGTGGTCAGTTCGTCAAGAGAAGGGTAATTTTTCTTCACTAGTTCGATTCCCGGAAACGCCCCTTCTGCGGCCTGCAGCCTTGTCCACAAGTTGGTCTTGCAGGCCTCTGGAGTTCTGACAAAAGTTATTAGGAGCGGGGTGTCCGGGAAATTTGAGGGAATATTTACATCTTTCCCCTCTATCTGTTTGTAATCGAGCAGAGGTTTTAAGTTTTTCCTCTGCCGATAGTAAATGTCTATTGCCACAGATAGAGGGTCTACATAACATAGTTCCTCGGGGGTAAGGGCTTTTAATTTGGTTGGTCTGCGAGAGGCAGAGGACCCTCTCCCCTCCCTCGGTTCATTCTTTTCCTTTTCTTTTTGGGGTGGTGGCTCAGTTTGTATTGGTGTGGGGGCGGGTGTATGTGTGGTGCCTGGAGTTGGTGCTATGTAGTGTCTGGTGTTGGTGCGGTGTCTGGTGTTGGTGCGATGTCTGGTGTTGGTGCGATGTCTGGTGTTGGTGTGGTGTCTGGTGTTAGTGCGGTGTCTGGTATTGGTGAGGTGTCTGGTGTTGGTGCGGTGTCTGGTTTGGGGGTGGAAGTGGATTTTGTTGTTAGGGGTGGTGTTTGTTCACAGGGAGTGGGGGCTTGTGCTTTTATTTTCCATGTTTAAGTTTAACCATATTACTTTACATGTAAATTCATCATAACTTTTGTTTTACAGAGCGAAAATTGAAAAAAAAAATTCACAATATAGCTGAGAAGATGATCTATGAATTGTAATAATTGTTTGAAATTTGGTCGAAAAATGAGTGAACGGTGAAGCTTTAAGTCAGTTCTAAATGACTAAAACTGCCACTTAACCATTCATTCAAACACAACCGAGCAATCTATCATTCAAACACGGTACTCTTTTTTATTTGCATTACATCTTGGGCGTCGGGCGATGTCATTTTTTTACAGTGGAATAATTGTACTTACACGAAATGTCTTAGACTAATAGTATAGAGTGCCCCAAAAGATTAGAAGCGTGAATCCAACCGAAAGTACCACTCTACGATAAATATCCCTCCTCCTCGATGGTGTAACGACTCTGCTTTTTACGGAAACTCTGTATATAGACTTCCGGTACTCCATGGACATTTCACGGAGCTTTCTTCATCAATCTGTATAATGTACTGTTAAAAATAAGTCAACAGCTTTCACAGCGAATCCTAGTTCGGTCCTGTAGGTCCCATCCCGAGTAACTCTTGTCAAATCAGCAGATCCAGTGGCTGTGAGAACCAGAGACAGCTGCAGCAGTTCTCAAACAGACCTTTTCAGGGCCATCTAACAAAATAATTATGCGATTATCAAACTACTAGAATACAACGCCCACTCCACTTTCTACTATTGCCTGTCCTACTGGGACTCCCCGTCACAGCTGCCACCCCCCATCTCAACCTGCTTCAACTCCGACTCACTTTCAGCAAGTCCAGAGCCTTCAGCTTACTCCTGCAACTTCCAGCGACTCCAGCTCATTCCTGCAGCGACCAGCGCTTCCAGCTCACTCCAGCGAATCGCCAGCTTACTCGCGCAGCTTTCAGCGCTTCCAGCTCACTGTTGCCTTCAACTCACTCCTACAATTCTGGCGCCTCCAGCCATCAGCTCCTACGGCCCTCGACGTCCGGCTTCTTGTTCACCTCGACATCCTGCGTCCAGTTCCAGTATTCACTGACGTCTGGCTATCTGTTCCAGTGCCCATTGGTGTCCGGATATCAGTTTCCAGAGCCCACTGACGACCAGGTACCTGTTCCAGAACCCTCTGACGTCCAGACAACTGTTTCAGTGCCAACTGATTTTCAACCACCGGTTTCCAGTGACTGATTTTGTTTCGCTCCGGCTAACAACCGAATACACGATTTCCATTGCGAATAATTTACCATTTTATACTCGGTAAATAAATAAAACACGATACCTATCTTCTTTAAATGATCACCAGTGTCTGTCATTCTTCTTTGCTTATGCCGCTATCTTTTTACCTTTGTGTCTACCTTTTTAGTTGTACGTCCGATCGGCATCTTCACATCCCTTTCGCCCCTTTGCAATAAGTCTACGGAACGACATAATTTTAAAACCTTTTAAAATTATTAGTTATTAATCATTAATGTACACGTATACATCAACAAAATGTGGCACAAGGCTAAAACTGAGAATGATAAACTTCTCATCTAATCTAACCTAACTAGATTCACTATCGCCCTGCATTCACCCAAATACCGCATTCATTGTCTACATCCTTCTCCGTATAAATCGACTCACCAAAAGAATTCATATTATGTAAACCTAGTTAACACACTATATGTTGCACTTATAGAACAAAAGAGTTAGGCATTTAAAAACTTCGAAATACATAATGAAATATGCAAATAAACATACAATGAAAAATGTAAGTACAGGCAAGGGGGAAAACAACAACAAAAAAAACTGCCACTTTTTAAATTCTTACTATGGCAATGCTGTTGAAGTTATTCACCCAATTTCAGTAAATATATGTTATTAATTAAGTTCTGTTTTGTTTTGCAGAATAACTGGTGAACTATTGGATTTTTTTATGTTTAGATACGGCTTGCGCAGGTAAACACCGTGTATTTATTGTGAAAATTTTTCTCACTAAAGGAGAACGCCTTCGCGTTCGCTTGACCTTTTCACCTTGTGATTATTTTCTGTGAGGTTATGTTAAGAGTGAGGTGGTCAAGCACCGACCAACAGCAATTGATGGACTGATAGATGCCATTTTCAAAACAATAAATTAAATTCCAGGAGAAATGACCAAGAGAGCGATGGAAAACTTTAGGATACGCTTACAACAGTGTATTGCAGTTCAAGAAGACGTTATTTTTAAAATATAGTTTACACAAAATGGCAATTATATAGCATTGTTAAGTATATAATAAAATTTTCATAAACGATTTTCTTGTCTATTTTTTCGAAAAGTGAAATGTGGAAGTTTTTTTTTTTTTTTTTTTTTTTTTTTGCCCCACCCAGTATATACCATGAAAAAAAAATGTGGTTTGTAGAAAGGTAAAGTTGGAATTGTTTACCTTAATGACATCACATTAATCATCGGCTTTGCTGATCGGGCGAAGTCATATTTTTAATGTGTGCGAAACGTGGCGACGCAGTACAAACATGAAACGCCTTAACGTATTATTATATCATCAGATTTGAATCTGAAAATAAGTAAATATTTTTTTAACTGTAATAATTTTGCTTTAACGACTGAACTCGCCGAAACAGCAACGGACCGAAGGGAAAGGGCGTTCTATCACATAAATAACATCAAAGAACTTCGCGGAAGATAGTCGCAACAGAACCCAAATGGCTGTGGGGGTGGGGTGGGGGCGTCATCCTGAAGCAGAGCTCAACCAAACGTTATCTACAGAACTAGAAAAATACCCGCCCCAAGACAAGTAAAATTCACTCACCAAACAGAATAGTTCGACATCATTTTTATTGCCCCGATTATGAAGGTTAGAATCATGATACATTTAGACTAAACCTCATGTCTAGAATCCTTATTCTAATTTTGCTCAAAATACAATACGTTATTTTGATCCTAAAACTGTATAAAGCTTAAAATGTCTTAAGAAAAATTGAAATTAATAGGATTTTGCTTAAATAGTTTCTAATGACGAGGGCTATGACAACAGAATATTCTTTTCATTGTTTTGACTCTCGGGTATATATCCGACATAATTAGACAGTTAATCAACCGAGGACCACATCACTCTATATAAAAGCATATAAGATATCAACAGATATACAAGCGAGAGTCAAAACAATGAAAAGAATATGCTGTTGTCCTAGCCCTACTAATGACTATGGATCAAATTTAATGTAAATCTGAAATAACTGTATTAGAGTCTGCGCTCACATTGGGCATTTAAAACCCTTTCAAACACTCCAAATTATTAGAGTGTAATTTTTTTCCCTTACTGATCCAATGATTCCCTCTCTGGAATTTATATATATATATATATATATATATATATATATATATATATATATATACTAGCAAAAGTACCCGTTGTTGACTGGGTTCAAAAACAGCCTACAGAAAATGGACTCTGATTTATGAAAGTATGATAGGTTATGAAAAGGAAGGGTTGTAAAGAGATAGCTTCGAATTTGGGGGTATCAAAACCAAATCAAAATGTATGCCCGGTTTGTGTCGGTAGCTCATGTGTATTAGTCTCCACATTGAAAGGGTTTCCTGAATATTTCTGCAGTTTTTATTATTGATTGAGATTTTTATTATTTTCATTATTGTTATCCGTTGTATCTTCTCAGCCATGATTTAAATCTCTGCCATTCTTTTTTCAAATTTTTTCGGTATTGTTCCTAGCGCTTCTACTATTAGTAGTGTTTTCTTTACTTTCTTCATTTTTCAGATCCCTTTGAGCTCTCTGGCCAGTTCTGTGTATTTGCTCCGCTTCTCTATCTCCTTATCTTTACTCTGTAATCTGCTGTAACGGCAAAAGCTATAATCTGGCAGGACTTTTCCTTCTTGTTTACTATTATTACACCCGGTCTTATTGCTTGGATGGGTTTATCCATGTATATATCCATGTCCCATAGGATTTAGTGACTTTCATTTTCCAGTTTGTGCTTGTACTATTTGTCTGAGTGTTCAAGATGCATAATTTCCAATATACTGCCCTCCTCACTTGATCGTGTCTATTCTTATATTCTTTTTTGGTATAGTTTCTTGCATTCATTTATTAAGTAGTTTATTGTTTCGTCTCTTTGGCTGCAGAGTCTGCATTTGCTGTTTTCTTATGTCTTGTCGGCCCTTGCTTTGATGTGATTAGTTCTAATCGTGTTATCTTGTGCGGCTGTTATTAAGGATTCAGTTTCCCTGTTTAGGTTTCCTTTTTATAGCCATTGCTAAGTGTTTTGTTGGTTTGTTCTTTTGTAATCCTTATGAATCGTCCGTGTAGCTGGTTATTTTCTCATTTTTTTCTACTCGTTTTATTAATCGTCCTTTCTTTTTTTTATCTTGTTTGTTTCTTTAGTGTCTCTTTTTGCGGTTATTATTCTTTCGACATTATGTATTTTGCTAATTCTTTTTTTTTGTTCTATTTACGCAGTCTTCAAACAGACCAACCCTCTTCCCCCGTCTTACCTTTTCACATACAGCCGGTCAGTATCGTCTTTATTATTATTATTGGCTCACAAAGAACATTCACGCAGGTCATCAAAGATCTCTCCTTGAAAACAGCCTGTGGTATTCTCTGGAAGCTTTCGATAACATTTGCAAATAAATTTGCATTATCACAACAGTTGCTTGCCATTGATTTTTCGTTCTAAGCGGCCATTGGTCTTCACTGGAATTTGAGTGGCAATAAGCCTCCCCAAGGTCCCAGTTCTATTTGGACTTGTCCAGCGAAGATATACTCAGTGCTCTCTCCTCGGTATTTCTTTCCTTCTTAGTCACTAGGAGTTTTCACACAGGTTAACATAAGAGAGTTTTTGTTTTCAGAACAATCTATGGTATTTCCTGGAATCTGAGTGACAACAAGTCTCCCTAGATTTCCAGTACTCAGCACCTCTTTCGGTAACATTTTGCAAATTAATTTACGTTATCGCAATAGCCGCTCGCTATTGACTTCTCGCTAGCAATGGATATGGGTATTCATTGGAATTTAGGTGGCAATAAGCCTCCCCAAAGTTCTTGTCATCTTGGCACTCAGTAGAGAGGCGGTTAGTGTTTTTTTTAAAGCCTGAATGTTTCCATCCTCTTTGACAATTCTCGACTATTGTGGCGACACCTGGTGATTACACTACAATTTACAAGGGGGGGGGGTTAACTGGCAATTTTGTCGTGTCAGGTTTATTGGTTTTATGCGGTGTTCCTTCATATTTTTTTTGTTTTGTTTTTGTTGCATTTTCTCTATTATCGGTTAGCATTTGTAACTTATGTGGATTCGTTTCCGCGTTCGAGGGGTTTTCTTAAGATTTTAACTTTTTAACTAGCATTACCATCTGTTGAATAGTGTCAGTCTTCTCTTTGATTTAGATTTATCCTAGTCTTTCTTTTCCAAGTTCTTTGGAACTGTTCCTAGTGCTCCTACACTTATTGGTATTGAATTGATTTTCTGCATATTCCATATTCCTTGCAATTCTCTGGAATTCTGCATATTTGTTTAGTTATTTCGTCTCTTTGTTTGCTAGAATGGTAAAATCTACAATTTGGCGGTTTCTTTCTTTATTCTTAACTAGCCTGAGTGCACGGCGTTGCCTAGTTTTTTGAGCAATAAATAAATAAATAAATAAAATCCCGCGAAGGAGGAACAGAACATTAAAAAAATCCTGACGTCTTTGCTGCTGCGTCCATCGCCAAACTGGAAGTGGCGAAGGTTTAAATTAAGGCTAGTCAATCGAAAAGAACGAATGACTTACAAAAACATCGGCGAAAAAAGCGACCCTACCCTGTAGAAAGGTGCCCATGAAATCGCAGAGAATCTTAATGTCCTCATTTTCCACTACCGCTTCTTTGTGATGTTGGAACACACTTGTTGTTGTTGTTTTTATTATTATTATTATTATTATTATTATTGGCGGCTCACAAAGAGCTTTTACACAGGTCATCAAAGATCTCTCCTTGAAAACAGCCTGTTGTGTTCCCTGGAAGTTGAGTGACAACAAGTCTCCCCAGATTTCCAGTACACTCCACCTCTTTCAATAGTGCTTGCAAATAAATTTGCATTATCGCAACAGCTGCTTGCCATTGATTTCTCGTTGGCAGCGGCTATTTGTCTTCACTGAAATTTGAGTGGCCATACGCCTCCCCAAGGTTCCAGTTCTCTTCGCACTTATCCAGCGGAGGTCTGGTCAGTACTCTCTACTCGGCCTTTCTTGCCTTCTAACTCACTAGAAGTTTTGACACAGGTTAACATAAAAGAGTTCTTTTCTTCCTCCTTGACTCTACTTGGCTATTTGGTCTCATTCTTGCTTGGGGGGAGCAGTGATGTGGTAATAGGGGGAAAGGGTGGTGTTATAGAACTTATAGATATGCGGCCTCAATGTTCCTGACTCCATGCAGCGCTTTATGTTTTGCCTCTTCAGTAGTCCGTCTGGCCCGCGCTTGTTGCTGATGTGTGTTAGTCTCAACCCTCAAAAGTTTCACTTAATATTTCAGCTGGTTTCATGATTGTTGTTCGTTGTATTTTTCCAATCATTCCTTTGATTCCAATTTCTCCCATTCTTTTTAAAAAAATTTTCAGGATTGTTTCTAATGCTCCTACTATTATAGGTGTCATTTTGATTTTCTTCATCTTTCATATCCCTTTTAGCTCTCTGGCTAGCTCTGTGTGTTTTCTCTGTTTCTCCTTTTCTTTGATATTCACCCTGTGGTTGGCTGGACTTTTCTTTCTTGTTAATTATTACGACATCCGGTCTTCTTGCTGGGATGTGTTTATCCGTTTGCATGTCCATGCCCCATAGGATTTTTGTTTTCAGGTACTGTTGCCGGCTTATGTTTGTACCACTTGTCTGTGCGTTCAAGATCCAGTTGTTTACATAATTCCCAGTGTACTGCCCTTCCGACTAGGTCGGGTCTGTTCTTGTATTCCTTTTTGCTGCATGCACTTACTATGCAGTTTACCGTTTCGTCTCTTTGTCAACAGAGGCTGCATTGCTGTTTTCTTCTTCTTCTTCTTCTTCATCATCATCATCATCATCATCATCATTATCACCATCATCATCGTTGTTATTATTATTATCATCATCATTATAATAATAATTATTATTTTTAATTATTTTTACAATTATCATTATCATCATCATTATTATTATCATCGTTATTATAATTATTATTGTTATTATAATTATTATTGTCATTACTATTACTGTTATTATTACTTTTATTATTATTATTATTATTATTATTATTATTATTATATTTATCATATTTTTGTATTATTATCATTATTATATTTCTTATTATTGCTTTTTATTATAAGTATTATTATCATTATTACTTTTATTATTATTTTTCTTATGTTAATTTTTATTATTTTTATTGTAATTACTGTGATGTTCATAATTATTATCATTATTAATATTTTAATTATTATTATTATGATTACTTTTATTATTGTTATTATTTTATTATTATTATCATCATTATTATTATTGTATTTTATTATCATTATTATTATTATTAATATTATTATCATCATTATTATTATTGTCATAATTTTTATTATCATTATTATTATCATTATAATTATTTTATTATTATTTTTTATTTTCATCGTTATTTTTAATATTATTATCATTATAATTATTATCATTAGTATTATCATAATTTATTTATTATTATGATAATTATCATTATCATTGTTATTATTTCTATTATTATTATCATTATTATTATCACAATTATTTTTACAATAAGTATTATTATCATTAATATTATTATCATTATTTTAATAATTATTATCATCATTTTTATAATTATTATTATCATTATTTTTACTATGTCATTATTATTATTATAATTATAATTATTAGCAGTATAATTATTCTTATTTTTTTAATATTATTATATTATTCTTATTTTTATCATTATTATTATTATTATTATTATTATTATTATTATTATTATTATTATTGTCATTTCGATTATTATTATCATTATTATCATTATTTTCATATTATCATTAGTGTTTGACCGGTGCAATTCAATTTCATTCGATTTCAAAAAGAGGACTACCACACTGTCACATGCCCATAATGCTACAAGATCAGGATAAGATCAAAACAGTTCAACAAATTGATGCAATTGTGTCAGCAGAGTTATGAAGACCTGAAGATCCAGAGCTTTGTGATTTGGTTAAGTTTTTAATGGCATATGCTTCAACCTCATTGTAATTGATTATGTGATATGTTTCTTACTGCATGTGGTTTTTAACATTTTTAACTACCGTGGAATTTCCACGGGTTCTGCTAGTTATTATTAGTATTATCTATGTGTTAATACGATAGCGTTTGTGTTCTTTTGTGTGTTACGCTTTCCGGCAAATTTCATTGGTTGAGATTTAATTCATCTTTTTGTAATTGTTTCAGAGAGAGATAGAAAGAGAGATACACCGATGTATGCTGTGTACTTCCTTAATTAACTATTACTGCTACTACTACATTTTCATGTGTGTGTGTGTGTGTGTGTGTGTGTGTGTGAGAGAGAGAGAGCGAGAGAGAGCGAGAGAGAGGGAGAGAGAGAGAGAGAGAGAGAGAGAGAGAGAGAGAGAGAGAGAGAGAGAGAGAGATTTAGATTTCTATATCTTAGTCCGATGGCGTGTGTGTCTAAATATTGTTATAACCACCTACTTTTTGTAATAAATACTGATACAAAAATTCTTTATAATTTTTAGCTTCGGTTTCGATTATAGCTGAAGATACTCAGGTTATCTATTTTTGTTTACGGTTTCGATTGGAGTTATATGGATATATTATTTATATATATATATTTTTGCAATCACAACTTTATAATATATAAGAATCACTAGAAAAATTTACTATATAATAATATATACGAAATCAGCACGAATTAAAATATCATATTTAAGCGTAGTTTACGACTGGGCTATGCCGGGTGTCCCTGCTAGCTTAAATGAATACTTTTGCAGTTTTAATAAAAGAGCATTTACGCTGAATGTCATCATCAATATATATGACATATGAAAGAGTCCGCTGTGGAATTTCCACAGGTCCCGTTAATTATTATTATTATTATTATTATTATTATCATCATTATTATTATTATTATTATTATTATTATTTACATCTAAAATTAACTACTACATCTGTTTAGAAAAAAGACTGCCATTTTTGAAGATGACTCTGACGATAGAGTACAAGCGCCGTTGACAATTTGAGTCCGACTTTGGCATTTTATCTCCATGCAATGACTTTACTTGAGTATTCTAATCTGTATTGCAATGAACACGGCGCAAGAGTAAGGGAAACATTTGTCCTAATTGATTTTGGTAAATGTGTGGTTAGAGAGCTCCGGAACTGAACCAGTAACCCCTAATCCTAACGTTCAAATAAGCGACACTTCAGCCTATTATTCAACGAGCATTCGTTAAAGTTTCAGTAATTTTTTTTCCCAACGAATGGAAACCTTCTGTTATTTTAAACCAGCTCAGTAAACCAGCAGAAAAAAATTCGTCGATTACAACAGTGGAGAACATACATAAGGAATGGAAAACTCCTGTTTTTCATGCATAGATTCGGATATTGAAGCCAATTGAGAAGTGCTCGGTGTATATATTTTTTTCTTTTAATACCAAGCCAGCGTAGCACTCGTACATTGTAGATAACAATATTGCCACTTGGGCCTAAGGGGCTGCTATTTGAAACTATGCTAACAGAGACAATATGTAGAAAGTTCAGTAGCGTGGTTTGTTCGCATTACATTTAATTTTCTGCATGAGAAGCAGGAAACAAAGAGAGGATTTCCAAAGTCTAGCAGTTAGAGGGAAGTAACTAATAGAGAAGAAGGTTTTCTCAGCAGTGAAGGGATGGGGTTTGTTCTTAAATGTAAATACATTTGCGTCAAACACTAATACGAACTTGTAGGCAAAGCGAAACCGAAAAATCAAGTCCAGCTTTTGTTAGTTTCTAATTTAGTTTTAATTCAAGTTGAACGACCTCGGATTACTTCGTGAAGCTTTGTCGGTTGGCCACACTTAAGTTCGAAATAGAACACTCATCGCTAAACGTGCATATTGAATTTGAGATCAACCTTTTTAATTTGAACCTTAAGTGGAAGAGGTGATCATATGACGGACAAATTATTTCAAACTCACTGATTACTCTTCTCATCTTGAATATTATTTTCACAACCTTTCGGCCGATAATTTTCTTCTGGTGTATCTTGTCGAACTCGGGAATCTTTTTGTCGAACTCGGGAATCTTTTTGTCGAACTCGGGAATCTTTTATGTCAAACTCGGAAATATGCGCGGAATTTCCAACAGAAAACTTTATTTAATCCACGGGTCGAACAGGACCCGTAGCGTAGCGGATAAAATACTTGGTTAATTTACTTTTAGCTTACACTATTCCGGATGCTGAAGGTCCAATTCTAAGTGCGGGTAACACTCAAAATACAAACGCGAATTACTTAGGACTTCTACCCAGTCATGGCTGACGATACTAAAGCATGATCACCGTGAATTAAATAAAGGGTTCCGTTCGAATATCCTCAAAGATTCCAAAGTTCGACAAAAAGTTTCTCGCGTTTGAGAAAAAGATTCCCGAGCTCGATAATATACACCTGAAGTCGGTCGAAGTCTACATCGATGGGAACATTGCGCAAATAACACCCAAGATGAGAAGAGATTTCTGCAGAATCCAAATAATACGAATAATCAATCCGCATCTAAAAATTTCAGAAATCACCGAAAATATCTGAACTGTTTTAAATGAAATATTAAAAATAAATAAAAACAAACCTGAGTAGTATGTTTCAGATAAGGATAGATAATTGGAATTAATTGAACTACTATATTCATCTCTTTTGATATATTCATAATTCTTCGGCAGGTGCAATATTCAATTCTTTTCAGATCCATCTTTTCGAACTTGGGAATGTTTATGTTGAATTCGAAAACCTATACGGAATTTTGAACCAACATGAATTAAAGAGTTTAGTTCGAAATTATAAAGCGTTTCTCACATTCGAAAGTTGCACCGTCTGAAATGTTGTAGATATAAAAGTCAAGAGGAGAACAGTAGTCCGAATAAAGTATTGTTTTTTTATTTTCTTTTTTAATTTAAGGATAAAAGATGTAGTTGGTTTAAGTTATAAAATGAAACCGGTTCGAGTTAGACCTTAATATCAATACATCAGGCAAATCAATATTTTGTTCTAACTAGCGAGTTGTTCTTTTTTATCCTTGCAGCATGTTTTTTTACACTGAAAAAAAATCTAATCAGCTTTAGTTTATCCCTAAAAATACTTATTTCAGCAAGGAAAATATTTACAATATTTAGACAGTTTTTAAAGCTCAAAATACTAAAACAAATGAACGCGTGTGAGTACAACATTTTTAATGTACTACCGAGCACTGATTGAACGATTCCAATACTTTTTTCCAATTCCGATACAATTACCGATTCCGTACTAAATTGCTGATTTCGATACAATTACCGATCTCGATTCTGACTTTTAAAAAATTCCTTAATATTTAACTTTAAATTTTATATTTTTCCAATTACCGTGTAAAAACAGGTGTTAAATGTGCATATATATTCCCAAACGTATAACACGGTTATGGGGGGGGGGGGTGATCTATAGAATTTTAGCTTAACTGGTAATTTAAAATCAATAAATATTTATTATTTTACCATGAACAGCAGTGGAATATTTTATTTAAGATACTTAAAAAAAAGAGAAGTTTTTTGGCATCGGAAAATAGACAACAAATTTTCGATTCCAATACCGATTCCAATACCCTAAAAAATTCTGATTTTTTCCGATTCCCGATTCCGATTACGATTAATCGTCCAAACACTACTATCGAGTCATATCTAAAGGCCACTCGATTTATAAGTTGTTTCTAAGGGACGCTACGAAAGCATTGCAGATTGATAACGATTGTTGAAACTGGTCAATTTGATTATTAAAGAGGACGGCTTGATAAGCACTTGTTAACATTGCAATTGCAAACAACCATGTTGTATCAAGCTGATAAGCAGCCCCGTGGTTTTGTGTTTCACAGATGAGTAGTAAAAAAATATTTTCTTCTGGAAGGGTGATTTAGCTTCAGTTACGCAAACAAAGAAAAGATCATTATTTACAATGTTTATTTTTGTTTATAGCTATTATTTTTTTTGTTTATAGCTATTATTTTTTTTGTTTATAGCTATTATTTTTTATTTGTTCGTAGCTATTATTTTTGTTTCTTTTGTTTGTATATGTTATTTTTGTTTTGTTTTTTTTGTTTGCAGATATTATTTTTGTTTTTTTTATGTAGCTATTATTTTTTGCTTGTAGATATTTTTGTTTTTTTGTTTGCAGCTATTATTTTTGTTTTTGTGTTTGTAGCTATTTTTTGTTTTAATCAAATAAGGTTTTTGTAGCTACTATTTATGTTTTTTGTTTGTAGCTATTTTTGTTATTTAGTTTGTAGCTATTTTTGTTTTGTTTGTTTGTAGTTATTTATTTTGTTATTTGTAGCTATTATTATTGTTTTTGTTTGTAGCTATTATTTTTGCTTTTATTTGTTGCTATTATTTTTGTGTTTTATTATTTGTAGCTACCATATTTGTTTTGTTTTTAGCTATTATGTTTTTATTTGTAGCTATTATTTCTTTGTTTGTAGCTATTATTATTATTTTTTTGTTGTAGCTATTATTTTTGTGCGTTTTTTGTAGCTATTATTTTTGTTTTTATTGTTTGTAGCTAGTATTTTTTTGTATCTATTACTTTGTTTTTGGTTAGTAGCTATCATTTTTGTTTTCGTTTGTAGCTATTATTGTTGTTTTTTATTGTTTGTAGCTATTTATTTATTTATTTTTGTTTGTAGTTGTTATTTTTGTTTTTTGTTTGTAGCTATTATTCTCATTTTTTGTTTGTTTGTAGATATTATTTTTGCTTTTGTTTGTAGCTATTATTTCATTTTTTGTAGTTATTATTTTCGCTTTTTTTGTGTTTGTAGACATTATTATAGTTTTTTGTTTGTAGCTTTTATCTTTGTTTTTTATTATTTGTAGCTATCATATTTGTTTTATTTGTAGCAATTATTTCTTTGTTTGTAGCTATTTTTTTATTGTAGCTATTATTTTTGTGCGGTTGTTTGTAGCTATTATTTTTGTTTTATTGTTTGTAGCTATTATTTTTGTGTTTTTATTTGTAGCTATTACTTTGGTTTTTGGCTTGTAACTATCATTTTTGTTTTTTGTTTGTAGCTATTATTTTTATGGTTTTATTTGTAGCCATTATTTTTGTTTTTGTTTGTAGCTATTATTGTTGTTTTTATTGTTTATAGCTATTTATTTATTTTTTGTTTGTAGTTGTTATTTTTTTGTAGCTATTATTTTCATTTTTTATTTGTTTGTAGATATTATTTTTGCTTTTGTTTGTAGCTATTATTTCATTGTTTTGTAGTTATTATTTTCGTTTTTTTTTGTTTGTAGCTATTATTTCAGTTTTTTGTTTGTAGCTTTTATCTTTGTTTTTTATTGTTTGTAGCTATTATTTTTGTTTTATTTGTAGCTATTATTTCTTTGTTTGTAGCTATCTTTTGTTGTAGCTATTATTTTTGTGTGTTTGTTTGTCGCTATTATTTTGTTTTTATTGTTTGTAGCTATTATTTTTGTGTTTTTGTTTGTAGCTATTATTTGAGTTTTTTGTTTGTAGCTTTTATCTTTTTTTTTATTGTTTTAGCTATTATTTTAGTTTTTTTGTTTGTAAGTATTATTATTGTTTTTTTAGCTATTATCTTTTTTTTACTTTATGAATCATTTGAAATGAAGCTTCATAATTTTTGCATTCATTATTTTTGTGGACTGCTATCCTCATCTTCATAGTTGTTGCTTCACCACGTATCGACACACTCATCCTCTGGCAATCTTCAGGTGATTAACCGCAACGGAATAAGGATGCTGAGTCTTTTAATTGTATCGCCAGTAATTACTGTTTTCCATAGTTGCTGTTATCTCATCACATTTTGGCCAACTAATCCTCTCTCCTGCTTTGGTAGGATTGAAACAATTATCTTCAGACAATGCTCACCTGGAACCGTAGAAACTCAACGCGTTTATCCATTGCGACGCATTCGAAAAGAATGTTTCTGTTGTGAACACAATTTAATCATGATACTTGACTGTTGCATTTTAAACTTTTAATACAAGCCATAAAAAAAAAAAAAATTATAAAATCATCAGTAAGTTCTCTACAGTGCAATGTAGAATACAATGTATTATGGATCAAGTAACTGCGAGGAGGCATGTGAAGCTATCTCCTCTCCCAGGAGCACCGTGATGGATCCCCAACCAGAGCAGGCAATCAAGCGATTTAATTGAAAAAAATGGGCGATTTAGCCTATTTAGATGACGAAAATATGGGGCGTGAAACATTCGTGGATGATCATTCAATCTCAGGCTACGTTACCATTTCACCCCGTCTCATACCTAGAACCATAAGTTTATGATTCAATGTAAATTACTAGCTTTCTGTCAGAATTTTCCATTTATCTGTCTATATCTATTCATCATTCTCAATATGTCTATAAACGTGTGTGTGCGCATTCTGCGTGTGTATAGGTATGTGTAGAAGCATGTGCGGTAATGTACGGGTGTACTTACATGTATGTTTATATATGCGAGTTTATACGTTGGGGTGCGTGGATGTCCACGTCAACATTTTATGAAACACTTGGTTTTTGGATATAGGCCACACAAGTTGCTGACCATTCTAAATCCAAAATATTGTGATGGCCGTATTGAGATACACGTTAACCCCATTGGCTATACCCGTTCTTCTCCTGCTGTCAGCCTTGTACTCGTGTTTCTATGTTTCTATCATTCACACTGAAGAAGACCGAATGATCGGTCGAAAATTTTGTGCTCTTGAAAAAAAAAAACCGTTTCCTATTTTTTTCGAAATACTTTTTGTATTCATACACGTCAACAAATAGGAAATAAATAAGAAAAGATATAAAACATTTATATATTTTTCGTATTGATTTTCTCTCTCTCTCTCTCTCTCTCTCTCTCTCTCTCTCTCTCTCTCTATATATATATATATATATATATATATATATATATATATATATATATATATATAGTAGAACCCCAGGATACAGCATTAATCCGTCCCGGGGTTGGGATTGTAAGGTGAAATCGCGATATGGCGGAACCTAAGCAAACATTTATACAGTACATATTTAAAATTTCTAGCAAAATACTGTACAGTATTTAATACACATTTATATAATCAAATTACATTATAGATAACAACGTAAGGCGGGGCAAATATCGAAGCCAGAACCCGGAAAAACATTGTATTCAACATCGCAACCTGAATAACGTATCCCGGGGCGATCATATCCCGGGGTTCTCAAATATATATATATATATATATATATATATATATATATATATATATATATATATATATATATATATATATATCACGTCAAGTTATTTTTTCTGACCTGTAAAACCCCTTGATATCCTCCTTTTTAATCTATTACAGGCTTATGTATGAGATCTTGCTGAAGTTTAAATCTGGTAATGTTGACCACCCCAATATTTAATGAACTTTGTGTCACATCTTGTTTTTGTGACGTGCTAGACACTAATGCATTCAGTGGCCGACCAGATCCTTTGATATTTCTCAGCTCCTCTTTTTAACCGTCCGACGAATGTGCGTATGAGATCTTCCAGAATTTTGATTCTGATAAAACAGACCCCGTCTTAATAAAATAATACACATAAAAAGAAAAAAAAAACTATCTCGTGTTAAGCGAATCTGATGTCAACCAAAGTTTTTATCGACGAAACGATATCGGGAGGGACGTTAATGGCGTAGCGTCTGCGTGTATTTATCAGTAGCACTTTGACCTGATAAGCAACAGGTTAGTCGTATTCTTTTTTTAAATCTAAGATGTCGGTTGGACGAGGGCGAACAAATTGTATGTTTGTTTAGATGGAAAGACACAATCTCTCAATGGGCATGAAAACTAATATAAGATAATCATTGTTGATCATAAACGGCTTAACGACGCAAATAACCCAAAGTAGTACGCCATTTTCCTTTTTTTTTTTCAGGGGAGGAGGGGCGGCAATAAATCATTAATATTTAGTGTTTTCTTTAAAGGAACTGTTTCGTATGTTTTGTAGTTTCTGCCTAAAAATAGATTGTTTTCGCTTACATTTATTGCCATTGTGATGTCTGCTTTTGCCGTTAATTTTCATTAAGTTTATTTTCTTCTTCAATGTTTTTAAGCATTTTTTTAAAAACGTCTGTTAGACGATCTATGTTGATGAGCGTCTGAAGTTTTTTTTTTCGTTTTCTTTTGTGGGTTGTTTATGTTTGTGTCTGATAATTAAGATAGCAAGCGTCGTCTTTTTTATTATGGGGGAAATGTCGTTAAACTAGGCGAAAACATCGAATAAGCGAATCTTGTTTTTATGGTTTATATTGAATTCCAATGTAAATTGAAACGCATGGCGTTTTTTTCAAAAGCTTCTGAGCGTTTTATTTTACCTACTTTATTTCTTTTTTATATTAACATAAGGCAGTATTGCAAGCACGTCGTATGTTTCCCTTAGGTTTTGTTTTGTATTAGACATACCCGTGAACCGTTGGGGCATAACTATTACAGCTATTTGTTCGACTTCGATTTTATTCGAACATTTATAAACTGTTGAATATTATTTAATAAAACCCTTCTTGTTCGAGAGTGGGAGTGAAAGCGTGTTGGATGATTGACGAATCGGGGGTCAAGATTCGACCTCAGCGGACAAGCGGAAGTTAAGTGCTGGGCGTTATTCTGAGAAAGTGAATTCTAACTTTTTCCTGCCAACACCTCAAATGATCATGAAATTGCGTTGCTCGCCCCAAAAATGTTCAATAGGCATGCATTAGCGGGAAAGTGTAAGAACGTAACTGACAATCCAAACCGTTTCTCTCTCGCTTCCTCCCTCTCTTTCTTTCTTTCTTTCTTTCTTTCTCTCTCTCTCTCTCTCTCTTTGAATGCATTGAGGAACTCTCTTAATGTTTCTCTGCCCGATTCTCTATAACTTTCTAACCCTAACCTGGTATTCTGATCTCAAGCTAATAAATCCTCCATTTCTTAAGAAGCCTCGTGTGTCTAGGATGCCGACTAGTACCAACCGAAGTGTATATAATGTGATCATACACACCGAGTATATAAAACTCTTTTTTCAGACATTTGTCTTCCATCACTAAAAATAATAGGTTGTATTATTTGTATATAATTATTACCCACTAGGAGTTTCAGACAGACCATAATAAAATAATTCTCTTTTGTGGTGTTTCCTGTAATCTGAATGACAACAAGTCTCCCTAGATTTCCAGTACTCATTCAATAACCTTTGCAAATTAGTTTGCATTATCATAATTACCGTTTAATTTCTCGTTGGTAGCGACCTCTGGTCTTCACTTGGATTTCAGTATCAATAAGCCTCCTCAAGGTACCAGTCCTTTTTGTATTCATCCAGTGGAGGTCTGGTTAGTGCTTTCTCTCCTCGGTCTTTTCATCCTTCTTGAACCATCTCACTTATTTGGCATGGACTCAGTTTATGATGATACTAAAAATGGCGAGGGTGGGGGACATAAGGTAGGAGCAGCAAGATTAACTTACAATTATACAGTTTCAGTTTTCATGATTCCATGCCGTGTTTCTTTATTTTTTACCTTTGTAGCAGTTTCCATATATCCAGGTTGCGCCTGTGGGTCATGTGTATTAGTATCCGCATTCAAAAGTTTCCCTTAATATTTCAGCTGTTTTCATTATTGTCATCCGTTGTATATACTCAGCTGTCCTCCTGATTCCAATCTCACCCATTGTTTTTTTCGAAGTTTTTCGATATTGTTCCTAGTGCTCCTACTATTATTGGCTTTATCTTTATTTCTTCATCTTCCATTTGCCTTTCAGCTATCGGCTCAGTTCTGTGCATTTGGTTCGCTTCTCTGTCTCCTTGTGTGGACTGCAGGAACGGCAAAATTTGCAATTTAACAGAACTTTTCCTTCTTGTTAACTATTATGTAATCCGATATTATTGCTTGGATGGGTTTATTCGTTTGGATACCGATGTCCCATAGAAATTTGTGACTTTCATTTTCAAGTACTTCTACCGGTTTGTGCTTGTATCATTTGTCTTGATGTTCAACATGTCGTTATCTGCATACTCTCCAGTGTACTGTCATTTGATCGTGTCTATTTTTTGGGGGGTAGTTTACTGCATTCGCTTATTATGTGGTTTGTTGTCTCGTGTCTTTTTCCAAAGAGTATATATTTGCTGTTTTCTTGTGTTTTGTCGATCCTTGCTTTGATGGTGTTTGTTTTAATTGTGTTATCTTGTGTGACTGTTATTAGGGATTCAGTTTCTCTGTGCAGTTTTCCTTTTTATAGCCATGTCCAAGTGTTTTCGTTAGTCTCATTTTTGTCACCTTTATGAACCGTCTTTCTTTTCTCGTCTTACCCCTGTTGTCTCTTGTATCTTTGTTCGTTTTACATTGTCACCATGCTGCAGTAAATACCCTTTTGGTGTTCTGCATTATTTATTTTTTAAATTCATTTTTGTCTCAGTTACACAGTCTTCTTTACAAACCAATCCTCTTCCTTCGTCTTTCCCTCTTACATAGAGTCGGTCATCATCATCCTTCGGGTGTAGTGCATTATGCATCGTCATGAGTTTCCTGGTCTTCTGGTCGAGATTACTCGGTTCTTCTCTGGTCCAATAAACAGTGCAGAATATCTTACTAGTGACAAAGCCCATGTGTTTATACCTTGAATTAAGTTTCTACTATATACTTTAGTTTCTAGGAGTTTCTGTTTGTTCTTCTGAAGTATTCCTTTCCAATTTTCTCTTTTATTTCTGTTTCTTTGATAGTGTCTGCTCCTAAAACACCAAAATCTGTTTAGCTATCATGTTAACTTAGTGCCCTCATCTTAAGTTGTGTAGTTTCCATGTTTTCCGTTGCTTCAAGTTTTCCCCTTCTTGTGATCACCAATGCACACTTTTCCATGCCAAATTACATTCAGATATCCTGGCTGAAGATTCTAATTGTGTTTATTAGAGTATCTAGCTATTTCTTAGCTTTTGCTAACAGTTTTAGGTCATCCACGTACATTAGGTGGTTCATTCTTTCATCTGTATTAGTAATACAAGTGGAATTTTCTTCGTAAAGTGTTAAGGAGCATCATGGCTATGATGAACAGTAGTGGTTATAGGGAATCACCTTGGAAGATACCTCTTTGTATTTTAATCTCAGTTATGTATAGTCCATCAGCTGTCTGTTCAAGTCATCCTGTTCACATTGCATTTTCTATCTTTTTTTCTACTATTTACCTTTTTCATGGTCCTCTCATTTATGTATAATAGGTCATGTGTTCTTCTTTGTTTTGGTATCCTTTTTTTTCGGAGAGTAGTTCGCGATCATGAAGAGAATGATTTATTTGTTGTTCTAGCCGTGCTTTTAGTACTTTCCACATTATAGGTAAACATATTATGGGTACGAGGGGCGTGCAATGAGTAATGCCCCTGACCCACTTCCAGTTGTCTGATTTAGCTGAAATTTTGCAAGTGCAATGATTTATATCTCTACGGGTTACGTGGCAAATTACAGCTCTAAACTAATTGTGGTTTCTGTTTTACAGGTGTTCGAACTGAGTCAGGTCTGAAATGGAGCTTATTGAATGTCGAGCAGTGATCCGGTTTTTGTATTTGAAAGGACGCACACCACAGGAGACTTTTGATGAAATGAAAGAAACTTATGGTGATAATACCCCATCATATGACCTTGTAAAACGCTGGCATTGTGAATTCAAACATGGCTGGAAGTCTGTAGAAACAGCTCCCAGGCCTGGTCGCCCCCCTTTTGCCATTGATGAGGCATCTGTCCGTCAAGTTGAGGCATCCATTTTTGGAAAATCGGCGCATTACTATTCGCCAAATAGCCCAAGATATCAAGATTATTACAAGGTTTGTGGAAACTATCATTCATGACCATTTGCATATGCATAAGGTGTCTGCCAGATGGATTTCCAGGTTTCTCACACCATTCCAGAAGTGAGAACGCGTCGAGTGCTCGAGAATGAATTTGGAGATGTGCCAAGAAGATGAGTCAAAGTTTTTCAAAAGACTGATTACACAGAATGCAACCTGAGTCCATCACTATGATCTAGAGACCAAAGCCCAGCCAATGCAGTGGAAGCACTTGGACTTACCACCTCCAAAGAAAACAAGAGTGCAGCCCTCCGCTGGCAAGGTCATGCTCACAGTCTTTTGGGACCAGGACGGAGTAATGATGACAGATTTTCTGGCAAAGGATACCACAATTACAGGAGCCTATTATGCTTGACTTTTGAGGAAATTAAGGGAAGCTATCAAAATCAAGAGGCGGGGCAAGATCAGCAAAGGTACCCTCCTCCTGCAGGACAACGCTCCGGTTCACAACTCGCATGTCGCCAGATCAGAAGCACTGGCGTGTGATTATGAAATCCTCCCCCATTCTCCCTACCCTCCTGACCTTGCACCCTCTGACTTTCATCTCTTCCCAGCCATGAAGTTGTTTTTGAAAGGAAAGCGTTTCCCAGATGATGTAGCCTTGATTTCTGAAGTCACGTCGTGGTTGGAGGACCAACCTGGGGTGTTCTACAAAAACGGTCTCCAGGGCTGCATCAAACGATGGGAGAGATGCATAACTCTGGGTGGTTCCTATGTTGAGAAAGACTAATAACTGCCAAGTTTCGTTGCTCTACTGTTATGAGAAGTGGGTCAGGGGCATTACTTATTACACGCCCCTCGTATGTAGTTGTTGAGGATGCTTCCTTATTCTGCGTCTTTTTTCACTAGTGTGGCTCTACCTTTGGCCATCCGTCCGAGCACTTCTGATTCGTGGATACATCTTTTCAGGTTCTGAATTAGACCTTTCATGTAGCGTTGTGATTTATTTTAACCAGTGTGCGTGTATTCCTCCGTGACCTGGTGCTCTTTAGTTTGTCATTTTCCGTAAGGTTGTCTTTCATTAACGCAAAAAGAAACAAAAACATAAAAAAAACTATTACCTTAGGAATGGGGGCACCGTAATAAACATCCAATCTTGCGCTTTCAGTTTCCTTGGTTCTATGTGGTCTCTTCCTATTTTTTTTGTTTACTTCTGTCACAGTTTCCATGTGGCTGGTTAGTGTTTGTACTTTATTATTATTATAGGCTTTCTCTTCTAGATAATTGATGATGATGATGATGATGATGATGATGATGCTTCAGTTCAGTATCAAGAGACAATGGATACCTCCTGTAAGGGCAGCTGCACGTGTAATTGTGAGGCAAGGGTTGCGCAATCTCAATCACACCTCCCCTGAATCGGCACTGCTTGAGTCCAGTTGTAAGGAGAACGGTTAGACGACTGGAAAAAGTGCCAATATATGTGGAGAGCACATACATCACCTGGAATTCCTAAATGGTCACCCACTTTATTACTGACCAGGCTCAATGTTGCTTAGCTTCGATGATCTAACGGGAATCAGTGTGTCAACGTTTATTATGCCGCATAATGTAATAATCAGTGCCAGATAATTATCACTGATAATAATTGGTGATATTCTCTGGAATCTAAATGCCAACCAGTCTAAGATTTCCAGTATTGTTCACCTCTTTTGACAACGTTTGCAGATCGCAAATGCTATCGCAACAGCCGCTTGCCATTGATTTCTTGCTGTCAGCGTCCATTGGTCGTCACTGTAATGTGGCTGGCAATAAGCCTCTCCAAGGTTCCAATCCTCATTGCACTCTTATAGTGGAGATCTGGTCCGTGCTTTCTCCCCTCAGTCTTTCCATTCTCCTCGACCTTGAGAAATTTCGCTTTCATTCTGAGTTTCAGTTTCATTCGGATCATATTGTGTTCTGTTTCTATAATTACTGTTCTATTTTTATTTCGACATATCTGTAGTTTCTGACTTTTTTAGATGAGGATTGGTTGTTCGTATTATTTGGATTCGTCGGACTAATGTTCTCATCTTGAGTATCGTTTCGGTCGATGTAACCTCCGACCTTCTTCAAGTGCATCTTGTCGAACTCTGAAATGTTTCTGTCGAACTTTGGAATGTCGAACTCGGGAATTTGGACGGAATTTCGAATGGAACTCTTTACTTAATTCACGGCGGTAGTATGCTCTCGTTTCGTCAGTCTTACTTCTATGTAATTAGCGATTGTATTTTTCGACTGCCCACACTGAGAATTGAAATATTTGGGACTTCTATCCAGTTATGGCTGACAGAACGAGAGCATACTACCTTCGTGAAGTAAATAAAGGGTTTCGTTCGAAATTCCGTCCAACTTCCTGAGTTCGACAGAAATATTCCTGAGTTTGACAAGATATACCTGAAGAAAGTCGGAGGTTACATCGATCGAAACGTTGTAAAAATAACACTCAAGATGAGATCAGTAGTTTGATAAATGAAAATAATACGACTATCTATAGTGTTTTAGTTTCCACTCTCAGGGATGTTGTCGTTATCTAAATATTAATGGAATAGCGTGTGTATTATTTATTTTGTGTGTCAAGCTTACATCCGAGTGACTATTCTTTAATTGTTATGGACTTCCATTTCTTGTATTAAATGATTTTACCAAGAATTCTTCATAAATTTTAGTTTCGGTTTCGATTATAGCTGATGGCACTTAAGTGATAAATTTGTCATAAGTAATTTTACTAATAATACTTCATGTTTTGGTTTCGCTTTCGATTATAGCTGATGACACTTAAGTCATCAATTTTTTATACATAATTTTACCAAGAATTCTTCAAAAGTTTTGGCTTAGGTTTCGATTCAGCTAGTGCACTCAAGCCATATGGATATATGTTTTTTATTTTTGAAATCGAAACTTTATAATATATAAAAATCGATAGGGCATTAACTCTATAATAATATATACGAAATCTGCAAGAATTAAAATATCATATTTAAGCGTACTTTACGACCAGAATACGTCGGGGGTCCCTGTTAACTTAGATAAATTCTTTTACAGTTTTAACAAAAGGGCTACAATAATATCAGGGCGGCTCCATTTACACTGAACATCCACAGAGTGCCAAAATCAATATATTACATATGAATGAGACCGCGTTGGAATTTCCACAGGTCCTGCTAGTTATTATTATTATTATTATTATTATTATTATTATTGGCTCAAAAGGAGCTTTCACATAGGTCATCAAATATCTCCCATTGAAATCCTGTGATGTTCCCGTGAAGCTGAGTGACAACAAGTCTCCCCAGATTTCCAGCACTCTCCACCTCCTTCGATGGCATTTGCAAATAGATTTGTGTTATCGCAACAGCCTCTCACCATTGATTTCTCGCTGGCAGTGGCCATTGGTCTCCACTGGAATGTGAGTTGCAATAAGCCTTCCCAAGGTTACAGTTCTCTTCGCGCTTGTCCAGCGGAGGTCTGGTCAGCGCTCTCTCCTCAGTCTTTCCATCCTCTTTTACCCTTCTATGCTATTTGGTATCACACTTTTTTGAATGGAGAGGGGAAGCGATGATAGGGCAATGGGAGGGGATGTGTGAGGAGATGGAGAACTTGTAGATATGCAGCTTCAGTGTTCTTGCTTGCCTGTAAGGTTTCTTCATGTTTTGGCTCACGCATGTGGCTCATATGTATTAAGGGGTTTCCTTAATATTTCAGCTGTTTTCATTATGGTTATTCGATGTATCTTTGCAGCCATTCCTCTGCTTCCAATTTCTCTCATTCTTTTTTCAAAGTTTCTCGGGATTGTTCCTAGTGCTCCTACTATTATAGGTACTATCTTGATTTCCTTCATCATCCAAGTCACTTTCAGCTCTATGGCTAGCGCTGTGTATTTGCGCCGTTTCTACTTTTCTCTGATATTCACCATGTGGTCAGCTGGGACAGCAAAATTTACGATTTCACAAGTCTTTTCTTTCTTGTGAATTATTACATCCGGTCTTCTTTTATGTCCGTGTCTGTTTGTATGTCCATGTCCCATAGGATTTCTTCTTCTTCTTCTTCTTCTTCTTCTTCTTCTTCTTCTTCTTCTTCATCATCATCATCATCATCATCATCATCATCATCATCATTTATATAATAAAGTAATTCCATTACGTTATCACCCTACGTCCCTTTTTCAAAAGATAGGATTACCCGGGCATCAATGATTCAGTGAAAAAAAAAAAAAAAAGTATAATATACATTTTTTTTCACTTTTTTTTTTTTCAAATGTTATCTAATGTCGAACAAGAAACTCAAACTAAAATGCACATTCTTGGCCTTAGAGTATTCATAACTGATACGATAATATCGTGAGCTGTGCATTCTCGTCAGACGTTCAAAGAATCGAAAAGAATTCATTATTTTAAACAATAAATACAACCGTGGAATTTCCACGGGTCCCGCCTGTAGTAGCAATAATACAATAATAATTGTTGTTGTTGTGTGCTTTATTGTTGTTTTTTTAAGGACCGTAGCAACCTTATGCAATATATTATACGTTATACGAAAATTGTTTGATAATAACTCCCTTTTTTACCGACTGTACCAACATGCAAAACTTTAAATGTAACGAGAACAAGGTCTTGCTGCATCACTCATCACTTAAGATGCCTCCTTCCTATAAATCTGGTCCCTAATCACAGTTGTCAGTTAGATCTTAGCGACCTTGTTTTGGGATCGATAAAAGAATAGAAAAAAATATTAAACTATCATATTAAAAAAAAAAAAAACGAAAAATAATTTAAAAAACTTTATTTCACCTCTGAACACTTTTAAATATGAGTTCCAAATTTCACCTACGTTTGTTTTGAAGAGATGTCAAACGCCATTGGTCATCACAGGTGTTACGTACGTACCTGTATTATTCAGTTTTTACTTAACCTGCTAAAATTTCTATTTGCGCACGTAAGGACACGATTCTCCATCATACTCCAATATCGCCTTACTCATCGAAACAAAATAAAACAAAAAACGAAATAAAAAACAAAACAAACAAACAAACAAGCAAACAAGCAAAAAAAAAAGCCGATACAACCCACTTCCGGTTTATTTGTTTGTCTTTTTTTTCTTAATTCCTATTCATTTTCTATTAATCAACAGCGATGCTAGTTTAATTACCGTCTTTTACAAAAAGGTTTCCGCCCCAAAGCTGCTGTGTAAGTCTATCTTCTTTTAATATGTTTATTTATACCTGCGGAGTTCGGCGACGTTAAGACTTGTCAGTACTAAAATTGGTACTCATTTCGGAATGCCAGAGAGTACTCTGCTTATCTCGGTATTGTTTGTAGTCGTCGTGGATATCGCCTTCCTACGGGAATCAAGCTGCACCGATTCAGAAGAAGGTTGGTTGGAGATTCACGATCACCTTCTCGCACAGACATCCTTACAGAAGACATCCATTGTCTCTCAAAACTAAACGCCAGTACAAGATTTTGATTCGAGTATACTTGAATGTTAAAATAAATGTTAAAAAATAACGTTTATCCCAACGAACACAACATCCAATCACTGTGTATGTCGGATCATCTTTGACACCATAACAGTCTTCCAAATCAAGAGACACATTATGAATCAATAATAAATGGGTATCCGTAAATGAAAGCGCGCATAACACTCGTGAATATTGATAACCGATTGCCTCAACAAATAACACTCTACCAGAGAGCTCATCGTTCAAAGACACCATTCGCACTTGCATGAATTATTGTCGCCATATCTGGGCTTGCGCATTTATCGCTAGTCTCTTTAAGAGTCTATAATCTAATATACCCCACACTATCTGCCAAACACGTCCCTCCTTCCCATCGTCGCTATGTTGCACCTCTGGCTTCTTTTACAATGGAATGTGTTCTATTGAACGCATATCACTTATGCCCTCTCATTGTACTGAAAAGGTCCCTTGAAAAGCCTTCTACTTTAATAGTTTCTTCCTTCGGACTGATAAACTTTGGAAGTCCTTCCTTATTTCCTGCTTCCGTGACTGTATTAACATGCATAGGTATATATATATATATATATATATATATATATATATATATATATATATATATATATATATATATATATATACGAGCAAACAATTAATAAAACATGTTAAAAACACTTTGAAATGAGTTAAAAACATATTTAATCTGAAAAGAAAAGACTAGATAAGTGGATAGTCCTTAATCCGCGGAGTTTCGAAGAAATACTTTTCTTCTCATCAGAGGGTAGGAATTAGCAAAATGCTGGATACGATTTTGCATTCAAAAGTATTTGATGAAACTGCAAGTAAGTCAAAGATCTTACTTGATAACAAAAAAGTGAAGCAGAGGGAATATGGTGAAGAAAAAGGTGATTACACATGAATGGATAGTCGGGTGGAAGATAATCCAGTGACGGTAAAATCCAAATGTATAACTTCAAGAAAGTTAATTGAATTTCCATTTGCACAAGTAAAATCATAGGAAATTCCGTAATTGGAAGAAGATGGTCCATAATAATCCATATGCAGAAATCCATGGAATAATTCACAAAAATGTGTACAAGGAAAAAAGGAAAATATTCCAATAATATTAATAAAAGAAAAATAAGATATGCTTTTAACTCTACTTCCGAGACATAAATATAAATAAGAAAGATCAGGAAAGAAAAAGAGGAGAAAGAAAAAAAGAGGAGAGAGACAAAAAAATGATGAAAATAGAGAAACAAATGTCAAAATGACCCAGACAGGAAATGTTAAAGGCGCGAAAAAATATATAGGCATAATAAATAAATAGAAAATAAATAATAAATAAACAATACATAAATAAATAAATAAATAAAAAATAATAAAATAATAAAATATAAAATAAAAAATAAAAATTATTTAAGGGGAGAGGATGGCCGGTATCTGTCAATTCAGGAAAAAGCAAGAAAAAAAAGTAAGTAAATGCATATAGTAAAATATAAGTAAATATACATAAAGATATGAAAGTGTGGGTAGATTGATATATTAGATAGATAGGAAAGTTTAAAGAATAAAGCAGAAAATGCAGATGAAAAACCGGCCATGCAAAGAAGGGATAAAGAATTAAAATAAAGGATTATTAAATTATAAAGTATTAAGAAGTATGTAGAAAACCGATAAAGTTAAAGAAAATTTTTTTTTATATCTATATAAAAGATAAAAGTAGTAACTATGTAGTTTCAAAATTGCCATAATTAAATTTGGACTTATGTTTACAGAAAGAGATCAGTTCATTTTTAGAATTTATTATGTTGTTACTATATATATATTGTTACTATATATATATATATATTGTTACTATATATATATTGTTACTCTCTCTCTCTCTCTCTCTCTCTCTATATATATATATATATATATATATATATATATATATATATATTGCTGTTGAACCTGGTCAATACTTGATAGGTGACCATTTGAAACTCCCAGATGCTGTATATGTGCTCTCCGTTTATCTCGGTATTGTTTCCTGTCGGTCTGGACTCTTCCATGCCACTAGACTCAAACAGTACCGATTCAGGAGAGGTGTGGTAAGTGATTGCTCAACCATTGCCTCACAATTACACGCGTAGCCTCCCCTACGAGGTTATCATTTGTCTTTAAAAATTGAACAGCGGCATCGATATATATCTATATAGTAAAGTAGTTAAGTATATTTTTTATATCTATATAGGTAAGTAGTTAAGTATATTTTTATATCTATATAGTTAAGTAGTTAAGAATATTTTTATATCTATATAGTTAAGTAGTTAAGTATAATTTTGTATATCTATATAGTTAAGTAGTTAAGTATAATTTTTTATATCCATACAGTTAAGTAGTTAAGTATATTTTTTATATCTATATAGTTAAGTAGTTAAGTATAATTTTTTAATATCTATATAGTAAGTAGTTAACTATATAGACATAAAATATGCTTAAGTAGTTAAGTATAATTTTTGTTTAACATTGAATAAATCTTAATTCTTCTTATAACTAGATTTAAAAATACCCAAATCACATAATAGTATGTTCTTTTAATTAATTAAATGAATATTAAAATGATATTTTATTCTTATTTTATTTTTAATTACTAAAGTATTATTAATATTATTATAACATAATATTATATCTGCAACTTACCCCCCCCCCCCAATTTAACATTTCTATATTCAAAATAAATTTAAACTCAAACTTAATATGTTTAAGTACTGTAATTATAATAACGTTTAGAATATTTCTAAGATAAAATATTACGTTAACGGATTATATAACGAATTTATAAATTTCAACTGAATAAATTGATAGTTTTAGAATTAAGAAATACAAAGAACTATAAGTTATGTACTAATTTATTTAATTATAATAGTACCTATTTACAATGCCTCCACACGGGACAGAGTTAGACACCAGGATCGTTTTTTAAAGTGGAGAAAAGGTACAAAAATAAAAATTGTCTCAGTCGTGAAAGACTGCTCCTCCACGGAAAGAGAACTAGAAATGGAAGTGCAGCATCTGAAGAAAGGCCAAGTAATCTCGCGATATTATTATAATAGTAACAAGAAATTAATTATGGATAGATTTACATTCAGATTAATAAATAATTTAATACAACCGGAAATTGAAACTAGGGTTTTCTTTTTTTTGGGGGGGGGGTCTATGTTAATATGTGTAAACATGTGTAATAGATTTTAATCATTGATGGCGTTTGGGTAAATATGGATATATAAATTATAAATTTACTAATTTATAATAGAACATTTCTGGCAGAAAATACCTAAATTAATAGAATTTGCTATTACGTATATGCGGGTTTAGCGATTTTATTTCTATTATTTAAAATGAAATAATGAAAGAAAACTATAAGGTATTTGCAGCTTCTCTTCCAATTTTCGAATTTTTTAATCATGTCCAAACGCATTTTATTTCCGTTTGGTGGATTGATTGTGGCTATTTCTCCTGATGAGTTAATGGTAAAATAGATTCACTGATAGATATAATAATAAAGTGAATGATTTTGCGCTACGAAACAGATACTGACAAGAATTGTAAATGTCAACTGAATTAAAAGGATAAATTATAAGATGGTCAACATCATGAAATTTGGAATACAGACTTTTCTCATATATTCATTATATGCTCTGTAATTACATTGAGCTTTTTAAATAAATATTGATATAACTACTACATTTACTCACATAAAATTAATATACGAAAGTATAAATTTATGTGTAAACTTTAAGTATTTATTCAAAAGTGCTCAATACGTAGGTAGAGCTAGTTAGTAAGTTATAAAATATATATGCATGTTCATTGGCTGATAGGAAGGGCGCGGTGGATACTAGAAAGCTGATTGGCTAACTAAAATCTCAATAGAACGTGCGTATATAAAAACGACAGACAACCAAAAAAGTTCGCGCATAATCATGAAGAGTCCTAGAGCAAATGAAACACGGAATATTCAGTGTAGCTTAATCGCCATATATATTTTATAACTTACTAAAGATTGATATATATATATATATATATATATATATATATATATATATATAAAGGAAATATAAGTGAATAAAGAATATTTCCATATATATATATATATATATATATATTTAAATTCGCATTCCTGTCTGTTTGTTTGCTGGCTCACAATTTGATTAATATATACAAAACGTGTCTTACTTTAATCTTTCATTTATTTCTATATATAGTATGATAAATTCAAAAATATACAATTAAGAGATCACCTTATTTGCATATGACATTAAGAAAAATCGATTTTACTAAATAGTGGCATCTTAGTTAATGTTTTAGCGAGAGAATTATTTTAAGTATTCTATTTAAAATTGTTATTTAATAAATTTTAAACAACAATTATATTGATAATATATTGCATTTAATTTATTTTGGAATTAATATTTCCAACAGCGACCTTTTTTAAAACTTTTTTTTAGAGTTAGTTGCCCCTAGATTCTATGCATGAAAAAAACAAACGTTCACCAAATATCATTTGGTGATTTCATTAAGTTTCTAGCTGGAAAAACAATTCCGTGTAGATAGAAAAAGGTTTGGCTTTTATTGTTTTTTAAATATTCAATCAACAACAGCAAATACGAAAAAAAAAACTGAAAAGATTTCATTTGTTTGTTTTATTTTATTGCTTAAACGGCAATACAGGAATCGATACCATGTAATACAGAATCGTTTAATGCCTAAAAAAATTAAGATCTACTGCCCCTCCACTAAATTCCACAGTTTGCACTTTTTTCTTTTTTTGTGTTAATTTCATCAATTACAAACTTAATTTTCTAATTAAAAAGGTAACTTTATACGACGTGACCTAGCGGAATTTAACCCCTAAAAAATGGAGATCTACTTTTTTTTACACATTATGAGAGAAGAAATTTTGAAAACAAATAATAATAACATGTTAGAGTGGGGGATCACTTTTTTATATAAATTTAAGGTAAAATGAGCACCCAATGTTTGGCCACCAAACATTCAACGATTTTTTCAAGTTTGGCGATTGAGGGGGGGGGGAGGGCAAAATCTGACAAAAAATCTGACATTTGTTTTTTTTCAGGTGGGGGAAGCGCGAATTACATTGAAACATAAAATAACGATAAATTTAATTATTTTTTATGAGGCCATTCTCTACTTTCACCTGACAATTTAATAAACAAAACAAACCCCAACATATGACAAATTAATTTTTTTTTGGGGGGGGGGGAGTTACATTAGAAACATAAAACGACAAATAAAAAGCAAATCGAAAAGCCTCCCCCCCCAAAAAAAGCAAATCGAAAATTTCCTTTATTTACATAAAAAAGCCAGTAAAAAAAGCTCCCTTACAAAAAAATGAAGGTAAATGTGTACTTTAGCGGCGTAAATTATTTGACAGACAAAAAAAAAATGATAAAAACTATTTATTTTTATATAAAACATTATTAGACTCAAAGGCTGAAATAAAACAAAAAAATTCATTTTTATGCTTTTTTATCATTTTTATCATTTTATCATTAGACAAAATGTGCACGCCTTAAACGTTTAAAATTTGGTCTTTTTTTTTAGGTTTGATAGATTGGCTTTCGTAAGGTCAAATCTGGCCTTTTTAACGCTCTTTCATTACAAAAAAATATGGCAGCCAAAAACATAGTTCATAAAAGAGCTTAAAATTGCCAATCTGCCAAACCTTAGAAAGGCCAAATTTTAAAAGCAATATAGCGGCCTTGAATAATAAATATAAATGATAAAAAATAATAAAAATGATTTTTTTCAGGTTTTATTTCAGCCTTTGAATCTGACAATGTGTTTTATATAGAATAAATAGTTTTTATCTATTTTTTCTGTCTGGCAAATAATTTACGCCGCTAAACAACACATCTACCAAAATAAACGCACGTATTAATGTTTATAAACGTTATTTTTTTAGGTTCACAAAATTGTGAGTTTTCATAGGACAGTGATCCCTTCTGCCGAAATATCTGGTGGAGAGGGTATCAAATACTTCTTTTGGGGAGCGATTACGTTTACATGTTTTTATCCGTTCTTTTATTTTTGAAATTGTTGTGGGGATATCCACGTTATCCATGATGAAAATGATTAGTATCGCAGGCGTGTTTCAAACTGAACTTCATGTCAACCCAGGCAACGTATATATATATATATATATATATATATATATATATATATATATATATATATATATATATATATATATATATATATATATATATATATGTGCGTCCTTATTCGTGTACCGTCTGGTGGTATAAAGTATTCTAATGAATGCGTGTATACAAAGTGTATATTCGTTTGTATATATGGGTCACAGTCTTCTATATGATGTGTGTATATACGTGTGTTCGTCTAATCTAGTTTTTCTATTGTTCGTTGAATTGATGCGTGTATAACACTTATGACGGTATTCGTATATAAACAGATACTGTTTCATGGCGGACAAAACGGGGACAAATAACAATTTTCTGGAGTTTTAACGTCGGACCAATCGGAGAAACATATCTTGTTCATCTTCGTCTTTATCGACGGATCCTCGAAAATCTGCAACTGAAGATTCGCACAATTCAAAATCTTAGCGGTAACTACAACAGTTTTATTTACCAAATGTTTCTCATATTGGGAAGTTGCAACCCTGACCCTAGACTATCGTCATTTCTGATCCCGTCTACTGGGATCCATCACCGTCCGTAGACCGTCTTTCTCCCTCTCTCGACTACGACTCCGTCTGCTCTCTCTCATACTCGACTCTTGACTAAAAACGATACGTGTCTTTCAAGCTCTACCTTACCCACGTTATCTTAAGTGACCTCTACGTAAGACTACGTCAGACTCTAGAGGTCAAACCTATTTTTAAATTATAATATGTATTCTAACATTCTTTTCTATTAAAAAAATCTTAACAATAAATAATTTATATGCAAATATTTATTTCGCTGTGATAACATTCTTTCTGACAATCTATTTTTATAAATTTAATACCGATCGTAATAATTATCGACTAGCACAACTTCGGCGTTGCCCGGTAAAAATCTAACAACAGAAGAGGACAAACTACGTCTGTGAATTAAAATAAAAGGGTTCCGTTTAAAATTCGTAGAGATTTCAAAGTGCGACAAGAATATTCCACCGTGCAACAAGATACACCTGAAGAAGGGCGGAGGTTGCATCGACCGAAACGTTGTGAGAATAACACTCAAGGTAAGAACAACAGTGCGAAACTTAATACTCTCATAGTGTTCCTCATCTTTTTGACTGACATTCATGCCGTCTCATTTACCATTACCCTCGAGTGACTTGTGTCTTTGATATGAGGGAACCCTGATAGTAAATTAAAATCAGACAAAATGACTTTTCGTTTTTTTTTGTTTGTTTTATTTTAGTCTCAGTTTATCCGTACACCGATGCAATAGTAGATTATGATTGGTCTTAGGCACAAAGTTGATGAAACGATAAATAATAACCCTTACAAAAATCACCCGACAGAAGACCAGAATAGTTAAAACTCAAGTAAATGGAAAATAGTATATGGTTATAAAAAAGCTGGGATCAGAACAGTATTTCATTTTAAATTAATAATAAATAAATAAGTAATAAATAAATAAATAAATAATAAATAAATAAATAAATAATAAATACATAAATAATAAATAAATAAAAAATAATAAATAAATAAATAATAAATAAATAAATAATAAATAAATAAATACAAAATAGATAAAAATAAATAAATAATAAATAAATAAATAATAAATAAATAATAAATAAATAATAGATAAATAAATAAATAATAGATAAATAATAAATAATAAATAAATAAATAATAAATAAATACATAATACATTAATAAATAATAAATAAATAATAAATAAATAATAAATAAATAAATAAAACATAAATAAATAAATAATAAATAATAAATAAATAAATAATAAATAAATAAATAATAAATGAATAATAAATAAATAATAAATATATAATAAATAATAAATAAATAAATAAATAAATCGTTTTATATAAATTAGGTGATCTTTTTTTCGTTGTTTACAAGTTCTCGAATGTTAGCTGTATCATCTGTTTCCTTAATCACCTAATAGAACTCGTCTTCTATAAAACACGGAACACGTTATTGTGGGAATGTTTCCCTGTATAACAGCGTGGACGCGCGTGTGCAAATGCATGCGAAATGACGTCACTGGTAAGGGAATAAAGATTTTAAAAGGGAGATCGCTTAAGAGACAGGAAGGCGTTGGTGACGTTCGAGAGCACATTCAAGAAAACGATCACGCGTCGGACCCCACAACGGTAACGGGAGAATGAGAAAAATGTCCTTGTACAACAACAACAACAACAACAATAAAAAAACGAGTTTTTTTCGATTCTTTGTTTGCTTTGCGAATGAGGCTACACCGTGTTAATTGTCAAACAACGTTACATCCAGAGACTACAGCATGTTCGTTTTCAAGTCTAATGTGAATAAATACCTGCCAAATCGTTCTTCTGAGTCCATAATAGTTCTCCATACTTTCCTAGTGCTGTTCCATCATTGAACTAAAAATCTCACTAACCCTTATGCTTAAATTGCTTTTGGCCTCGATGAGTGGTAAATTATTAGCATTAAAAAAGAAGAAATTCATTCAGAAATTTTGCCTGACGTTTAGCACTCGAATAAATGTTATGGTAATAAGACGAGTAATAAGAGTTCTTGCTGTGAATGTTTTACAAGGAGTGACAAGTGATTGGAGCTCAGTCGAGCATCTTTCATGGAAAATAATGATAGAATAGCGAAAGAATTTTTCATAGTTAACAATCCTTTCATAGTCCTGTTCCATCGTCTGAATTTTCACTATCACTGAATCTCGCTGACTCTTATCTTCAAGTGACCTTGATCTTAGAAAGCGGCGAACGAGTAGTATTAAAAAACAAGACAAATTGACCTATTGTTATACTAGACTCGATTCATCTGTACACCGCCGTAATCGTAGAATATGGATTAAGACATGATTGCTTGTAGACACAAGGCCACCCGAAAAGCCATCCTGAAAACCTGTTTAACAGATTCAACACATATCTGATCACTTTTCAAGCGGACTGGAACGTTTGAATGCGAAGCAATAAAAAAATAATTTAAAAAAACGAATCGTGGAAGCCCCTCCTCCTCTTTCTTCTTCTTCTTCTTCTTCTTCTTCTTCTTCTTCTTCTTCTTCTTCTTCTTCTTCACTGTTGGACGCATTAACAGTTCTAATTGAATCCACAGCCTCAATCTCTCCTCGCCCGTTTTTATTTATTTCCTCAAAGTACCAAGACCCTTTCCTCTCAGTGGATAATGGGGTTTCTCGAGTCTGGTAATTTTTGTACCAGATTTTCTTTCCCTTCGTGCGCGTATATGTGGGTCCTTCACGTGTCTCATTGCATTCCATCTTCTTTTTTTTCTTCCTTTTAATCATATTTTTTTATCCGTTAAGACTTTACCATTCTTCAAGCAAACATTTTTCTTTAGAGAACCAATAATTAAGAAAAGGCAATATATAGCTATTGTATACTAGCAGAAGTACAAAAACCTCTTAAGGTATAGCTTGGTTTTGCTCTTTTTGGCACTCTCTGCAATGGCAATAAATTCCGGTCCTGCCAAGCCGTAGTAGAGAGTATGAGCCATCTTGAATCCAGCTGCAAGGTTCTTCTAGGAGACGGCTAATGTGCAATGCGACACAGCGAAGTGTGTAAATAGCTGCACTAGATCACCTGTAAAAAACTGAATATCAAGTGTAGTAGCAAGTCCTGGAAACATTTATAATATAAGTCTCACCTGTCTGTTTAAATGTATGTATGTATGTATGTATGTATGTATGTATGTATGTCTACCTAGAACTTTTGACAGAGGTGACGGATTTTCACGAGATCGGTATTGTTTTAAAGCTCGACCCATCGGACGACAAATATCGAAAAATTGGCTAAAAACATTAATTCCTTCACCCTCAACTGGACACTTCTCTACAAGGAGGGGTCGCTTTTTTCGCCGATATTTTCGAAAGTCATCCCCTCTTTTCGATTGCATAGCTTTAATTTAAACATTTGCAACTTCCGGTTTTGCGATGGACGCAACAGTAAAAACGTCACTTTTTTTCACGTTATTTTCCTCCTTCGCGGTACAGGTTCGAGCCTGCCTGTCTACTACCACTTTTTTTCGACTCAACACACACCTCCAAAGACCCGGGCAATACCGGGCACCCAGGCTAGTTTATGATATAAATTTCACCTGTCTGTTTACATGTATGTTTTATGTATGTATGTATGTCTGCCTAAAACTTTCGATAGAGGCGACGAATTTTCACGAGATCGGCATCGTTTTGAAGCTCAAACCTTTGGACGACAACTATCGAAAAATTGGGTAAAAACATTAATTCCTACCTCAACACACACCTCCAAACCCCAGACAACGCCAGGAACCCAGGCTAGTATAGCAGAAAAAACAGGTAGAAATAAGTCAGACATCACCCATCATTATTTTGAAGTTTCTACAGCTACGTACCTAAAGCTATTAAGCATGACATTGTTATATAAAACAAAAATAATAAAGTAGCAACCTTAGTAGAAGCCAGTGTCACTAATGATGCTAGCTTAAACAAACCTAAGAGGGAGAAGATAACAAAAGATCAAGGTCTTATGTACGACATGAAAAGAAACTGGAATCTTAGGAAGATTTCTATCATTCAAATCATTATAAGATCACCGGACCCATGGAAAAATTTCAACAACTATTTTATGAATATACCCGGTGGACCAAGTGCAAGAGAGATAGAAAAAACTGCACATAAAGGGACGGTTAGAATTAAAAAAAATATTTCTCGGTTGGAGTTTCTAAAATAGCGAGTGAATATCTAGCATCCAATAGGATTCGGCATCCTCAGCAACATAAAAAACACATTAAAAATGTAACGTGGTTGACTGTAGTTGAGGCCGACCCGAAGGCTTCATTTCATTACCTAGAAAATCGAGAATTAGTAAACGTACCTTTAATCTTCTCTTTATAATGATGCGTGTTTAGCAAACGTTACATCAACTACCATTTAATTTTTCAGTGTTTGATCAGTTGATCGCCAGAACTGCTACATAAGCTGACACCTGAACAAAAGTACCAGGTGCCTGTAATAAATGAAATTCAGTCCCATATTTTATTAGTATTCCAGAGAAGGTTAACGGCTGTGTTCAAAATGAAACCAATGGTAAACGGCTGCAGCAAGAACGCATACTGATTTGCAGCGAGCATCAAAAGAAACGAAGAGTAAATTATCGAGTCGTGTTCTTTTTTTTATAATCTTTTTCTTTTCTTCTTCCTCGCTGTGATGTCACCTTGCATACAGCTCGGTCATTTGCATATTTTAGCTGTCGTACAGCTGCTGCTGTTGCTGCTGCTGTACGCTCGTTCGCGGTCTGTTACAATAATATTTTTCTCAGTTTTCAGTATTTTGGCCTTCGGGACAAGATCAAAGTGTAGTATCTGTTCTTCAGACGCTGCACTTCATTTTCTTGTTCTCTTTCGGTGGAGGATAAATCCTTCACGACTGAGACAATTTTTATTTTTGTACCTTTTCTCCACGTTAAAAAACGACCCTGGTGTCTAACTCTGTCCCGTGGGGAGGCAAAGTAAATAGGTACAATAATATTTTTCTTTCAATTTAGAAAATTCAAGAAAAAGTTTTTTGTTTTTTTTCAAATATGACAGAATGTGCTTCCGCCATCGTTCAGTGTTTTCAGGGAAACGATTTATTCAATGGTTGGTGTTTAAAACAGGTTGTTTTTTTTTTAATACATGCACCAGCTGATTGCGAACAACAAACATGTTTTTCCATATCAATATAAGAGTGAAATCATTGGAGATATCCACGCGCCCATGGTGTACATGTTAAAGAACAGCCGCCTGTTCTTGTGAGTAAATATGAGATGGGATAGCCGAGGATTCGAACTTGCGAAGCTAGATTTGGAATTGAGAATTCCGATCATAAGTTAAAATACAGAATGTTATTGAAAATGGAATGTAGAATTACCATTGTTTAGTTCACATAAAATAGTTAGATATTTGTTTATTGAGAAAGGAATGTAATGATGTAATTTTGTTTCTGTTAAAGAAATGAAATTAAAATAAGGAATTTAAAAACGGACAACAAATAAGGAATTTAAAAACAGACGATTATTTGCGAAAATGGCGACATAAAAAGCGACCCCTACTTGTAAACAACGGTCGAGTTGAAGGTGAAGGAATTAATGTTTGGGGCCAATTTTTCGATATTTGTCGTCTGAGACGTCGAGCTTCAAAACGATACCAATTTTGTCAGGATCCATTGCGTGTGTCGAAAGCTTTTGGCAGACATGCAGACACAGACATTTTGTCTTTCATATTATAGGAGATAATAAGTGATAATCGGTAGAAAAATTTTAACATGAATTATTGTAAATTCCTCTGGAGTTTTCACAATGTAACTGTCTGTAACCTGCTTGATAATAAAAACTAACCGGGTGAGCTGACGTTGCCCAGGATTAAGTAAGGAACAACGAATGTTTCACATTCCCATATTTTTATTGCCATCGAAATTGATGAAATCGTCTATTTTAAACTCAAATCGATTGATTGCGTGATCTAGTAAAGGAACCCATCTCGGTATATCGGGAGGAAGCTTCGCATACCTCACGCAGTGACTTAGTTCACAATGCATTGTAGTCTACATTGCACTGTAGAGAACTTACTGTTGATTTTATAAAATTATTTTATATGTAATGGGTTGAATTAGAGTTTAAAATTTAAAAGTCAAGTATCATGCTTCAGTTGTATTCTGAACAGAAACATTCATTTCGCACTCGCCCCTGTAAATATCAAAGAACCTGCTGTTGATTTTATATGCTTGGCATTACTGCTTGTGCGGTGATAATGGCTTGAATTTAACTTTAAATAGAAAAAGTCAAGTATCATGGATCTTTAAACAGAAACATTAATTTCGAACGCGCCCCTGTCATATCATAGAACTTATAATTTATTTTATATGTCGAACCTATCGGCTTGTGCGGTAATAAACTGCACTTGTGATGTTAAGCTGTATAAGGTGTTAAATTTGGTCAAAATCGCCTGCCCCTTCTTTCGTCGGATTTTTTAGATTATCGATTACTAGCATGGGTGTCTGGTGTTGCCCGGGTGTTTGGAGGTATAAGCCGAGCAAATTAAATTTTGACCCCTATTATAACACCTTAAAATCAAGTTATTAAGTTAGATCGATGTCCAAGGAACATATATCTAAACTTTCAAGTGTTTAGACCCAAAATTGTCGGAGGAGTTTTGTAGCGTCCTCAAAGGTCAAATCGTGGAACATTGACCCCTTACTCGCCAAATTTCTGGCCGAAATCCGATCACATAGATTTTTCCAAATCTCAGTACCCTGCATATCAAATTTCGAGTCTGTAGACTAAAAATTGACAGAGTTATTGCGTAGGGAAATGTACACAGAAAGACACACAGACAGACACACAGACACGTTCACTTTTATAGATATATAGATTGATACTTATGGAAGACATTCCGATACAAAATCTATTTAAAAACACTGTTAGTCACATAAGGTACCTTCGTGTAAAATTATATAAAAATAGGCCGAGCCGTTTTCGAGTTCATATGGAGCGGACTCACAGACAGAGACACACACAAAGTTTATTTTTACAGGGTGGAACGATAAAATTTTCGTTATAGAAAAGACAACATGATTCCATTTCCGTTTGATGAAGACGTTTTTTTTTCTTTAGTTGCATACCATCTACTAGTTGTCCATGCGTGTACAAGAGCGATAGGAACTATATATCATGTCTGAAAGTGACACAATGTTAAACGAGCGAAATCGGAGATGCGCCGCGGTATAACTAATGCTCTCTACCGATCCAAGTTATGAGAACAGGACCATTCCCAGCATGCTCAAAATGCATCGTTGAATTGTCACAAACAGGGACGTACCCAGGGCAATGAAAACATAGTTTCCGCCATGGTTATGGTCTTTGGTTTGCTTACAAATGAGGGTCACATCATGCCACCTCACATCTTCGAAGTCGGCTTGAAAGTCAACACCAATGTGTACTTGGATGTGCAGAAGAATATGGTGATCTTCTGATGCAATCAGGTGGCCGCCATCCGCTGAGTATTCGCCGAGCTACCGCCGGCGTTTTGTGAAATGCCATGTTCCTAGTTCCGGACCCGTATCGAGACGGTGATTGAGGTTGAGGGTGGCAATATTGAATAGATTGAATAGATCTTGAATACTACATGATCAAATTACCAGAACTAATTTTTCAATAAAAGTATTTAAATAAAACTGTAATGTTTTCTTTACTTTCATCGTTATATCCGGTATATGATAGTAGATATAATTATATCGAAAAATATTGTCTGTGACGTTCTAAACCTTCAATCAGTAGATTGAATGTAAAAAAAAAAAAACATTTTCTAATACGAGGATAGATTAAACAAAAATTCTTTACATTTCCCACACCATTTGTTCTTTGACAATTTTTTTCTCTACCCGTACACATTTTTTTTCAAAGTTGCTGTAATTGCGGGCCGCAAATATGCTTGCAATAGTCTGTATACAGCCGACGGGCCGCATGGTTGGCATGCCTTCAGTAAACGATAGTATCTGTGAGTCATTGGCTTGTGAAGACCGCATTCAGCAAGACCGGTTAGAAGATGACGATCTCTGATTGTAAAATAACAGTAAATGAGTCAGTGCATCAACTTAACTATTTATTTATTGTTCGAATGCTCTAGAGAATCATTCAAACGAAATGTTATTGTGGAGAAAGCTTCAATCAAGGCACAACAGTAGATAGTATACACGTGTGTAGAATCCTATAACACAATGAAGTACATTTTAATGATCCAATAGTTAATGAATCATTTTTATCTTGACACGTAAATGCAATGACCAAAGACTCTAGAACACATTACCTTTAACACGCATCTTGACCCATCACGCCAAATAAGAGCAACTTAAAAACGGAGTTCAAAATCTACCTTGCAAATATACTCGGTGAACCAAATGCAGTAGAAATTCTAATAACTGCGCTTAAAGGGGCGACCAGAATCTTTAAAAGAGCTCTCGGGTGTACTTCACCATTTTATTTAAAATTTTCCTTATTAATGAATTCAATTTACGATAACAGAAACTAAACATTAATCAGAAGTGAGTTTCCAATCATCCATCGTCAAGCTGACGTGATATTGTAAACAAACACAGACGGATTGGTTGAACAACATTATCATTATTATTTATTTTATTTTTTCTTTATCTTTTTTTATTTTTGTCGCGAATTAGTCCACCGGACAAATTATTCCTCGTAATATATAATAGTTAATAGAGGATTGACTCTATATTAATACATACGCAAACTACATACATTAAAATATCATGTTTAAGCGTATTGTACGACCGGGCAACGCCAGGAATCCAGCTAGTACACACACACACATACACACACACACATGTATATTATTGTATTCCAGGTTAAAAATGTATTCATAGGATACAAATCCTGAGAATTTTTATCGGGTTTCTAAAATAGTGCTCGATAGTTAATAGAGCTATTTGTATTTATATGTATTTATACAGACATGTAACAGACTTTGCTACACTGACATAACAATGTTTCGATCTGTAATTAATAACAAAAATGTCGTCAGGCGAAAAATCTCTGACTATTCATTTATCCATATTAAAAGAAACAAGAAAGAAAGAATTGAAATACTTTCTCTTAAAAACTTAACATCATGTGATCAGATTTACAACATTAAAATACATTTATATGTTTACGATAGTTTGACTAACGATATCTTAGTTATTAATTTCTACAAGTCGAAACATTGTCATATATATATATATATATATATATATATATATATATATATATATATATATATATATATACTAGACTGCCCGTGACCCGTTGGATCAGTATGTTATATTAGCTATGAAATTCATGTATGAGCGTGACACTTGTGACGTAAAGAAAATAATTTTTTTTTGACATAACAGAAACCTTTCTATGAAAGTATATTAAAATGAAAAAAGAATATAGATAGATTTCTATGAGTCGTTCTGTTTATTATAATTGATTATTTTTGAAATTTTTTTTACAGTTACTGGGTTATAAGTGGTAGGCCATACTTATAGGTAAATGTGCACTGAACAGATACCATAATACTTATTATAGTTGAATTCAAATTTTGATGTATCTACTTTTTTTTACATCGTTCATTTCTGTATTAGGTTTAAGTTATTTCAAACTCCACTCTGCCCATGTTAAATAATAATTTCGAAATAATAACGTTAATATTTTAGCGTCCCAATTGTTCTTTTTTTTTTTTTTTTTTTTTTCGCGTTTAAATTATCCAAATAAACCAGTGGTTCTCAACCTTTTTTTACTCATGGACCCCTTTTCCCTTCTTTTTATCTTGGTGGGCCCCTTCATAACTATTGGTCATAAGACAATCTTCTATTTTTCACTCATATAAATTTTGAGGTTTTAATAATCAATGAAATAATATAAAATTAAGCTTTATTTTTAAATGAAAACTAATTTGATGCAAATAAAGTATTCTACAACAACTATAATAATTATGATAGTTTTGTTATGTTTTGCCTATATACCCTCAGAAATATTCCAAGGACTCCTAGGGTCCATGTGGACCCCAGTTGAGAACCCCTGAAATAAACAATTGTTAATACTGTCTTTTTTTTTTACATCGTTAATTTCTGTATTGCATTCAAGTTATTTTAAACCCTCACTCTTCCCATGTTAAATAACAATTTCGAAATACTAACGTTAATATTTCAGTGCGCGCATGCGCAACCGGATGTCGTAAACCAGAAAGTGGGTTACATACATCGTTACAAGGTCATTTGAGTTTTATAATTATATATATATATATATATATATATATATATATATATATATATATATATATATAGCAATGCCACAGTGTCTTGTGTTTTATTGTTTCAACGAATTTTTTGATCATTTGGACAAACGTTCAGTATTTTATATTCGTTTTTTCTTTAGAGACTGACTTGATTTATAACAAGCTGCCACTCATTTCTACACAGTAAGATAAAAGGCCTCTCCAAATGACATGCACGCACTATCGCTTAATTCTGTGGTAAATTAAAGTTTATGCATTTGAATCGTCCATAATTAGTTATCGATTTATATTAATTTAATTCTGTTTAATTAGAACCGGATATCCGACGGTATTCATTAATGCTCTTCATTAATTATATATGCGTTTGAGATATTTTATTTTATAATCTACTAGTGGGAATACCCGGCGATTCTCGGGCTTGAAGAGGTGAGGGGAGAGGAGGGGGGGAATCAAAGCAAAAATTCATCCCGGCAGGAGAGAGATGTTAAATGTTAAAATGTTAAAAATGTTAAAAAAAAAAAAGGTGATAGTAGCGGGGTTGGTTGTGGGAATCAAAACAACAGTAGACAACCTTGGGGGGGGGGAGGTGTTAAATTTAAGAACTTTTGTTTTTAATATAAAAACATGTTAAGTTGTTTTTGTACCGTAATTGTTTGAGGTATTATCGTCTGTGAATTTTTGATGAAAGAAAATACTCATTTTATACCAAACACTTAGTTTAAAGTAAACTTAGTTTTAAAAAAAGTTTTATTTGAAGTTTTATTATTTTAAGTGAATTGAGTGAAATTCAAAAAAAATTTTTCAACATTTATTTATTGCGTTTTTTTTTCAATAATACCGTAATTTTTTTTCAATAATACCGTAATATTCCAATGTTATATTAAAAAAAGTAATTGATATTTTTAAAATACACACACACACACACACACACACGCACACACACACACACACGTCAATTTTCCATTCTTATAAATAAACTTCTTTCAAGTTAACGAAAAAAAAATCATGTAGAAATTTATGTTCGGCGTTTGAATCAGCAGACCACATGATACAAAAATAAATGAGTAAAAATAATAATAAATAAATAAAATAAATAAAATAAAAAATAAACACGTACATTTTAAAATCTGATAAAATACTTTGCAGTTAATGAAAATTTTGTTTTTAATTATGTGAGAAGTTTGAACCTACAGACTACGCAATGCAAAAAAAAAAAAAAAAATACAAAAAAACAAACAAACAAACAAACAAACAAACAAAAAACGCTATCAACTTACCCACAGTAGAATTTTCACGGCCCCTTGTTCTATCATTGTTGCTAAGGGACGGAAAATTGCTTTAACAATGATAGATAAATAAAAATAACGGTTTCAATTATCGATTATCGGCAATTATCGGGGGTATTCTAAGAAAAAAACTTAACTCACTCCAAGACACTAAAGTTCTGTAAATTTTAAAGGGAGTCTGTTCAGCCGTTTCAGAGCGTATAAGGAACAAACTGACACAGAGAGACAAAGTTGCCTTTATATAATTATAAAGTAGATAGATAGATAGATAGATAGATTGAGATAGAGATTATATATTACGACTAATAATTTCTCCGGTGAACTAATTCGCTAAAAAATAAAAAATAAAAAAATAATGATGACAATATCGGTTATCGAACTTTGTCTGTGTTTGTTTACAATATCACGTCAGCTGATATTTAGACTTCACAATAAATTCTATATAAAGTAACTTATGATTAATGTTTAGTTTTAAAACATGCAACGAAGAAATGATTTGCGGCGATTTGATCTTCTTTTGTTGTAAAATAACAGTTCAGCCCGGCTTTGCTCGGGCCTATGTACTGTTCATAACTTTATGTTATAACTATACCTATATATATATATATATATATATATATATATATATATATATATATATATATATAGGTATAGTTATAACATAAAGTTATGAACAGAACTATATATATATATATATATATATATATATATATATATATATATATATATATATATATATATATATATTTAAAAGTTTGACTCATGTCTCAGTAACCTACATATAAAATTTCAAGTGTTTAGACCCAAAATTGGCGGAGGAGTTTTGTAGAGCCTGAAAAGTTCAACTCTTTTAACTTTGTCAGCCAAATTTCCGTTCAAAAACTGATTAAAAAGTTTGCTGCAGGTCTGAATACCATTTATGTAAAATTTCAAATGTTTAGACCAAAAATTGGTTGAGTAATTTGCTAGAGACCCCCAAAGGTAAAATCTTTTGAACTTTGACCTTTTGGCAGCTCAAAGTTTTGGCCAAAAACCGATTAAAAAGCTTGCCCTATGTCTGAATACACTTTATGTAAAATTTCAAATGTTTAGAAAAAAAAATTGCTAATTCACAGAGGTTAAATTTGTTAAACTTTGACCCCAATTTTGACCTCTTAACATTTATTTTGTTGGGTTTAAATCAAATTAAAAAGTTTGATCCACGTTCAAGTAACCTACATCTAAAATTTCAAGTGTTTAGACTCCAAATTCGTGGAGGAGTTTGGTAGAGCTTTCAAAGGTCAAATCGTTGAACTTTGACCCTTTGCCAGCCAAATTTTGTGCCAAAACCTGATTAAAAAGATTTTTCCAAATCTCAGTACTCCTTATGTCAAATCTTGGATTTGTAGACTGAAAATTGACAGAGTAGTTTGATAGAGAAATGTACACACACATACAGACAATTTCACTTTTATAGATATATAGAGTGGGTGGTTTGTTGTAATTTATATACGGAATTTAATCATGTTTAATTATTATTAATTAGTTTAGTTAATTTATCTGTTATTTAGGTTTACTGAGTTAATTGTTTAATTATCCAAAGGAAATATCAATTGTGTATGATAATATTTTATCGACTTAGTTTGTATCCGGCTAATGGAAATTCTACAACTTTATCCTTCCTCATTGCTGTCATGCTTAAAAATATTCCTTTTTATAGACATCTGGCGCGAATACAAACTCCACTATATCATGTTATTAGAAAAAAAAG